>NW_022111320.1:36728601-36735223 GCF_000313985.2 Echinops telfairi
GGAAGTTAAAGTTCTGCTTCTTTTCATTTGTTGTAGTCTTTCATCATTACTTGTGAAATGGCAAAAATGAATGTTGTTAATGTGTATTTTGAGCTCTGGAGTAGAAATTGTCCGTTGAATTTCTCAGAACTAATTGGAGAAAATGGCTGACAGTAGGTCAAACTGGCTCAAGAAAGCCTGGCTCTGGTTTGATACTCTCAAAGGCCTAATCTTATATTTATATATCAATACAATAGTTTAGATAAGGATTAAGATATGCTAGATAAAGATTGAACTTAACTGTTTTAAGGATTGAGTTTAATATATGATTCTACTTTGTTTATACTGATTTCTATGCTTATTACTCTGGATATAAGAATTTCTAGAAATGATTTTTAGGAAGTGAGAAAATAGAGAGCTAGTATGCCCCCTTGCCTTAAGCCATTAATTTTATCTTTAGATTGGTTTAGAACATGCTTGCAAAGAAGGGTCTGAAAAGATAAGCCCCACTCAGTACTTTGGAGTACTCAGGATATTTGCATTCCAAGAGATCTGCCTAAGGGCAAGATCTACAGATTGAAGGAAAAAGGAACTGTCTGGATTTTGGAATTTTGAACCAGTGGTTTGTGCCAGTAGCTGGAAAAAATCCGGAACCATGAAGAAAACTCCTGGGACTGAATGTTAAAGTTAGCTTGTAGACAGGCTGAAATGCTTGCTAGGTGACCACCTGGATCCACTCCTTGAGTGAAAGTGGGAGAAATGCAGCAATAGAGAAAGGAGTTGAGTCTAGCCACTGATACCCTTGGACCTGTTTTACAGGAACTAGAGGAGAAGACGAGAGCGGGTTGGCTAGTCTGAAGTTCATGACATAGCAAAAGGGGCCTGGGCTTGTTGAGAATTTTTGATAGGGCTATGTTCTAAAGGAAAGGTGACCAATGGGCACCCTGGTGATGCAAAGTGAGGCAGCCCACATACAGTTGACTCGAACATGACCAGATGAAGAGAAGATATTTGAGCCTGTGAACTGGTGCATATGCTGCACACCTAATGGACAGCCTGTCCTTATTTGACTTTGCTTACAGATGCAGATCTTCAAGGTTCCAACTGGAATGAAGATTCTTTGAGTCAAAGAATACAATTGTCTCCTCAGAGCACTGGGTTGATATAAGTGGGGGAATATATTCATATATTTATAGGATTAAGGTATTGGCGTTACTTAACTACAATTGTTAGGCATAGGATATTTTCATTTTGTCACTTATAGAATGTTATGTTTACATGAGGGGGCATATATTGAATTATATGCATTTTAGTTTTATCCTGTTAGGTATAGATATGATTTTATTATTTTGTGTTTGAAAATGATATATGGCTAAAGAGTTTTGTGAAAGTGTCAAATTGACAAGAGGTAGTCTGTAGTAGTTACATCATCTGGTATCCATTTAGGATTTGAGAGGATTAAGAGGGAAGGGGTAGAGTCTAGTCTGTCAATCGGGTCATGGCAATAAAGCCTCTGTGTGGGCAGGACCTTCTCCTGAGAATTCTGGGAACTCCTGTATTTCCTCCTTGGAGGCAGGAGACACACACTCTCTCTGCTCACTCCTTTGGAGACACTCTATTGACAAGACACATGGCACTACACTGATAGACCCATGGCCCCGGGAACTGGAGGAGCCACATGGAGACTCATGCCACTGCTGAGATGCTTCTACCACCAATGGATCCACAAGACGTCCCACCCACTGGCCTGTGTTTGTCCTGCATTCAGCATCATTGCATGTGTATTGTGAGTCTGAAGAGGACTTTATAGATTGGTTTTGGACATATGGGCTAATATTGGACTTATGGACTTGATCTAAACCGGGCTGGGTTGTTTTCTGAATATTCAATTGTTGTTGTATATAAATTTATTTCTTATACACATACGCGTGTTTATGAATTTGTTTCTCTAGTTTAACTGACTGACACAGTGGTCTTGTCCAATGTCTATAGCAGTCTGATAGACTTCTATTCATTGATTTTGTATCCTGCCACTCTTCCATATGCATCTATTGCTTCCTGCACTCCCCTTTTGGAGCTTTTGGGATTTTCCATATGTAAAATCATATCATTTGTGAATAACGATTATTTCACCTCTTCCTTCCCGGGGCGAATACCTTTGATATATTTTCTTTGTCTTATATTGTTAGCTAGGACTTCCAGTATGATGTTAAATAAGAGTGGGGACAAGGGGCATCCTTGTCTAGTCCCCTTTTTCAGTAGAATTGTTTTCATCTGTTCTCCATTGACTACCTTGTTGGCTGTTGGTTTTTCATATATAGCTCATATTATATTGAGTAATTTTCCTGTCATTCTGTTAATCTTTTCAAATATCCATTAATTTTTTCCCATAGTTTTCTTGTTTTCCCTCTCATGAATCTCAGAGCCAATTTTTATTATTTTTTTCCTTTTGCTATTGGTAGGATTGTCCTGTTGATTCTGCTCAAATTGCTGTGAGTTTTGTGTCAGCATATCAATCTTAAGTCTCTCTTTCTTTTTCATGTGTGCATGTATTGCTGTCAGTTTCTCTAATAACCGACTTTGCTGTGTCCCAAAGATTTTGGTATGTCATATTCTCATTTTTGTCGGTTCTAGCAACTTCTTAATGTCATCTCTGATCGGGGCAAGTACCCGGTCCTTTTGCAATACAGAGTTATTCATCCCCCAGTTGTCTGCCCTTGTTTTCTTAATTGTCCTTTTGTTGATTTCCAACCTTATGGCATAGTGGTCTGGAAGAGAAGTCTGTATGACCTCTATGTGCTTGAATTTACAGATTCAATGTGTGTCTCAGCATGTGGTTTATCTTCGAGTCTATGTCATATGGGCTTGAAAAGAATGTGTATTTTTTTGCATTTTAGTGGAGTGCTCAGAAAATATCTTTCAGATCAAGTCATCTAATTGTAATGTTTAGATCTGTAGCCTTCTTATTAAGTTTCTTTCCCTGTGATCTGTCTTTCTCAGAGAAGGGTGTATTAAAGTCACCTACTATAATTATTGAGCCTGTGATTTTCTATTTCATCTTTTGGAGTGTTTGACGAATTTCTTGAATCTCTTGTTGGATGCATATATATTTATTTTGATCACTGGTTCTTGTTCTACTGTTCCCTTGAGCATTATATAGTGCCCCTCCTTATCTCTTGTTATAGCTTGTGCCTTGACATCAATTTTGTCTGAGATTAGGATTGCATCCCCTGCTATTTTTGAATTGCCATCTGCTTGTTATATTTTTCACCAGCCTTTGATTCTCAGTATACATTTCTGTAATCTTGAGATGTGTCTGCTGTAGGCAGCACATTGATAGGTTGTGCTTTCTAAGCCTGTTTGCTAGCCTCTGCCTTTTAATGCCTGAGTTCCTTCCATTGATATTCAGGGCTATTTCATCCATCTGTGGACTCTGATGTTATACCTTTTGTGTTGGGTGTTTTCTATCTCCCTTTCTTAATAGTGTGTTGTGCATGCGTGTGTGTGTGTGTGTGTGTGTGTGTGTGTGTGGTTAATTCTTACCTTCTTTCCACCATTGAGCCAATGCTATCTTGGGGGCTGTTTTCTCTTCATTGCTCTTTGGGTGAATTTGTACTATATGACAGTCTCTTATTTGGGCTCAGTGAGTGAGATAGTGAAGGTTTATTGTGCCAACTGGGCCGATAAACATGTGTGGGATTAATTGAAGGCCAGAGAGATAAATGGCTTGGTGAGCCTTGCCTTTCTAGTTCTCATGTCTCTTGCTCTCTGATGGTCATACCAGTGTGTGGCTACCTTAGCCAGTGGTCATGTGGTTGTGGGCCTGTGAAGACAGGGTTTCACTGGATGATCTCACAGGAAGCTCTGGTGGTTTGGTCCATGGCAGCTTGAAGTACCTTGGAGGGCATGCAGGGGTGTGTGTTGCAATAGAGTGCCACGGAGGATGGCTGGATATGCCATTTTGTTGAAGAGCACCGTGGATGATGGACGGAAGTGCCCTAGTAGGCAAGATCGTTGAGTAGGTTGGGTGGAGTCTTTTCCAGCAGCTTGGAGCACTGTGGAGGGCTTGAGGAGCTGCCTTAAACCGTGTGAAGCACTGCAGCAGGCGGGAAAAAGTTCTCTCAGCCTCATGTAGTGCCACGGATGATGGACAGGGGTTCTCACAGCCATGTGGAGCACTGTAGAAGGTGGGCAGGGGTTCCCCCAGTTGGGTGAAGCTACACAAAGGGCAGTCGGGAGTTCCACCAGCACTTAAAGGGCCTTGGAGGGTAGGTGGGAGTTCTCCCAGCCATTTGAAAGAGAAATTTCCCAGTCATTAGGTGTGCTGCAGAAGCTGGGTAGGATTTCCCCAGCAACATGTAAAGCCACAGAGGCCAGGTGGGAGCTCCCACAGATGGGTGGAGGGGAGGCAGGGTTGCCCTAGTTGGAAGGGAGTGGCCTGTAGGCTGGAAGTGACGGGTGAAAAAAAAAGAGAACTAAGAAAAGGAAAAAAAATGGGGGGAAAATTGAGCCAGCTGAAACTGGTGGGAAAGAAATGAGAGAGAGAAAAAAAAAAAGAAATCGCTGAGCCCTGAGTCCCTGACTATGGGGCTGGAGGGGTTTAAACCCTGGCCAAAGGTGTTGGAGTAAGCCCTTGGGTCCACCAAAGAAGCCTGGCACCAACCTAGACTGTGGTGAGGCTAACACTAAGCCCAGCTGGCCTCTGAAGTGGTAAGCCAAAAGCCCACAACTCTTCAATACCTAGTGGATCTGGGTCTACTTATGTTTATGATGCTCCTCCTATGACCTGGAAGAGTGGAGTTTCCCTCTCAGTGGCTTTCCTGGCCTGAATTCTGCAGTGTCTCTCTGGTATGTGTTGCTCAGTGCCATCTTGCTGGAACAGAAATATTTAATTTTTAATAAAGTCCAGAATATATTTTTCCCCTAATGAATCATGCACTTGGGCTTGTATCTGAAAATTAGTTATCCAACCTAAATCATGCAGATTTACCTCCAGATGTTTTATAGTTTTACATTTTGGATTTACGTCTGTGATATTTTAACTTTAGATAAAGTGCTGGATCTCTGTCAAGGTTCTTTTCTCTTTTTGGCATGAGACGTTTAATTGTTCTAGCACTATTCATTAAAAAGTCTATCATATTTTTCCCATTGAATTACATTTGTGTCTTGGTTAATAATTAGTTGACTATTTTTGTGTGGTCTATTTCTGGGCTTTATATATTTTTTACCCTACTCTATGCATATCTATTCTTTGCTAATACCATACAGCCTTCATTATTGCAGCTTTATAACTTGTTATGATATGAGTGCAAGGCTTTCAAATTACATCTCTTCAGTACTGTGCTGCTTAATATATCTTTTCTCTTTTTTATGAAAACTTTAGAATTACTTTTTTGATATCTATAAAATAACTTGCAAGGATTTTTAATGATATTGCTTTGAACCTATAGATCAGCATTTAAAAATGCCATTTTAATCACATTCAGTCTTCCAATATATAAGCATAAAATACATTCACCATTTATTTAGCTCTTCTTTGATTCTCTTATCAGTGTTTTATATTTTCCACATACAGACCCTATATATACATTTTCATAGATTTATATATATTTCATTTTGGGGAGCTATTGTAAATGATACTGTGCTTTAAAATTCAAATTCTGCTTTTAAATTGCTCCAATGCAAGGAAAAACTTTAATTTGCCTTGTTTCATTCTTTGTATTAGACTCCAATATCCATTCCAACAGTTGTCCCCCTGCAGATTTATTTGGGATTCCTTTTAAATTATATAATCTTCAAAGAACACAATTTTTAGAGGCTCCAACCCAATCTATATACATTTTATCTATTTTTCTTGTCTTATAGCATTAGCTAGGATTTCTAAGAGATCATCCTTTTCTTCTTCTTGATCTTAAGGGAACTATAAATTTCCTGTGATTACTCTAACGCATTACTAAGAACGTGGTGACTTACCACAACAGAAGTTTAATCTCTCACAGCTCAGGCTAACAGGACCAAAATCAATGTGTGGATTCTTTGCCTCCTCCAGATTCTGGTGACTCCTAGCATTCTTGACTGGTTTATGTTTGCATCACTCCAATCTTTAGGGAAAATCTCTGTAAATCCTTCTCTGTTCCATCTTTCTGTTAGTCTGGGTTTTCTAGAGAAATAAAACCTGTGAAATTTGTATATGTAAAAGAAAAAATTCTGTATCAAAAAGAGTTTTATATCATGAGATTGTCTCAGCCCAGTCAAACTCAAGGCTATGGGTCTGATGCTAGCCAAAGACTCAGACAGATAAAGCTGCTGGTGGATGAAACAGAAATGCAAAGCTTGAAACTGGGAGATCACAGGCCTATGGGTCCAGGATCTTGTGGATCCAAGGTCAACAGTAATATGACAAGTTGTCAAAATCTCAAAGGGACAGCAGGTTATATGACCACCCTTGAATGGAGTCAGATGCAGAATCTAAGCAAGCAGGAAGGTGAAGGGCAAGAGAGAGAAGTTCTCAGTGCCTGTTTTATAAAAAGGCTATCAAATGATACAGCATCTGGGGTCTTAAAGGCTTGAAGACAAACAGGCAGCCATCTAGCTAAGAAACAGCAAAATCCACAAGGAAGAAGCACACCAGCCTACCCCGACA
>NW_022111320.1:36735496-36738030 GCF_000313985.2 Echinops telfairi
AGAATGATGAAGTCAACATATGTACTAATGTGCTGGACACAAATGACGTATGTACGGATTGTGATGAGTTGTATGAGCCCCTAATAAAATGATTATTTAATTAAAAAAACAACAACCACATCCTCAAGGAAGCATCATCAAGCTTTGACTTGACTGATAGCTTAGACTCCACTCCTACACTCTGATCCAGGTCCAAGTTGACATAAGATCCATCCACCACAATCTTGCTATCATTTTTTACTTAGGTGTGTGACTCTGCAAATCTCCCTCTACTATCCTGTTTTAGTTAGGGACATCCAAATACTACAGGACAAGTTCTTCATCTCAAAGTTCGTAATTTAATCATACTTTCCCTCATAGAAACAAACATTTAAAAGTTCTAGGGATAATGACCTGCTATCTCTAGGCTGTTATTTGGCCTACTGCAGCAGAGACATGTCCAACCTCTCACTGAATAGTGTTAACTACAGGCTTTTTGGAGACGTTCTTTATGAAATCAGTTGAAGTATCCTTCTACTCCTACTTGTTGAGAAAATTTTCTTGAATGGATGTTGAATTTTGAAATTAGGATAATACTGGCCTCATATCATGGGTAGGAATTTACTTTGCTTCTATTTTCTGGAAGATTATGGAGAATTTGTATTATTTCTTTTTTCCTTTTGTAACACATGCTCTGAATACTGTAATATTTTAAGCACAGCTTTTGATTACCCCTCATATTTTGATAATTATGTTTATTATTTTCAAAATGTGTTTATTAATTTTAAAATATTTTTTATTTCTCTTGAGAATTCTTTTTGACCATGAGCTATTTAGGAGTATGCTGTTTAATTTCCAAGTATTGGGACATTTTGTAGCTATCTTCCTTGACATATAGTGTAATTTCTATATGGTCTGAGTGTATGCTTTTTGTCATTTATAAGTTGTTGGGTTTTTTGTAACATAGCCCAGAATGTGGTTTATTTTGATGAATGATTCATGTGAGCTTGAGAAGACATGTGACAAGTATTATATTTTAGTGGGATTGGATGCTCTATAAGTATCAGTTAAATCTATTTGGTTGATGGTGATTTATGGTTTAATCATATCTTTAGTGATTTTGTCTGCTTGATTTATCAATCACTAAAAGAGAGTTCTGTAAATCTCTATTTCTTTTTTTGTTTTACCATTATTGCTTTTTGCATATTTATTTATTGGCTTAGATGCATATGTACTTGGACTGTTACATCATTTAAGAGAATTGATCCCTTTTTGGTTATCTCTGATAGTTTTGCTTGTTCTGAAATTTACATCCTTAGAAGTTAATATCCACTGCACTTTAAAAAGGGAATATATATATATATACATAAATTTTATTGGGGGCTCGTACAACTCATCACAATCCATCCATCCATCCATTATGTCAAGCACATTTGTACATTTGTTGCAATCATCATTCTCAAAAATTTTTCTTTCTAATTGAGCCCTTGGTATCATCTCCTCATTTTTCCCTCCTCCTTTCCTGCCCTTGATAATTTATAGATTATTATTACTTTTTCATGTCTTACACTGTCCGATGTCTCCCTTCATCCTCTTTTCTATTGTCTGTCCCTCAGGGTGGGGGTTATATGTAGATCATTGCGATAGGTTCTCCCTTCCTCCCCCACCTTCCCCTTGCCCTCCTGATATCACTACTTCATTATTGGGCCTGAGGGGTTTATCTGTCTTGGATTCCCTGTATTTCCAGTTCTTATCTGTACCAGTATATGTCCTCTGGTCTAGCTATAGGGTAGAATCTGTATTATGATATTGGGGGTGGGGAGAGCATTAAAGAACTAGAGGAAAGTTATATGTTTCATCGGTGATATACTGCACCCTGACTGGCTCATCTCCTCCCCACCACCTTTCTGTAAGGAGATGTTCAGTTTCTTACAGAAGG
Source organism: Echinops telfairi (assembly GCF_000313985.2). Classification (NCBI taxonomy): domain Eukaryota; kingdom Metazoa; phylum Chordata; class Mammalia; order Afrosoricida; family Tenrecidae; genus Echinops; species Echinops telfairi. The sequence goes on from NW_022111320.1 coordinate 36,737,415, forward strand.
GCTTTGGGTTTCCACTCCGCATTCTCCTAATTCACAATGATATGATTTTTGTTCTTTGATGCCTGATACCTGATTCTATCAACACTTCATGATCATACAGGCTGGTGTGCTTATTCCATGTGGACTTTGTTGCTTCTCAGCTACATGGCCACTTGTTTATCTTCAAGCCTTTAAGACCCCAGATGCTATATCTTTTGATAGCCAGGCACCATCAGTTTCTTTACTATATTTACTTATGCTCCTGCTTTGTCTTCAGTGATTGTCTCAGGAAGATGAGCATCATGGAATGCCAGTTTAATAGAACAAAGTGATCTTGCACTGAGGGAGAACTTGAGTAGAGGCCCAATGTCCATCTGCCACCTTAATATTAACCTAGACTTAATACTAAAACTTAATAATAAACCTATATATATATATATATGTACATAGATGTATTTCCCCTTCATCATATATAAATATATTAGACTTCTATAAATGCCTTTTACCTCCTAGTTCTTTCCTCTCTTTCCTTTGACTTTCCTCTTGTCCCACTATCATTTTCAGCCTTCATTTGGGTTTCAGTAATTTTGTTACATTGCCCTTGATCAAGCCTTACCAGGCCTCCTACACCCTGCTC
>NW_022111320.1:36738130-36740307 GCF_000313985.2 Echinops telfairi
CACCTATCTTATCTAGATAGACCTACTTAGATAATAATATGCACAAATAACCAAGACAGAGCAAAACAAAGCAACAAACAAAAACAACAACAACAACAAACCCAATGACAACAACAAAAATGTAAAGCTTATAAATAGTTCAAGGTCTGTTTGTTGACCTCTAGGAGTGCTTTCCGGTCAAGTCTGATAGTGTGCCATGTCCTGGCCCCATAGTCTATTTTTGGTATTCCCTGGGGACCTCATTGCTCAGTTCTTCTTGCTGTTCTCTTGCACATCCTTAGTGTTTCGCCTCAGTATGGTGGGGTCAGATTGGGTACAATTCCCTCACTGTGTCTTCAGTGTAGTCGCCAATAGCACTGAGTCAGTGAGGTATGTCATGTCTCCTAGTGGGGCCGGCCCTATGGTCCTTTCTGTGCATTGACTTCTCTGAGCAGGAATATCATCCTCAGGGCTTGGTGGGCAAGGATATGTTCCATTCTCTCTTCCTTCCCCTTCATTTGCTGCTGTATGCTCTGATCAGACATGTCCCTCTACCTGAGCTGGAGCTTCAGTGCTGTCCTCTGAAGTGAATTCTTCTGTGGAGAGGGGGTGCTGTCCACATAGTTGGGATTGGAACCAGCCCCTCCGACAAAAAGGGGATATATTTTGATTAGAATTGCATGGTATATCTTTCTCCATTCCTTTACTTTTCACCTCCGTAAATCTTTCTCCTTAGAGTGGTATTCTTGTACATAACTCGATACATGGCTAGGTCTTGGTTTTATTTTATTATCTCTGTCAATCCTATGTTTTAATTGGTACATTTAGAGTATTCAAACAGAACATAATGTGATTATTGATATAGTTGAATTATTATCTACCATGGTGCTAACTTTTCTATTTATAGTTTGTTTTCTTTCCTTTTTAAAAAAAATTCCTGATTTTAATTGATCACTTAATCTAACTTCATTTTATCTCTTCCCTTAATGTATTGATTACTTTCCTAACTTAGTTTTCTGTGACTCTTGTAAGAGGTCTGTGTATATGCTAATTTAAATACCAGGAATTTCTTCTTTGAGAATTTACTGAATCCAGTTTTGGTCAAGACCATGGTCTCTGCAGGGCTCCTGGGGAGAACTGACTCCTTGTGTCGTCCACTTTCTCATGCCCCAGCCTTCCTCAGCTGTGGTCACATACTTATTTCCTTACTCTTGGGGGGGTCTACTTTGACTATTAGTTACTGAGTGATGAGTGCTGAAGTCTCTTTAAAATTTTTGTAATTTTCTCCTTTTCCGTCAGATTTTTCTTTATTTATTTTGAAGCTATTTTTTAATGAATATATTATTCTGCCTTCTTGATAACCTGAGTCTTTTACCTATATGAAATTATCCTTTCTAATATCTGATAGTACTATTGGGCCTGAAGTTTGCTTCAGCCAATATTAATGTATTCACAATGACTGTCTTATGCTCAGTAATTCCCACCTGTCCTATCTTTATTTTTTAATGTGTGTTTTCTGTAAATCATGTGTTAGGCCTGTGGTGTTGATTTTCCAGTCTTAGAATCTTTGACTTGTTATGCTGAGCCCAGTAGTTCATTTATTTTTAATATATTTATTGACAACACAGAATTTAAGTTTCCCATCACTGTATATGCAGTTTCTGTTCCTCTTTTCTACATTTCTAGTTTTTTATTATTTTTAAGTCAATCATTGCTTTGAATATTTCATTTTATCACTTCACGGAGTTTGTTGCTATAACTCTTTATGTATGTGTGGTTAGTGGTTAATCTGAAGATTGCAATATTCATTTTAAATGTATTACAGCTAAACTTTAAGTAATATAGTAGAATAAATAATGTAAGAATCCTACAACAATATGGTTCAATTTATCCTTTTCTTCTCCCTTTGCTTTTATTATATAATTCACTTCTGACTATGCTATAAAACCCACATTTCATTGTTTTTCTATTTGCTTAAACTATCATCTTTTGGATAAATTTTAAAATGCCTGTATATAAAAATAAAGATAATGAAAAATTTCTATATTGACCCAGGTAGCTACTCTTCCCACTGCTTTACACTCTTTTATGTAAATCCCAGATACATTCATTCCCACCTTTATTCATTGAACAGCATTCTGTCAGCGGGAAGACAAACGATGGACTCTGGGGCCAGGACGTGGCACCCCATTAGACTC
>NW_022111320.1:36744017-36749924 GCF_000313985.2 Echinops telfairi
GTCCCCCAGGGAGGAGGTCACATGTAGATCCTTGTAATCGGTTCCCCATTGAATTTTAAGATGTTTCCCACCCTTTAATCACTTTAAGGATGTTTCTTTGTCTTCTAGCTTGCATGGATTTTTAAATAAAAAGACAATCTACATTCTTTTATCACTATTATTCTTCATACAATGCTCAAGATTCATACACTTTAAGATAAACTGTCTTTAATTTTCAGCAGTTTGATTATGATTTCAGGAGATGTGGTTTTTTTTCTTCTTTGCCTGCTTAGAATTCTCTAACCCTCTTGAATTTATGAGGTGATGTATTTAATCCATTTTGGAAAACTCTTAGCCATTTTCTCTTACTCTCTCTCTCTCCTTTTTTGCTTTTGCTTTTTTCTCTTTTCCTGGAACTGGAAGTTCACTATAATAAGTTCATTATTAGATGCTTTGTTTCACTTTATGTTTATTCTTATTTCTCTTTACATTCAGTTTAAATAATTTTTATGACATGTCTTCATTTTCACTAATGATTTCCTCTGCTGTGTCTACTCTGCAGTTAAGTCCATGAAATGAATGATCTGTTTTTGGTAGTACGCTTTCCATCTTTAATTTTCATTTTGCACTCTTGTAATGTACATCTCTCTGCTAAAATTTTGGATTTCTTTATGCTTGCTAGATGTCTTTTCCACTAGGTCCTTTAACATGTTTACGGGCCAATTTTGAATCTGTTTCTATAGACCATTTACAGTCTTGATTATATATCACATCATCTTTCTTCTTTACATGTCTTACATTGTATGCCAGACATTGGAGGCTTAAATAAAGTAATGCAGCCTGTCTTCTTCTGGCATGCTTCTGCCATATTGAGTTCATCTCATTTATAGTTGGCTTGATTTTGAGTGTTTTTGGAGTTTTATTTGCATTCAGTTCACCATTTACTCCCATTATTGTGAAGGAGGAATCGGGATAGTCATTTCAGTGGGACTTGGTATCTGAGCACCAGTGAAATCTTGGGAACATTTATTCTCTATATATAGTCTAGCTACAATTTTGAGAGGAGCAAGTTGGGCTTTCTTGCTCTACAGTCCTGTTCCCAATGATTTTCTTAAGCCTTCAGAGGAAGGCTGCAGTCTCTTGGAGAGAATTCATTTAGTAATTATTTCTTAACATTAAATTTTGGTTGCTATTGCCTGGCCCTTAATGAAGACTGATGTACTTCAAAAATATTAATTTCACCTCTTCTACTATTCCAGAATGAAATGTGAGATTTCTGATGAGAGAGTCAGCTATCCAATAAGTTAGGGTCTTGTAGGTATGATAATAATCCAAACTTTATTTTAATTGCTGGTAGATCAGGCGAGGGATATTAAATCATCTAAGCCATGGTTATAAAAATACCTTCATAGACTATTCTATGAAAAATCAATGATCAAAACAAGAGTAAACCAGGGAACCCAGTTAGAGGACTATCCAACCTATCAACAGAAAACATGAGGGTGGATTTGGCTGTTGTGGTAGTAATGGAGACACCAGTTCTTGGGGAATGATTAAATGTGGGAGGGAGAGGCATGATGCAAACAAATGAAATGGGTAATTTCTAAAGGGCATTTAAAGGACATTATGTACCCACTCAAATCCATCCCATTGTGTGGGTCTTGGTACATTTCATTATTCTGGGTGCCATGTAGTGGGACTTGGAATACCTAAAAATAGGTAAATTGGTTTCTTCTCCATTCTGATACTTCATTGTTTTGGATTTTTCATCATTGTAACTGATAGTAGAAGAGGACACAGAATACAAAATAGTTTGATGATTCTTCAGCCTTTTATCGCTGTCAGTGGAACAGTGGTTTAATGTCTATTTTTCATGTGCAGTTAAAGGTGGTGACTGAACTGGACAAAATTATTCTTATATCTGCTCTCTGTGAAGATATATCATCCAGATGAGAGAGCTCCTCACTACGGGCCATAATGACACCCAAGGATTTACAGAAACATGACCAATTAAAAAGGACATGGAGTACACAGGAAACTGTCACAAAAGCATGATTTGGAGGCAGATTCATAATCTAAGAACAATTAGTGTGGCCTTGTTCAATACTTGCCCTCATGATGACATCACTGATGATATGGGTTTTATAGCCAAGTGTGGTGCTGAAATCAGATGGTGCCTGGGCATCAGAAAGAACAACATCTGGGTCATAAGGCTTGTCTAAAAACAAGCATCAATCCAAGTGAGGAATCGGCTAATTCCACATGGAAAGAGGCACATCAGTCTGTTTGGCCCAGGGCTTACAAATAATACATCCAATAACAGAGGAGGAAATTTTGGTAGAGCTTAAGTTCTGAGCATGTGGTTGCAGAAGGCTAAGGACGACAGTGCAAATGCCATTTGCAGGATCCTCACTTGGATTAAGCCTCCATTGAATTCCCTTGGACCACTGACCAGGGAGGTGAATAGTCTTACCTTTACACAAAGTGCATTGGAAAATGAATTAATGCAGATATAGTTAAGTTACAACTTAGCATATTATCGTTTGTTTTCCCTTTGGCCCATTTTTAATATGTTCTAGTTTCTATTATCTTTTTTATTTTTTGATAGAGGCTTTTCTGTGTTTTATTTTGTTGTCATTGCCGAGTTTTGGGTTATGATTTTCTTTCTCTAAAATCCAGGATAGGGAATCCATAGAGAGAATACTAGCTTTATTCTTCTTTTAGGGTTACAGCAGGGGAGATGAGGGGAAGTGGGAAGCTCATGATAATGAGTACAAAAATGAAGATGTGTTCTGAAATTATGTTGATGATAGCACAACTCTTTTTAATATCTTTAAATGATTGAATTGTATGGTACATTAATTACATGCAAATAAAAGTTTTGAAAACACATCACAATTGTAGGCAGGATTACAGGACCAAGAAAGGGACTGTGATTGGGACACGTACATTAGAAACGTTGAGAAGATTGATCCAAGGCACCCTTCTATGACCAAGGTAGTCAGGGTATGACTCACGACCATGTGGACCCTAGTTCCCCCAAATCCCTCAGGGTTAGGCTGCCTCTTCCTGGACTGCCCAGGGTAGTGTTGGCAATCTAGTTTCTAACAGCTACTTGAGGGCAAGGCTATTCATAATGCCAGTTAAATGTCAGAAAGAATTCAGTGGAGGCTGAATCTATGGGAAATCTCAAGAATGGATTTTGCCTTCTGAAAATTTAGTGCTCAGAATATAAACTCTGTTACAGTTCTATATACTCTCTTCAAATTCTGTAAGGGAAGTATGGTTAAATGGGGGGGTGGGGGTGGGGGTTTGGAATGGAGACCCAAAGCCCATCTGTAGACAATTGGACATCCCCTCACAGAAGGGTCACAAGGAAGGGACAAGCCAGCCAGGGTGCAGTATAGCACCAACAAAACACACAACATTCCTCTCATTCTTTAATGCTCTCCCCCCCCACTCAGTATCAAGACCATAAGTCTATCTTACAAATACACTGCTACGGTTAAGAGTTCTCAATACATGGAATCCAGGACAGATAGACCTTACAGGAACAGCGATACCATGAGGGTAGGGGGAAGATAGAGTGAGAAAGGGGAGAAAGGGGGAACCGATAGCAATGATCAACAGATAATCCCATCCTCTCAGGAGGAAGAACAACAGAAACACAGGTGACGGGAGACAGTGGATGGTGTAAAATACAAAAATAAAAATAATTTATTAAAAAAATTAAAGTTTTTTCCCATTGCTTTGATTTTTTTATTAAAGAAGTATAAAAAAGATATCTACAAAACACCTTCTCAAAGAATCAAATGATTTTGTGTAAGGGAACCAGTACTCAATAATTTGAACTAAGCATTTTTCTAGATGTGCTAATTTAATGTGACTTTGAATCAAGTTCAGTATTTGTCTTAATCAGTCATGTCAGGATTTTAGGCAAACTCAGGATATCACCAAGGGGTAGTAACTGAGACAATACAATGCCTACGACCTTACATTCCCTGGAAATTCTGAAGCATAGTCCTGTAATGCCGATGCAGTTGGAATGGATAACAGCCTGGGAAAGTGGTAACGAAAGAATTCCTATGGACAAAAGTTCAAATCAATGTGCTTTCTTTTTCTTGAATGCTCATGTTAGTAGCTTCATTCAGTAGAATGTTTGTTTTTATGACCCACATAATAATTCTCTCACAAAAGGGGAAGAGTTAAGAACAGAAGACAGGCACATACTATGAATGTAAGTGATTTCCAAACTGTCCAATGTTAAAGATCATCTCTGGGCTATAATGCAGTAAAGATTTTTTTTCCATCTCTCTGCTTTCTGAAGATCAATAGGTACCTCTGTACAATGAAAATAATTCTATAGAAAGAAAGCTCGGATAGAAAGCTCCTTGCAAAAAATATGTCGTATTGAGAAATAATATGCTCAGGCTTGGTAAGCTAGCAGTTTAACTTTTCAGTTAAGCTGTAGAAATAAGTCAAAAGCATATTAAATAGTTCATTGTGTGAGCCTTTTTGCCCCTTTTTTTGCAGACTGTCAAGGATATGCCCGAGAGAGCATGTCATAGATGGCACGGGTTTAGTTCCTAGCAGGTTTCAGCTATAACCAGACAGGTTCAAAGTGGCAGTCATTCATAAACCTGTAGGTGGTAACTGATTCCTTTCAACTCACTTTCTCTGCTCATTTCAGTCTCACCTGTCACCCTTTATCATTCTTTTCCTATTACTAATTGATCCTTGCAGGCAAGGCAGGTGGTGGAGCCTTTACCAAATACTGGCTAGGCAATGCTAGCTACAAAAGCTACTCTTCTATAGCTACGTCTTGGCTACGGTTTTGAAGACTGTACTGTGATGCATAGGTATGGCAGTAAAATTGAGTGAATCACACAAGGGTAAACTTTAAAAACAAGGAAAAAACAGGCAAATGATATGTCCTCTATTTTTTTTTTTACATTGAATTATTTGCCAATAGTTTGAAATTGGAAGATGGTACAAAAATCTCCTGGCTCCTATCTTTAGAATGGAAAAGCTGGGAATGTGTAATTCTGGGACTGTCTTCCCATATGATCACAACGAGCCATTGCTGAGTAGGGATTGCCCGCCTCAGAAGGTGCCCAGGACTCACAGGGGCACACAGTGACCCAACTTTCTTGCTTTTCTTTTCTTTTGTCAGCATTGCTGACCACTTTTGCTGCTTGGATCTGGTCAGATTTGGGTTGGGGACTGTAAAATTGATGGTGCTAAAGTTGCTTTATTAATGTCAGATGTCTGATCAGCTGTTTGTGAACCACAAACCCTAAATTTTCAGAAGCACAGCTGTGTGGTGATTCTCCCTCTACCTTCCACTTTGTCCTGTTACAGTTCGCTCTCCTAGAGCAATAACTAAACTGACCCATTCTGGAGAGGAGCAGTATAAAAGACAATTGTATGAAGATACAGCTCTATGAGTATTTGTCTCAGGTGGGACTCATGTAAAGAAGTGGCTTGAGGCAAGGGAAAATAATTATCCTTCTCTTCCCAAAGGGCTGTTTATTAAGGAGTTACACCAATCCATAAAAATGTGTGTGTCATAATGGCTCAACAATTTCACTCCTGGGCACATCATTTAAAGAAATAAATACAGATATGCTCAGATATTTATTGTGGTGGTTATTACCATGGTAAGAAAATAACACATAGAAATCTAAGTATCAACAATAGCATGAAGCATGGCATATTATTATGAATGTAAGCTATGAAGCCATTGGAAATCTATTTAGAAGAATATTCAGTGATGATTTAAATATCCATGATATATTACAACATGGAAAAACAGTAACACTCCAACTCCTTGAAGCCAACATGTTTGTAGATACATTGAAAAAACTAGAACAAAACCCAGATGATTTCACACCCAAACATTGATAGTCATTACTTAGACCAGTGTGA
>NW_022111320.1:36751158-36752909 GCF_000313985.2 Echinops telfairi
ACCATCTGTTTTCTTCACCACATTTGCTTGTGCACCCGATTTGTCTTCAGCAATTGTGCTGGGAGGGTGAGCCTCACAGAATGCCATGTTATTAGAACAAAGTGTTCTTGCATTGAGGGAAGGTATGAGCAGAGGTCTGAAGTTCATCCATCTCAGTGTATTGCCATATAAATATATGTATATAGGTCAATACCTCTATTTTTATGAATTAATGTATTTACATATGTACACACCTATGCTTATACCTCTATCCATAGCTTTAATTTCTAGATTGTTCCTCTGTTTCCTTTTACCTTCCTCCTGTCCCACCATCACGCTCACTTTTCTTCTGCCTCTTAGTAATTCCTCTCTTAGTAATTCCTCTCAGCTAGATTGCTATTGCTCCAACACCACCAGGATCTCTACATCCTCCTCATTGTTGATTTTAATTCCCTAGTTGTTCCCCTGTCTATGGCGTTGTTTGCTCACTGCTCCCTTCCCCCACCCCTTTCTCCCCCCCAGTCCCTCTGGGACCACTGGTCCCACTGCTTTCTCCTCAAGCTTGCTTCCTAGGCCTATCTTATATAAGTAGGCAAACCAACAAAGATTAACCAAACCAAAAGTAAACAAAAGATTGAATAAGAAGAGAAAAAAAAAACCCAGCAAAAAACCAAGAAAAGGATACGTAATTCCAGGTCTGTATACTAACCTTTATAACGATCTCCCTACTGGTCCTGGGGGATTCTGGGAGCTGCCTTCCTGGCCTGAAGTCTGTTTGGGGGGCTCCTCTGGGGCTTTGTGGCTTTACTTTGCTCCCGTTGCTGATCACAACATATCCCTTATTGGTTCTCCCCACTCTGGGAGATTCCCAGTGTTGTCCTCTGTTGCAAGGGGGCATCAAGTCCAGCAAGGGGGCATCAAGTCTTGAGCTATGACATACATTTCTGAATGTAAATTCCTTTTATAAACGAGGGTCATTTGTTGTGTTTCTCTAGAAAATCCAGCCTGGCATAACCAGAGGCTTTTAGCTTTTCATTTCTCTGTAATTTTCCATTTCTATATACAATAGTATGGATTATAGAGTCAGTAAAAATAAAAGAACAAAAGGGAAACAAATGAAAACATTGGACTTAAAATGTCTTACCTCCTCCTTCCCATTCCAAGTTTCCGCCCCTTAAGCCCCTGAAGTTAGAAGGGTTGAAAAATTCACAATAACCACTAAGTGATTAAAATTAGAAAATCAGGAGCCAGACGACTTCAGTTCAAATTCCAGTGTAGTTACTCTTTGCCTATGTGACTTTGGGAAATTCTTTAGCCTCTCTGCACTCAGTTTCCTCATTTGTAAAACGGATATGTGAATATACATCAAAAGACAAAAACTAACAAGCTCGCTGCCATCGAGTCTATGTGGACTCTTGGCAATTCCATAGGACAGAGTAGAACTGCTTCTATGGGTTTCTGAGACTGCAAATCTTTATGGGGGTAGAAAGCCTTATCTTTCTCCCCCAGAGCAGCTTTTCATTTCAAACAGTTGATCTTGAGGTTAACAGCCCAATACATCATTGATACAGTTGTTTCATGGATTCAAGGTGTGAATACTTGTAAAGCATTTCAAATAAAGCCTACTATATTGAGGTAAGGAGTCTTGGTGACCAGTTAAGTGTTAATCTTATAATTTCCAGGTCAGTTGTTCAAACCCACCAGTTTCTCCAAAGACAATGACTAGGCTGTCTGTTCCCATGAAGATTGACATCCTTAGAAACCTTATACCA
>NW_022111320.1:36754236-36755343 GCF_000313985.2 Echinops telfairi
TTTTATGGCAGTGGACAATGTCTATTCCCTCATTTGGAAACCTACATGGCTCTGAGGATCACTGTCCTGGCATCACTTAGTACAATGGCTCCCTGACATTGCACCTGGAGAAAGTTTGTCATGTTGTATGCACTAGTTAATAATTGTTTCAAAACAAGAATGATTGGGTGGCGAGGCTTGGTATTTTAGGTGAATAAATTTTGTATTTTAGAAATACAAGACCTATAAGTTCTGTTTTTCATCTATTGGGCTCTGCCTGTTTTCTGAACTTGTAACCATGTAAGCCGCATCTCCCCACTTTGTATTTTAAGTGCAGGAATAATGCTAATTTTAGGTCCGTGGTGTCAAGTCCTTTTAAGACCTAACCATCAACATTACAAAAAATAGTTCCTGCCCTTGCCAGGCAAGTTGCCTCTTTATTTCCCATTTGCAGAACCTTTGCCTAGAACCAGCAGGTGTTTGCCCCCCTGCCGCTGGTCAAGTGTAAGCCATATCAAAGATAATGCTTCCACCTACCTTACAGAAAAGAGTAGCACTCCCTCACCTCCAGAGGTGCACTCTATTATCTCTAAGTTGGCCACATGTTCCTCAGTAGCATTTATAATTTTCTGAAATATTAAATATTTATGTATTTGCCCATTAATTTTTTATCTTTTCACATCATCATATAAGCTTCATGAGGACAAGGACCGTGTATAATTTCTCTTCCCAGCACTCAACCCAGTGCCTGGCACAGAGCACATGCTTAATAAATATTTGACAAAGAAATGCCTAAATGAATGAATGATCATTTAATAAAAGCCTAATATGTTTGAATCACCATTCTGATGACATTAGATGAATTATATCAATGCTGTCATCTTCAGATGATAGCTGTTATGTGAGTTTTCAGAGCAGGAAACAGATCCAGAGAAGCAAAATATTTGCCAAAGTTCAGACAACCAGTAGGCAACACATCTGTGATCCTAGTCCAAGTCTGTGATTTTAAAGCCGCAGGCTACTGTGGTCACCTGGTCCTGATCTGTCTCCATTCTTATTTAGCCTGTCTTCATCTTCTTGGTCAGAATTGTGGGCATAAGTATCATTCAATACTTTGATCTCTTCCCC
>NW_022111320.1:36756201-36758345 GCF_000313985.2 Echinops telfairi
ACATAACACTGCAGAATCTGTATATATTACTTCACGTGTTTTGAAGAAAACATTACTGACTCAGGACTGTTTGAAGGATTGAATACCACACTACAGGCTTGGCATGGCTGCTGGTGGCCTACCAGCCATTTCCTTTCTGCCCACTATCCTGTGCTGGCCTCCAGCATGGTCTCCTCCCTGCTTCCCGTTCTGGGAGAGGAGGATTGCCCGCTTCTCTCAGACTGGGCACACCTGAATTCTTATCAACAGCCTTAGGAGATGTAATTTCCTGTAAAGAGATGTTGTCAGGGGAAGAGAGAGAATTCATGTGCCACAGCTTTTAAATGAACATCCAATGTATAGATGGTTTTGATACATACCTAACGAAGATATGATAGGGATTCCAGTACCAGTAGAATATTGCTAAAGACACAAGGCAGATAGAATTTTATCACTTGCTACCCTCCGAATGGAACTTTTTTTTTCAAAATATCAAACTTAGCTGGCTTATGTGCTTCATCTTCCAGAGGATTTTTTCTGACCAATCCAAACGCAAGTTTTTCTTCTTTCCCTAAATGGATACAATACTTGAGTACTCTCTGATGGTATAAATAATTTACATGATATTAAGTTTAATACAGTCATGGCACAAGATATTATCCCATAGCAGCTGAAAGCGTAGGTTTAAGGCTGAAATTCATATGCCTGTTTCCTATGACATATTACAAGCTTTGGAACGATTACCGTCTCCAATTTTCAATATTCTTATCTTTAAAATTGGAATGATAATAATATTCACTTGCCTGAAGCATTATTATAAGTACTCACTAAATACTACCTGTTATTAGTCCTCGTATGTGGTTGGCTAAGTTTGGCCCTTCTCTTGGATGTCAATTTCTGGGGGATCATCTGTGTTTGGCTGATCACACCCTACTGCTTAAATCTGGGTTGTCGAATCCCACATCATGTTTGTCAAATGAATGTACATGAGCATGAGTTTAGCGGAAAGTAAAAATTGAGCAGTCTGCTTGAATAGACTTGCTTTCTGTGGACATGTACTAAGGGTTGAAAACACCTTGTAGTGTTTTCACCTTTAAATATTTAAGATCCCAAATTGACCTCTTGGCTGTGTTTTCTGCCTCTTGCCCTGAGAACCTACTTCTTACCCATTCTGCGATAACCCTTGTTGGCATCTGTTCTGTGAAATAGAATGCATGTGTGCTGATTCCTAAATAAATAATGGCACTATTGATGGGGTTTTTTCCCTCTCCACAAGGGAATCTTCCTTGGCTTATTGGAACAGTGAAACAAACAGAGAAAGAGAGCTCCCGGGCTCTTTCCTTGAAATGAGAAGAGACATCTCAAAAGGCAATATTTCACATTTGTTTTGGGTGCTATGAGACATGTCTTCATGTACATGATGGGAAAGCTCCGAGTTACAAAGCTGGTGTCTGAAGAAGAGACTTGAAATGGGGAAGTTTGACAATGTCTGCCTTCTCTCATTACCCCATGGATGATGAATAATTTCACAGTGGTGACAGCATGGAGCCTGAGCTATGGAAATCCTTTTCTTGACAAATAAATGCATGAATGTCTGTGTGGGTATGTAGACTTATATATATATTTTCTTTTCCTCTTTTTAAAGTTTTATAACATGTAGCTCTCTCCAATGGGTTCACAGCATCTGGAAGATAGTGGTACAGCAGGGAAAATCAAGGGCCATTCTGTCTCAGACTTAAAACTTATCAGGGAGCACTGGTGCTTCAGGGATAAAATTCTCACCCTCCACCTGGGACACCCAGGTTGGATTCCTGGCTGCTGGACCTCTTGTGCAGCCACCAGCCATCTCCCAGTGAAGGCTTGTGATGCTGAACAAGTGTCAGCAGAGTTTTGAAACTAAGACGGGTTTGGAAAGAAGTCCTGGCAATCTATATCTAAGTATCAGCTAATGAAATCCTAGCTGGATTATCATGGTACTTTCTGCCAGCCACCATAGAGATGGTGCAGGGCCAAGCTGCTTCTTGATTTGTTGTGTGTAGGGCTGCCTTGAATTGGCTGACACCATGGCTGCTAACCATAACCAGTATTGGGGCTAATTGTCATAAAGAAACACCTAGAGTTGAAGAAATAATTGCCAGTGTGAGATCTACATTCAAGCTTAGAAA
>NW_022111320.1:36758445-36759818 GCF_000313985.2 Echinops telfairi
CTCCTCATTACTTCTCTACTTTTCCCTTCCTTTCCCCTATATCTCAGCCATATTGCCTCCTTATTCTTTCTCCCTCTTCTTCTTTCTCAGCCCTTCATCTTTTAATTCACATTTTATGCTCAGCTCTTAAGGAAAAAACATCACGTAGCATACCAGGTCCTCTCAGATTGTAAGCGTAGTTTCTCTCTTTCAAGAAAACAACCACCAATTTCACAGCCATTGAGCCGATCCTGAGTCAGAGCTTCCCTATGGTTAGCAAACTGAATAGTAAGTTCTATGCCCCCAGATCTCCAGCATAGTCACCAGAGACATTACCTAATTACTGCAGTTTACCTGAGTCTCATGTTCAGTCTCTCACTGACAGCTTTTGATAAGATTGCCTGGCAAACATTTTAGTCTTTGCTTCCCTCTTTGGTCATGGTCATAGTGTAATGAAAAAGTGGTCTCTTGTTGTAAGACTGTAAATACCACATTGAGCTTCACTAGGAGTATTGCATTCGTCACTTGTGGATTGCAACTTTACGGATCAGAATAAAGCACAGCTAGCATAGGTCAAAGCTAGGAAATGTAAGTGTAGTACATTATTCATGTGTTTTCCATGCCCCGAGGAAAACAAAAGCTTTCCGTTGATGGATTATGTTTTTCATGTTATTTTTTCCCCTTATTTGCAGTCAATGGCATATTTTAATATCAAGATTTATCATCGTGGATTTGCTACGCTGATTCTTGATCAGATGGAATCGTAGTATGTTAAAGGTAGGAGGGAGATTTAGAGGTCCCCTAACAATTTTAGGTATTTTACACAGGGGGGATTTCAGGCTGATAAATGGGGTTTCTTGGCTTAGAGCTAAATCATTACTTGTAGGTGCTTACAGTAAGTATTAAATATAGTAATTACTAGCGGGCTTCAACTTAGCAACAACTGTTAAGATCGCACAGGCCTGGGCAGTGTTTCGTTCTGCCTTAAACAGGGTCCACGTGAGTTGGACGCGACTTGGCAGGACCTAGCAACGACGTTACTAGTGCATACAGCTATCCTGTGTCTGTTCAGCGAATGCCGTCAAAGCAACACGCAACTGTGGGTTGCTAAATTGTGATGACTACAAAGTGTCAAGCTGATGGATATGAGTGTAGACCCCAACGTCACACTGATTTAGGCTCCAATGGCACTCCCTAGTTCTCAGCTGGATTTCTTAGGCGAGTTACTTAATGATGTCTGGCCCTTTATTTTTCCCACCTTAGGAAAGGAATTGGGGGAATACCAAAGAAATATTGAGTCTTTTCTTAAATAAAGGATTTAGGAGAGTTGTCATTGCTGTATTGTTGTGTAGTAGTTTTAGCATTACACCTCTTTTTTCATTATGTTTCTCCTC
>NW_022111320.1:36759972-36765442 GCF_000313985.2 Echinops telfairi
CTCTCTCACTTACCCCGCTATCTGTCCATCCATCCATGGGTCCATCCTGCCATCCATATATTCATCTAATATATAGTTGCTGGATCAGACAGATCCCTAATTCAGGGATAAGAAAGAACTCAATAATGTTAGCGGGGCGTTTGTCATTATCACCAGCATATTCCATTGCTTGTTAGTCCTTAATGGTGCGAAGGGGGCTTTTGTGACTGTAGAATATAGGGAAGTTGTCTGTTTGGGTTTTAAGATAGGGGTTGTAATGCCAATATAGGGCCATGAAGAAATGATTTGTATCTTAACTGACTCAGAAAGAAAACATGTGTTGGCACACCAATTTTCCACATATTTACAAACCAATTCGATTTGGCAGAAACCATCCATAAGAAATAGACAAAAAAATATATGTTCCAAACATCATAAAGACATTTAACTAGACTTTTCTTCTGAAGTTACACAGAGTGGTAGTGAGAAGAATTCTCATAAAAATCTGAAATACTGCAGAACTCTAGGTAATTTGGAACTCCAGCCTCATTTTTATTGTTCCCCTTTCCTCCCATTTCTGTATCTTCTCTTTTCTCAACCTTTCTTATAAGATATATATATATATATATATCTTATATATACTAGACACCAGAAATTTTGTAAAGATCTTTACCTATCTGACCACTTGTTGGTTAGGCACTACATTATAAGGAGTCACAGCTTAAATAACATACGTAGTTTTGGTCATTATCTATTATTTTGATTCATAATTGTGTATCCTTTGTAGGAAGAAATATCACTCACTGCTGAGTCAATTCTGCCTAAAAGCAACTACGGGCCAGGATAGAACTGCCCCTGAGTTTCTGGACCTGTAACTCTGTACAGGAATAGAAAGCCTGTCGTTCTCCCATGGAACAGCTGGTGCTTTTGAACCACTGCCCCTGGGGTTAGCAGCCCGCTGTGTAATCACTGTGCTACCAGGGCCTCAAAAGACGCCTGGATGCATTAAGAATAAAGTAAATTTGTGGGAGATAAGCTAAGAACTTTTGCACTCTGGGTCTCTTGTAAAGTTATCTAAAATTGTGGTTGGTTTTAAAGCTTTACTGTCCTATGATCCAGGAAGTTATAAAAGTGATTAGAGAGGGATGCTTAGTGTAGGCAGTCACTTGGAACATGCTGCTTATAAACCAGAAAGATGTTGTGTTTTCTTCAGGACTGTGCAGGTCCAGCAGCTGGCTAAGGTGGGCTCCCCGTAGACCGAAAGGGAGCTATTTTAAAGTAGAAACTGCTAAGAGGCATTCCTTTGAAAGCTGTCACCAGCATCCAAGTTATAATTTGGGTGTGAAAGGATATTTCTCTGGGGTGATATCTTGGGCACAAGTTATGGGAAGAGGAGGATAAAGGAACATGGGAGCTCAAGAAGAATTAGGACATCATTCAAGATACTAGTAAGAGCTATATCTCAAAAAGAAAGGAATGTCTACTCTCGTTCTAGACTTTTCAAACATCAGCACAGAGGAAAAATATCCAAAGTTGTATTGTTTCAAAGGAAATATGGTGTAGGTTAATTACTTAAAGTGAACAGTAGACAAAACTTAACATTTAAGTTTCAACATGTAATTATACATTAAAAAAGAAAGAAGGAAACAAAGAAACAAAAATCAAAGGATAGAACACCCAGTGCAGGTTTTTCTCTATATTGGGTTCATTTAAAGTTTGTTTAGAATTTGGCAAAGGATGGATGTCGTCTTTTTAAGATCCAGAGGAAAGAGGCTGGATCAGGACCTGTTTGCAACAGAGTTAGGGAAACAGAAGTGTAGGAGATATATAAATAGAAGTATATGTCTAAGTTTGTTTGTTTAGCAGTTGGCTGCATGGTTGTGGGAGATGGCAAATCTGTAATGAATAGGATAGGCTGACAGACTGGAAACTAGGAGAGAGTTGATGTGATAATCTTCAGCTTGCAATTTTAGGGCCAAACAACAGGTTGAAAATTCAGACCAGGTTTCTATATACAGTGTTGAGACAGGATTCCTTCTTCCCTGGGACCCCTTTGTTTTTCATCCTGGCTTCTTTACCTGTTGAATGAGACTTACCGCTATTATACAAGGTCATCTCTTTAAGGCAGAGCCAACTTCTTGAAAATGTTAATCACCTCTAAAAAAATACCTTTATAGCACTTTTTAGCTTAGTGTTTGACTGAATAACTGGGCACTCTAGTCTAGCGAGACTAGCACATACAGTGAGCTTTCACACAGTCTTGATTCTCTTCTCGATAGTGGCCCATGTGTTGCTTGCATCTACAATTCCAACTGTGTTGGGTTTAAGTCAAAAGCCCGTGAAAGAGAGCCACAACCATGTGTTGCATCGGTCTTTCTAAGAGATCATATATTAGTGGCTTTGAATCTGTGGCCCAACCCACACAAGCTGTTCCCTTTGTTATTTAGCCATACCCAAGGCCAGTTATTATCAGTCTTACAAAAATGCAGGGAAAAGATGAGAGTTTGCACACCTGGCAATTGGAACATGGCTATTTTGGAATGTAACTGTCCATCCTAAACAGAGCCAATTCCAATTTTTCCTTTCTCTCCATTCACCCCAGTTTTTGTAAAAAAGGAGGAATGGAAATAGTACGGAGGCTATAATTTTGGTGTTAGGACCTGTACCTCGATGGTTGTTTTAAGGATCAAGTAGGACAGCGGAAAGGGCGTGTTCTGGGAAGATGCTCGCTCCCTTTGCTTTAAGCTTCCATCCCATCTGACTGTAGAGCATGGCCGCTGGCAGCTGAGGCTAGAGGAAGCATGCTGAGAGAAAGAGTGTAATTCTGTTGTTAAAATAGTAAATATCCTCCTCTATTTAAACGTAAACACAGGCATCTTAATTTATGTCCTCTACCAAAGTGATCTTTTATGTCAAAAATAAATTCAATGTTTTTAAACGACTTAAATAACTGAGAAAGGTACGTAATCAAAAACAGCCAGTTGTTACAGTTAACTTTCTGTTAAATGTGAATGATCCTTCATTTTCTACATTCTATTACTATCTATGATGACAATTACCTTATTCATTCATTTTCTTTTATTTGTCTGAGATGGAATTGTTTGTTACTAAGGACTCCATGTTCATTTCCGTTTTACTTTTCTTTAATTCTGTGGTATTATGGTGAACCAAGTGAGTATGATTTTTCTTGTGGCCATTATGGATAGATGGAGAAAGTGATGAGAAGTGAACATTTTATTGGGGGGAATGGCCTTTGTTTTTATTGCAAATAAATAGAGGGGAAAATGCTGGCGATAAAGGAGAAGAGAGCAATGAAAAGATTTTAAAAATTGATTCATTGTTAGAGTTCTCAAATGATCACGGGACTGCTAATTCCTATGAGTATGAATGCACACACACACACACACACACACACACACACACACACACGAAAAAGACAAAGCTCTGTAAAATGAATGATGACAGCAAAGTGGCAGGAATAAACAACCCTGTCAATGATGTTACCAAACTAGGGTGCTGAATTCTTCAGCTGAAAGCATCCAAATGACTTTAAAATATATTTCATTGCTATTTATACCTAGAATGACTTAAAAATGAGAACAGATGCAGATAACTAAAATGTGTGAGATGAGGTAGAATTTCAGGTTTAAAACTCTGAATAGGCCATGGGTGGGTAGTAGTAATTAGAGATTGTCTTTTTGAAAGACTGTGTCAGCCAGGAACTGGCCTGCTGTGAATAACTAACAACTGAGGAGATCAAGCAAAATGGTTAGAAATCTAACAACTTGATACGAATACATTTAAAGTAGGTGATTTCAATGGGCCTCTTTTTGAATTGGGTACATTTTATAGACCAAAGTAAGTGAAAACAAAGACTAATGAAATTAGTATATAACCTTCCACTTTCCTCCCGGTGATTCTCACTCACAGTGATCCTAGAGGCAGAGTAGAACTGTCATAAAGGGTTTCCAAACTGAAAGTCACCTTGTCCTGCATAGTGGCTGGTAGGTTCAAAATGATAACAGCAGTTCAAACTAATAGCTTGCTTAGCAGCCAGGTGCTAACTTAAATTCTCCAGTTAACCCATTGGTTCCCACTCAGGATAACCACAAATTACCCTATAAGAGAGTGTAGATGTAATTAAAGGGACACAAGGGACAATAATACTGGAACAGGCCCCAGTTTCAGTTGATGTCAAAGGAATGCTGTATCTAATTTTTGAAAAGTGATCATTTCAGCATAGTATAAGGTAGCGAGTACCCGATTTAATTTATGAATACCAAAGTGAAAATCAAACCCCCTGCGATCAAGTCCATTCTAATTCATACTAATCTTATTTATAAAGACCGCATCACTTTAATATCAAAACCTGATAAAGGAACGGTAGTCTCAAGCAGAAACATTTTACCAAATTTACCAATATAAAGGCAACTTTTCAAAATAAAGCATCAGCAAATACGTTTTAGTGCAGGTCCCTCGTAGGTGGTACAAATGGTTTTCTCTTGACTGTTAACCTAGGAGCCCATCCAATGGCACTACAAAACAAACAAACAAACAAACAAACAAACAGGCTGGCAATCTGCTTCCACTAAGATTATAAACCACACTCACTGCCACTGAGCCAATGCTGACTCATAGTGACCCCTTCTGGGTTTCTAAGACCATAACTGTTCACAGGAGAAGAAAGCCCAATCTCTTCCACGGAGCTGCTGGTGGTTTCGAACTGCTGAACAAGAGTATGGCAGCCCAACCTGTAACCATTACACCACCAAAGCTCCTTATTAAAATTGTAGTAAGAAAATTCTGTGAAGTACTTACTCCATAATTATGAGATTTCCAAGATCCAGAATCTAAACCAAGGCAACTAACAATACTACCAACATTTGAAGAGAAGTTTAAAGCACAATAACCAACTAGGATTAATATTATTTTAGGAAAGTTATCAACATAATTTTTTTCAGGTTTTCTTTCTTTAAAAAAAAACACAACATTTTATTAGGGGCTCTTACAGATATTATTGCAATCCATAGTTCCATCCAGCATAATTGTACAATTGCTGTCATCATCAATTTCAATACATTTTCTTTCTTCTTGAACTCCTTGATTTCAGGTCCTGTTATTTCCTCCCTCCCCCACCCTACCACCCCCCTTAAAGCCTTAATATATTTATTATTATATCATCCCATGTATATACATTTACCTAAAATTCTGATGTTCCTTCCCTTTAAGTGGGTTTATACAGTCATTGTTGCTATCACTTCCCTGCCCCGCACTTCCGGTATCCTCAGGGAATCATTACTCTCCTTACTGTTTCTGAGGGGATTATCTACCTTGAATTTTGTGCATCAAAAGATCTTGATTGTACCAATGTACATATGCAGGTGTAGCAAGATTAATGAGGTAAGCAAAGGCCATAACTGTGGGAGGAAGAAATTATAAAGAACTAGAGGATAATTATGTGTTTCATCAATGCTCTACTATACCCTGGATA
>NW_022111320.1:36769146-36770744 GCF_000313985.2 Echinops telfairi
ACAAGTCCCTCTTCTTGAGCTGTAACTTCAGTGCCGTCCTCTGAAGTGAATTCTTCTGGGGAGCAGGGTCACTTGTTCTCTTGTGTCTTGTTTGTTAACACCACTTCCTAATACTAATGAAATGACATTTGATGGTAACCATCAGTCATTCCTATTACAACTAAGTAAAGAGTACTAACTGCAACCAGATGATCTACTTCATGGGTGCTCATACTTTTTCAGCATGTGAGCTACTTATAAAATGATCAAGTCAAAATGATCTACCAACTACAAAAATGCAAAGCATATTTATTTATTACATTTATTCATAAATGCATTGAGAATTCTCTGTATGTACAATGTATGTTTATGTACCTTGCACAACCGCATGAGTCCACATTGCACAACACAACCCAACACAATTAACTATGTACA
The DNA here is from genome assembly GCF_000313985.2 of Echinops telfairi. Lineage (NCBI taxonomy): Eukaryota > Metazoa > Chordata > Mammalia > Afrosoricida > Tenrecidae > Echinops > Echinops telfairi. The sequence goes on from NW_022111320.1 coordinate 36,769,561, forward strand.
TTTTTTGCCATGACCTGAGTTTACACTGATGACTTGCACTGAATGGAATGAGCCAGGGATGCATAGTCCGGACAGTAGCTGCTGACAGCCAGCCTCAAGTACACTTCCAAATGATCATCAGTCATGGTGGAACGGTACTTGGACTTAATGATCTTTACATGGGAAAGGGCTGACTCACATAAATAAGTAGAGCTGAATCATGCACATTTTCTCATGTTTGGGTACTTTCCCTCTGCGAGTAAGTTCCAGAACTGCTCATGCGCTCTGGACTTCAGCTGAACGTCAGCTTGTAGTGTCAAAATCTCCCATTCCATATGAAAGTGATACGTTTTTGTCTTCTTATTTGGTCCAGCTCCCCCACTCATTTTAATACCCTTTCTTATGTTTAAAAGAAAAAAAACCAAGGTCTAAAAATCGACGATAACTTAGCTTGTCAGTTTTGCTGCACTAAGCACAGTTGTTTGCACATGTGTTTGACACCTAAGATTGCATCTGATTAGCTGCGCTGTATATCAGTTAAGTGACGGGATTGATAGGCTTGCACCTATTTTTTTAATGCCATGTGATCTACCCACCCTACATTTGTAATTGACTAGTGGATCGCGATCGATGTATTGAGCACCCCTGGTCTACTTTCTTTTCTGAGGCCAGTCACAGCCCATCAAGGAAAATGTATCATTCCCCGATGATCTTGATTCCTTCTCCACTACTCTTCTTAGATTCAGACACCTTATAATGACCAGAAAACCTTTTTATCTAGCTGTTGGTCTTAAAGTTAATTATACTTGAGGCAACAGTCTGGGGAAAACCTCTGTCAACCACGTAATCAAATTCCATACTCAACTAAATCAGATCCTAATGACAAGTCTACCTGGAGAGGAAGAGTAACCTGCTTTATAATTCCACTCCATTCAGCTGGCTTTTCTGGGATTGGCAGTTCTTTGTTGTGAATACTAATGTTCTTTCGCCAGCTGGCAAGAGCATTTTATTTTGCAAAAATTCTTTTGGCCTTCTCTTTCTCTCCTAACACCCCAAGACTCTGTGAGCCAGGATTTCAATTCCAAACTTTATTTTTATAGGTGTAATTTAATTTCCTACCTGTTTTCTGGCACAAAGGCTAATGTAACATTTATCAAAAGGCTTGTAACTGCCTCATGGCTATCGGATGGCTGAGTGAAATGAGC
>NW_022111320.1:36772372-36782622 GCF_000313985.2 Echinops telfairi
AAAACCTATAGAGGGGTCATCTTGGAGGCAGGCTCCTCCATGAATATTTGTGTTTCCTCCATGGATACTCATTTCTTCCTCTATGTAGACTGATGGTCATACACTACTTGAAAATGTATTCATAGTATCTTATTGTTACAATACCTGGGAGGACAGTACAAAAATTTATTATATGTTATATCTTGAAGTTTTCTGAGTTTGAGTTGCTGGAGTGAAATTCATATGAGAGACCTTGCGAAGTATAATGTAGGCTTCTCTTCAGCCTCTCAATATTTCCAAATGCTTGATTTCTTCTAGTTGAAATTATTTGAAGGTTTTCCAATTTATTAGTCAATGCTCTCATTATCATCATGCTTTTAACACACATCTACAAAGCTACTCAAAATCTAAGTAGCTCATAATAAATATTTTCTTCTCCGATGCCTGTTAATAAGCCGTGCTTCCGCTGGATTGACTGGGATCATTGCGGGTGCACTGGATTCAGCTTTAGGCAGTGAGTGGGTCCACTTCTATTTTTTATTTCTCCTTGTTCTGGAACCATGATAGAATTCCATTTTAAACTTATGCTAATGCTCAGGGGCTCTGGAGGCTAAAGCAAAACATGTAAGCCAATTTAAACCCGTGCTTATGCCATGACCACTTACATTTGTTATTCTACTGTTGTTGCTACTTGTCATTGATTCAGCTTCAGTTTATGGCGATCTAACCAAAGGAGACTTAGCCCAGTCTTGTGCCTTCTTTAAGAGTATGTGAGTTCATTGTTGTGGCTCTTGTGTAAACCCATCTCCTTGAGAATACGTCTTTCTTTATGTGGATCCTCTATTATATCAAATATGATGTTCTTTCTTAGTGTTGGGTTAGGTCCCAACCAATATTTTCTCCCTTTTTAATTTAGATTCTATAATCCATTGCAATGGCTATGCAGAACTCACAGAAAATATTAATGATTGCAGGGTTTATTAAGGGAGTTAGCAGGTTCCAATGGAAGTCAGAAATATGCAGGATATAATTGTTCATCAGAGCATGCTGCAGAGTTCTTTCAGGGTGGCTAACAAATACCCAAAGGGCATGGCACACCACTGTAAACCTCAGTCCAAAGACATTCAGCTCACGCTCCATGGGCCAGTGAACCCAATTAAGTGCCCAGAGGCATCCACTCCGCAAGCCAGCTTCCTGACCCAAAGCACTCAGTTTTACTCGCTCCTGTGGCTGCAAAGTCCACCATTTGGTTTCATGCTCTGGTTCCTGGTTCTGCTGCTGCTCCTCTGATGTTGCCACTGTCTTCTGGATCCAGGAAGTTCACTGCCCAGGGATCTTAGGGTCCAGAGGACACACTCCACTCCAGACTCTTGCTGGTATTGGGATACCCTCTCCTGCCTCTCAGAGGGCTCATTTTATACCCAACAGAATGATGTTGTAATGAATCCTGTTCACAATTATTCTCACAGGAGAATCCCATCAATATCGTGACACCCCTCTGCCCCCACAAACACACACTTTTTGTCCAGACCCATGCAGGGAAAGGTTGTTTGGTGAGAGTTAGAGACTTTGACTAAAAGAGCCACATTAAGTAATTCACTTCCCCTGCACTCAGTGATTAGTCTTTTTTGATAACTTGCTCAAAGTAAATGAGCCAACATTTCTTCATCCTCACTTCTAAGGACTGCTCTGATTGTATTACTTCTAAAATTTGTTTGTTCTTCTCCCAGTCCGGTGTTTTTGATACTCATCTATTCTTTGATAACCCAGTGCATCTCCTGATGTCTTACTTTTCTATTGTCCAGATTTTGTTTCATGTAGGTGATGGAGCAGATCATGCATTCAATCAAATCACCTGTGTAAGCCTAAAGTCACACGAGCTGAGAAGTCTACTCTACCCATAGAGAGGCCACGTGGGAAGGAATTGTTGTGATAACTAATACTCTACCATCGAAAATGTAGAAAGAGAGAAGTTCCTGACATTCATATCAAGCTGAAAAGGTGTTCACATTTTTATTTGTAAGGCTGTCTCTCCCAGGTAGTAAAATAGAGAATCAATTTTCTGATAAACTTATCGAGGCATTCAAAATTGTATCCACAGCATCAAGTTTGATTATATAACATACAGATAATTCTGGCTTATTTTGGGATATTCTGTCGTCGTTATTCATCCTCTGTTTATGAAGCACCAATGCTATATTCAGCTATTGAGAATGCATTTAAAATTGGTCTCTGCCCTGAGGAATTCATTTCAGAGCATTTCAAGCTGGCAGGCTCTCAACTTTGAACAGACAGCTGTGGAGCGGAGATAAGCTTTTGAAGATGCAGCAAAAATGATGTTTATAGAGAAAATGAAAGTGGGAAAGATGATAGTCAACCAAGAAGGGGAGAGCTTATCCAAACTTGCAAACTGAATGGCAGTCAATGAAAAAAAAAAATCAAGGTTCAGGAAGTAGATCAGGCAAAGGTGAAGCTTCAGCTCAACTCTATCCGCTGCTGTTTTAGAAATCCTGTGGCATTAAGATATCAGCTGGATTGACTTCTGATCCATGGGCCTCTTGATGTTTTCAGTGTTATCACTTTTTTCCATCATATACTTGTATTTTGTTGATAGCACTGAACAGCTCTTGCATGTGGTAAATTTCCTTCAATCCCTTTAGGGACATTATTTATAGAAAAAATTGATCCACCTTAGTGAGTCTCCAATTCATGGTTACACTTGACCATCAGTTGACACCGTTTCTATAAGCATGTGTGTCCTCAAAATAATTTCTATTACTAACCTCATCATGTACTTCAAACCATTTTTCCTCTACTTGATTCTGGTTCGTAGCTATCCCATGTGTGTCAGAGCAGAATTATATTCCATGAGTTTCAATGACTGATTTTTCCAGCAGCAGACCGACAGGTATTTCTTCAGAGGTGCTTCTAGGTGGATTCCACTCTGCAGTCTTTGGGATGGTAGCTGGCCTACCTAGTACATTAACCATTGAGACCACCCATGAGCTCCACCATGTATCTAATATTCGTAAATGATTGTGGTAAGATAGTCTGCGTTAGAGGAATCAAAGATGACAGGAAAGACAATGCTGCGTTGCAGACAGATACAGACACTGATTGGCTGGAAATGTGGCAGGGGGTGATTGATGGGGAGATTCAGTCCTCATGCCATCGTATGCCGTCTGCCTGTTCAGTAAAAGCCACGCGGGAGATGCAATCTGAGCAGTGAGAGCTTGTTTGGGATTGCCTAGTGTTCATTGTTCTGTTTCACTGTTCTCTTACCTTGTTCTGTCCATTACTTTTCTCACCTTTTGGATGTTTTTTGTGTGTGTGTGCCTGTAAATTGAGACGACCTCTTCCACTATTCCCCCTGCTGTGATGGTCTTTTGATGTAACAACATGGGTAGGTGTTTCTATGCAGATCATTTTCTTGATGTCATTAAGGCCCATAATGAGTTGAATTTAAAGAATGTTCTTGATAATCAGGGTGAGACTGATTCAATCAGGTGAACGTTATTAAATACAGAGCCGAGGCTTCCTTAAAGAAAAAGAAATCCTGCCTTTGGACAGCAGCTTCGGCTCCTGCCTGAGAGTTTCAGCCTATCTTTCCTGATAGCCTGCAAATTTCAGATTTACCTACTTAGACACGATAATTGCACAAGCTAATTCCTTGTCATAAATCATTTAATCTGTATCTGCTGCTGGCTCAACTTTTTTGTTTTAACCCTGACACATTTCCCCCTCCCTGATTTCTTCTCATTAAAGACACAAAAGGGATTCCAGAATGTTCCTTGTCTCATCACTAGATCTTTTTGTTGGCATCGTAGATTCAAGGATGGGCTTGATGATCAGTTAGGCCAGTGGATCCTCTGAGGACAATAACACAGGAGTTCCTGTTCGGGAATGTTCCTTTCCAACGTTGTTGTTGTTCTTAGGAGCCATCAACTCTTCCCAGCTCATGGCAAACCTCGTTCCAACTAACGCAACATAGCCCGCCCTGTCCTCAGAATTGTCATGTTGGAGCCCATCATTGCAGCCATTATGTCAGCTCATTTTGCTGAGAATCTTCATCTTGTTCAATAATTCTCTTCTTTATGAAGCAAGATGTCTTTAACCAGCTGGGAACACGTCCAAAGTCTTTGAGATGACATCTCCCATTGTCTTTTCTTAGGACCTTTCTGGTGAGACTTCTTTCAAGACCGGTTTGTTTTCCTATATTCCTTGTCCAACTTTCACATGCATATTGAAAATGTGATAACTTGAGTCTTTCACCTTAGTCCTCCAAGTGACACACTTGCTTTTCAAGACTTTAAGGAGGGCTTGTAGGACAGATTTTCCCAATACTGGACATCATTTGCTTTCTTGACTGTTCCTCCATGAGCATTAATTGTGGATTCAAGCATGATGAAATGCTTTACCACTTCATCCCCACCCCACCCCCCAGTTTATCATAACGTTATCTATTGGTCCAGGTTTGACGATTTTGGTTTTGTTTTTACATTGAGTTACAATTCATACTGAAGTTTGCAGTTTTGGTTTTCATCACCAAGCGCTTCAAGTCTTCCTTGCTTTCAGCACATAACAGGTTGTTAATAATCCATCTTCCAATCCTGGCACTGTGTTCTTCGTCTTCATATACTCTAGCTTCTCAGATTATTTGCTAATGTTACAGATTGAAAAAATACAGTGAAAGATATAACACTGCCACACACTTTTTTTAAAGCTCAAGCCATGCAGTAGTCCCTTGTTCTGTTTGATTATTGCCTCTTGTTCCATGTACAGATTCCTCATGAGCACAATAAACTGTTATGGAATTCCCATTCCTTAAAATATTATCCATAGTTTGTTATGAGTCACACAAGGAAATGTCTTTGCATAGTCAATAAAACAAAAGTAAGTATCTTTCTGGTATTGTCAGCTAAGATCCAAGTGATATCAACAATTATATCCCTTATGCCACTCTTCTTTTGAATTTGACTTGAATTTCTGATAGCTCCCGGTTGATGTACTGATGCAATAGTTTGTTAGTTTTCTTCAGGAAGATTTTACCTGTAGTCTACTCTGTCTGAGAGGGTTGCTATGAGTTGGAATTGATTCAATAACAACGAGTTTGGTTGGGCCAATGGGATTGCTGTACTATAATAGACAACAGTCAGACACACCCTGTAAAGTAGTCAGAAGAATGGCCTACTGAAGATGTCTATGTCCTAATCTCTGATAGGTGTGAGTATCTTACCTTGTGTGGCAAATAACTTGTAAGGAGAATTAAATTTCCAGATGGAATTAAGATTGTGAATCAGCAGATCCTGATATAGGGAAGTTATCATGATTGTCTAGGTAGATACAGTGTAATTTAAAAGTGGTTTAACAAGAGACAGAGGAGGAATTATGCTATAAATCACATAACATACAACTCTTCCACTTAAAATGTACAGATAAATGCTTTTTACTATATTTCCAGAGTTTTTCTACCACTGAAACTTTGGAACTTTCTCTCAGAGAGAAATATCAGATCCATTAGTAGTCACTCTTCATTCCCCACTCCCCACCTCACCCTGATCCCAGCTCCAAGTAACCACTCATTTATTTGTTATCTCCATATAGTTACTGATTATTGACATCTCATACAAATGGAATCTCACAATATGTGGTCTTCTGTCACAGCTTCTTAACTTAATATAATGCTTTCAAAGTTTATCCACATTGTAGCAGACATAGGTAATTTGTTCCTTTTTAAAATATCTTTTTTTAAAATCCCAGTGCATTTTGCTTAAACATTTTGCTGTAATTTGAACAAAGCTTTACAAAACAAATTAGTTTTCCACTGAACAATTTATACTCATTTTTCATCAGGACAGTAAGGATTTCAAGTCCTCTTTCAGCTGACAAGGTTGTGTCATTTGCATATAGCAGGTTGTTAATGACCCCTCCTACCAATCCTGATAATCCATTCTTGTCCCTATAGCCCATCCTCTTAGGTTGTTTGCTCGGCATACAGATTGAATACATATGGAGACAGGATTTCACTACTAAAAGAATAAGAGCCGGGAGATTGGCAGATACATACACACTCATGTTTACTGTAGCATTATTCACAATAGTGAAGAAGTAGAAACAACCCAAGTGCCCTTCAGCAGCTGAATGGATAAGTAGACGATGGTGCATAGTGTTCAAAGTTAAAGAATAACAAAGAATCTGTGAAGTATCGCATAAGCATGTAATTATGAATGAAACAAGTCAATCATAAAAGGGTAAATATTGCATGAGTACACTGTTATAAAAAAAATCAAGGAAAAAGTACTAAGCACTATGATGACTTCAGACACTGGCCTCACAGGGAATGTGGCCTCCTCAGGGGCCACACCAGAAGGACTCAAAATGGGAGCAAGCCTGAATAAACTGGTCCCTGCTGTACTCTTGGACTGAGGACTGAAATACTCTGATGGGAGAGAAAGCAAAGGATGGCCACCCCAGACTGTGGAAATGGAGGTTGGTGGGACCCCTGGCTTAATGGATGTCCAATGAAAGGAGACCCAGAACCACCAAAGATTTAATACCTCAATGCTCCTCTTGCATTAATATGACAGATTTTAATCTGATGGACAAGGGGATGTGCTTGTAAGAAAGTATACAGGAGAATTTCCCCTAGTACCAACCCCCATGGTCATTGTAAACAGAGCTCAATCAATTAAGAAGTCAATCTGTACAAAACAGCAACTCATGGATTGCAGCTCACAATTGGACTGTACCCACATAAACTCCTCATATCAACAATACTTTAAGTTTTATGCCAATGGATGAATTACTGATGTCATCAATGAAATAGCCTAGTAAACCAGGGGGATGATACACAATGTTTTTTTTTTTTTGGTTGTTAGATTTTGGTGTAGGTTTTTTTTTTTTTAAGTTGTCTTTTTCGTTTGTTTCTTGTTCTTGTTAGTTTCTGTTTTTTTTTTTTTTGTCATAATGGCTGTCAAAGTAAGCCAGCGTTGTTCATGACCCATTGACAAATAGATGAATTCTGGGATCTCTTGTAACTAATCCAAGAGTACTTTTTCCTTAATTTTTTTTATAACAGTGTATTCATGCAATATTTACCCTTGTAACTGGGATCTCTAGCCCTAATCCAAGAACAGTTAGTTCTTACGACACAGTCCTATTCGATACTCGCTTTCATGAAGACAGCCCTGAAGATAAGGGTGTGTGTTAGGTGATTTGACTAGAGAAACAAATCAAGTGACACTCATATATGTGTAAGAAAGAGCTTTCTATCGAGAAGTAATTCTATATCAAGAAAACATTGCTGCCCACTCCAAGTCAAGTCCCCAAGTCTAATACAAGTCCATAAGTCCCTCCTCAGACTCAAGCAGTCATGAACAATAATGTATTATAATTGTAATTCAGGAATGTCACAGGTTGATGGGTGCAAAGTCATGTGGATCCAATGGAGGTAATAATATTATAGGGTTCTGGCAGCCGTCAGGGTCAGCCAGCAGGAAGGTAAAGGCAGAGAGAGAGAGAAGAGGAGGTTCCCGGGACCATCCTTATGAGAAGGCCGCACCCACAAGGAGGCACCATCAGACTGTGACCTGATCGACAGTTTGAATATCACGCCTACATTTCTATATATCTTCAAGTTGACATGAAATTATGTAACTACTACAGGGTGCTACAGAAAAGTGTGGTGAAAAAAGCAAATGGTGCCCGGCTATCAACTGGAATAGTGTCTAGGTCCTAGACTCTAGGGTTTTAAAGACTTGTATTCAAACAAGCAACTATTTAAGTGAGGCATCAACCAAGTACACATCAAAAAAGCACACCTACTTTTTTGATCCAAAGATGGCAATAACAAGATTCAAATATGATCAAGGAAAAAGTATCCGAGCTTAAATTATGAACACCCAATTTGTAGAAGGCACAGGAGGACAGTGGGAGCCCAAAGTCCATGTGCAGAGTATTTAGTCAGATCAAGCCTCTGGCAGATCCGTACTAGCTACAGACAAGGAACTCGAACAGATTTACTATCAGACAGAGATTATTATAAACTTGATTATGATGGAGCAAACCATGGTATAATATGATACTTGGTCAGTTGACCTCTCTCTTGACCCAACCTGAATTTGCTCTGTGCTCAATTATTTCTCATTTGTTCCATGACAGAAATTTCTTCTCTACCTTTTAAAATATTGTTGGTGATGTTTTCTTTCTTACTCTTTATTTTTATCTTTATATTATTATTTTCTTCTTTCTGTTTCATTTTGTTTATTTTGCTTTTTCTTTGTTTGTGTTAGGTTTCCCAGTTTATGAAGCACAGAATGAATGGATGCATCCAGACAATAACTGATGCTATGGGTTATTTGGGGATGAGGGGTGGGTGTGGGTGTGGGGGGTGGAGAGGGTAATGGGATTTGGGGAGCAAACAATGCATATGGGAGGGGGGGACATTGGAACTAATTGTGATGATGTATATACACCTTTGTAAAAGTGACAACTGTGGAAGTGTATCATATGTAAATATTATATCAAGAAACCTACTAAAAATAAAAAAGAAAAGAAACCAAACTTGACCAGTGGCTACCATGGGTGAAGGAGGAAGAGTCAATGCTGAGGCTTTGAACTTCTGTTGATGGTGGTAGAATAATTTGGAAAAGGGCATCAATCAGAGTAGTACAACATGAAGAGTACAATCAAGGGCACTGAATTGTACATGTGGCGGTTGTTGAACTGGAGAATGTTTTGTTGTGTATGTTTTTGCCACAAATAAAAAAATAGTTACACAAATAACAATGAGTACAAGGAAGAGGACAGTGTTCTAAAATTGATGGTGGCAATGATTGTATATCTCCTCTTGATATGACCAAACAATTGAATTGTATGATATGTGGATGAGGTGCCAATCAAACTTGTAATTGGGGGTGGGGGAGTTAGAGTTTCAGAAACTTGGAGGAACGGCTCTATCCTGATCTCCAGGGCCACTGTTAGGAGGCAGCCACTTGATTGCAATGAGTTCGTATTTTTTGGTTTGAGCATAGTCCTTAACCTTGGGTCTGAACTCTTTATGAACTTTACTTAGAGGTCTCAATCTCCATTGAAGCCGCTTATGCCAAATGCAGTGATTTTGTCTCGACCTTCTGTGTCTAGTTTGAGCCCCCAAATATGAGATTTTCCTTGTGACTGTGGTAGAAGTGAAATTCAAGCAGAGTAGCTCAGGGAACTCATCTGTCCCCATTATAAAATAAACCCCATTTAAAAAATTGTCTTTATTCTACTCCACCCCCGCCCCTGGACTTTCTATCTCTGCTCATAAAAATAAAACAAGGAACAACAGCCACAGCAAATTCAACCTGTTTGAAGTGTCTGCGGTAAGGATACATTAGATTCATCTAGTCTAAAATAGTCTCTTTTAGGTAAACTCTGTTCATCTAGTTCAGGGTTTGGCAAACCTTGGCTCTTCAGCCATATGTGGCTCTTTTGGTATGTATGTGCAACTCAGAAGTAAAATTGTGAAAATTTAAAGGATGTTATTCAGAAAATGGTGATTTCATTTGTTTGTAAACCTGTATTTAGGACTCTTAATTTTTTAAAAAATTGTTGTGCAGGACAGGATTGAGTCTTCTGTTTCAAAAGTTTTCTGACCCCTGATCTAGTTTATGAATTTCTATCTGATAAACTATTTAATTTTGTGTAACATTTCACTCTTTCAAAGGATTTATCTCTGCCCCATCTGTATCTCTATTCTTGTGCCATTGGGATGCAGGAGACATCCCATCCAACTTTATATCATTGAGTGTGGGGGTCTTGAGTCTATGTGTGGACTCTATTAATGGCCTTTGATGGAAACACTGCTCCTTAACCACCGGAGTCTTTGGGTGCTGCCGTCTGCCTCGGCAACAGCTGCAGGTAACGTGCTCCTGGATGGTCCAACTGGTGGCCTGCAGTTTCCCATCACTGCTGCTTGGACCTTAGTCATCTTCCTCTGCTTCCTGGATCTTTAGTTCAGCTCCATCAGGTGCTACTAACCCTTTTACTGCATCTACCTTCCTGGTGGAACTCTCTAGTCCCAGACCTGGTTTGTGGGAGTCCCTTGGCCTAAACGGTACCATATTAGGCATCACATTGACTCTCATATTTTAGCCACGTCATCTTTCATCCTTCATCCAGTGAATTTCTTAAACTTTGCCAAGCTATGAGCAAGTAGAGAGAAAGAGGTCAGACATGTTTATGCTCCATCCATCTAGATAGCTCACTCCACAAATGATTCTTTTTTTTTT
>NW_022111320.1:36783302-36788216 GCF_000313985.2 Echinops telfairi
TTATCATTCCCACCACACTGAACTTTATAGAAAGCCGAGCCTTGACTCAGAAGCTCCTGTATTCAAGCTTTATGGGATTTTGTTGTTGTTGAGTTTCTGTCTTCTTAGGGTGTCTGTAATCGGGTGTTAATTGCTGCTCTGGGCCCCTGCTGAGACATTAGGGGCCTGAGTTCCAGAGAAGCAATCATTGTTCTGTGGGCCTAGCCCTTCACAGTTTCATTCTAGAATTAATTGCTTCCTTCTTCCAGAGGTCAAAGAACTTGTAGTATTTTTTCTTCCTCTGTAATAGGAGCTGTCCCTCCATCAAATTGTCTCCTTGTTGACTTTTGCAATGCAAGGTTTTCAGTTCAAAACCACAAGCTGGCCCTTAGGAGAAAAAGGAGGGCTTCTACCCTAAAGAATTATAGTCTTGGAAGCCCACAGGGTCACTATGAGTTAGAATCATAGTGTCCTACAGGGTCACTATGAGTCAGAATCAACTCAATTTCAGTGAGTTTGGTTTGGTCTGCTTTGGTAGAATAAAACTCTAAGCTCAGACATCTAAGGGTTGCTGTCGATATGTAAAAGAGAAGCTTTTGAATTTAGCAAGACCCTTTGTTTCTAAATAAAGACTGACATTCAAAACTGTTATCATGCTATAGACTTGAATAAGCAAGTATTTTTTATTTTAAAGCTGAACAATGATTTCTTTATTCCAGGAAGAATCTCACTTCTCTCAGAAAAGATGCCATTAAATCACATGATTTTGGGGGATGGGAGATTCATTGTTTTAAACATCTCAGAATAGAATCTTCTTTACAAGAGCAATAGCCATGCTTTATTTCTGAATGTCTAGTGCTTAACTCAGCATCTGCTACACAGTAGATACTCAGTAAATGTGTCCTGAATGCAGGATAGTTTCCTTAGCTTTTATTCATATCAGACTTGGTGTGATATTTTGGATTGCCCAGTTGACATGAAATCAGCTAGGTAATATCTCTATATGAATGAAGCATATCTGTGCTGAGCCAGGTTGCTTTTGTGCCCAGGTTTACTCAGCTCCATCCATCACCTTTTCCCAGTCACCTCATTATAATGCAATGGTTTTTGAATTGTGGTACCTGGAGAAATGGCATCAGCATCACCTGGGATATTATTAGATATGCGATGTTTCTCATCTTAGGCTGCTGAAGCAAACACTCTGCATTCTGTCCTTGCAGTTTATGTTGGGACACTATAGTATGCTCAAGTTTGAGAATTCCTGCTCTCCCCCTCCCCCTCTATCATGCAGCCTTCCTGAATTAGGGATGAAGGGGAGAATTTACTATGGGTTCCATAACACCACCAAAGTAGACTCCTTAGTATCTGCCATCTGGGGCTTTTACTCAACCATATCCTCAGAGGGTCTGGCTTACTAGAGTGGTTGCTCAGGTGAAAAACAGAAAATTGCCAGGGAATTGATGGCTGATGGATATGTGAAGGTAATCATGAGAATCTGTGGGAAAATTCAGAAGGCTTGACCATCCCGTGCTTGCAGTAAAGGTTAATCCAAGGACATGGGAGGAGAAGGATGTGGCCCTTGGGCCACACCAAAGCTCAGGCCTCTTTCTGCAATGGAAACTGCTTATCTGGCCCCTAGCATTTTACTGGTTTTGGTTAGCTAATCCATAAAATTCTTACATTTATAATTCACACATTTAATCGGGACTTTCTAAATAAAATGAAATGGAGTTTGAATAAGACTTTACTTTAGAATGGACGTGATAAAGTTTGCCTGGCAGTTCAAGTCAGCATGATTATAAATGATGTTCAATTTTAGTGTATTTTCACTAAGGAACTGGTGAAAACCTCAGGGAAATACCTCTGCCATGTTGTTAATTTTATTCTTGTTCTGGTTTTTAGTCATTCAGTGAGTCTCTTCTCAGCCCATCTGTTCCAAATCCCAACACGTCTCCGTGTGAACGGTTCCCTTCTCTGTTCTAATAGCAGAGACATTTAAGTCCTTTGTCAGTAGTGTTCAAAGTTCATGTTGACATTCTATTGTCTTCATCAGCTGTATTTGCATAGCTCTCTTCTATGATTAATATTTGCTATAAATTTCAATTCAGTTTTTAACTGCCTTGAGAAGTTTTATAATGGAAGCTATCTGTTCTACCAAGGAAATCCCCTCTGAGTGTTTTACCATGACTTGTTCTCTCTTTGCTTTGAATTTCACATCAGTGTGAAATCCGTCCTTCTATATTGAATAGTTCTTGGAGGGATATGAACATCAGTCCTGACTTTTGATGGCTAAGTAGTTTCCAATTTAACAGAAAATTTGAAAAGACCTTTCCTCCCCCTGCATAGAAATAACTTTCTGATAATTTCCAAGTTTTATTTTCAAGTATTTCTCAACTCTTATCACTACACAATTGTGTTTAACTCTTTTAATGTGTGACTACGTGGAATTTTAGAAAAGAAACTTCATTGGTCGAATACATTTCAATGATTAAAGAGAGGGAAAAAGTGAAGTAGTAGAGCTGGGTAACAAGTCACTGAGTCAAACTGCACTTTCCTTAGAAGAGAAAGAAGGTATGAACATAATGGACTAGGTATGTACAGTTTAACACATACATTTAGTAATACTGTGAAACCTGCCAGGTGCAGAGAATTGCTGAAGGCCAATGACGGAGTTGGTTCCCTTAAAGCTCTCCAAGGGCATGAAGACAAGTACAGATGGAAGGAAACCATTGGGGAAGAATTGCCTGCACAGAAGCCAAGAGAATTGGTGTGTTATCACAATCCATGTGAAAACCCTTTGATAATTATTCTTCGCTGTCATGGAGTTGGCTTCCAACTAATAGTGACTCCGTGTGTAATGGAATGAAATGCTGTCTCTTCCTGTGCCACCATAGTGACTCCTTGTGATCCAAAGTGTTTTCATAGGCTGTTCTTTAGAAGCAGATCACCAAGCCTTTGCTCCTAGTCTGTCTGTAATCACGATTGAAACATGTTTGGTGTTGTAGCAACACATTTGTGTTGTGCATGAGGTATATGAACTGGGAATTGAATCCAGTCCATGTGGAATGCCAGAATGCTCCCACTGGATCATCAATATTCTTTGTGTTTGATGATAGTTTGTTACTAAATACAGAGTTTTCAAACTTCAGACAATCATTCTTATTATAAGTACATTTTCTGTTCCCCAGAGACCCTGATTATGTTTCTAGTCCTAGATGTCTTACCATTATCCAGTTGTCCAGGTGATTTTTCTGAATTGTCTTATATACTAACTGTTGTTATATACTAATTGTCTTATATTCCAACTGAATTGTCTTATATAGTACCTGAATTGACTTATATATTAACTGAATTGTCTTATATACTAACTGTGAAAGTCAGGCTTTTCTGTCAACTTGATAGATCTGTAAGTACTAACTGTGAAAGTCAGGCTTTTCTGTCAACTTGATAGATCTGTAAGAAGATATGGACAGAGTCCAAATTATCACTCAAGTCATATCCCAATGATGTTTTTTGGGGGGTTGACCCACTGGCCCATGATCTCCTAGCTTCACACTTCACCTTCTAACTTCCTCAGTCTGCATCTATGTGAGTCTGGAGAGGCTGCCAGCTAACATCAGACTCATGGACTTGAGTTTGACTGAGCTGGGCTGCTTCCTTGATATACATTTCTTTCTCAATACACTTATATGAACATAATTGATTTTGTTTCTCTAGAAAATCCCACCTAACATGCTAATCTTCAGGATAAAATCCAAATTCCTTATCATGATAATGAATGTCCTCTGAGATCTGCATATGCTATTCAAGTATTTTGTTGTTTTGAAATAATTGTAAATACTACCGGCTATAATGAACCTTTTCATTTGTATAGCATTGCAATCCACAACATTTTCATAGAACTGTAAAACATGAGCACATTTTTGTCCTCCTGTGAGAGATTATAAGCTGCTCAAAGGAAGGCAATACACTTATGGCTCATTTCCCAGTACTCAGGAAAGTGGTTAGTAAAGAAAACTTCTGAAAAACCAGTTCTATTGTTTCTGTCAATGAAGCCAAATGAAAATCCTACTCTTATCTTTGAAGGGCCAAGCATGGCTAATGTTGAAAAATCTGTTGTCAAAAATTTTATCAAATGATGTTATATTGCCACCTTAAGAAGTTCTTTATCTTTCTTGTGATGTCATTTCCTGGCTTTAACATCGGGGTAAGCTTAACCTCATAAATTACTTTCTGAAAGAGTTTTTGTTGGTTTAGCATAATTTCTTACTTAAATATTTGGTAGAATTTAACAGTGAAAACTTCTAGGCCTGGAATTTCCTTTGCAGAAATATTTAAAATTTATAATTCAATTAATTTATTTTATAAATGTTTATCTAGTTTTTCTATTAATTCTTCAGTTAGATTTTATAATTTGAATTTTTCTAGAAATGTGTATACTATGTTGTTTCATTTATCAATATAGTTAATTTTTATAATATTCCCATATAATTTTAAAAAACCATCCAATTTTTTAAAGTAGTATCTACCATTTCATTCTTAATTTTAGCAATTGTTATCTCTTTTTTTAAAATTAGTTTGGGTAAATTTTATCATTTTTTCTTTTCAAAGAACTGTATTTGATTTTCATTGATTTCCTTTACTGTTTTCTCTTTCCTGTTTTATAATTTTTACTGTGATGTTTATTTCATTTTATGTTTGATGTCTTTTTTTCCTTCTCCTCCTTGTTTCTTTCTTTTTTATTCAATACGTTTATTGGGGGCTCTTACATCTCTTATCACAATCCTTACATTCATCCAGTGTGTCAAGCACATTTGCACATATGCTGCCATCACCATTTTCTTCCTCCTTGAGCCCCTGATATCAGCTCCCCATTTCTTCCCCCTCCCTCCCCCACCTTGATAAGTTATCGATTATTATTTTCATATCTATTTC
>NW_022111320.1:36790724-36791982 GCF_000313985.2 Echinops telfairi
ATACCTTGCAGAGGGGTAGTGGGGAGGAGACGAGTCACTCAGGGTTCAGTATAGCAATAATGAAATATAAATATATATTTTTACAAATGTATATGACTGTGTTTAGACCTCTATAAATGTCCTTTGCCTCCTGGTTCTTTCCTTTATTTCCTTTTACTTTCCTCTTGTCCCACCATCATGTCTGGCCTTCATTCAGGTTTAGTGATTCCTTGCTGCCACATTGCTCTTGTTTAAGCCCCACTAGGTATCCTACTCCCTTCTCTCCATTGATTTCAGTTCCCTTGTTGTTCCTTTGTACCTGGGTTGGTACCCCTAACCCCCTTCCTTTCTCCCACCTCCCCTTCTTAAAGGGCAAGTCTACATTATTGTTTTTAGATTTTATGTACTTCCTAATTCAAGTACTTAATTTTTAAAAAATCATTTTATTGGGGCTCATACAACTCATCACAATACATACATACATCAATTGTGTAAAGCACACATACATTTGTTGCCCTCATCATTCTCAAAATTTGCTTTCCGCTTGTGTTCCTGGAATTAGCTCCTCATTTTCCTTTTTCCCCTCCCCCTTCCTCCCCCCTCCCTCATGAGCCCTTAATAATTTATAAATTATTATTTTATCTTATCTTACACTGCCGGGTGTCTCCCTTCACCCACCCTTTTATGCCCATCCCCCAGAGAGGAGGTTATATGTAGATCCTTATGATCAATTCCCTCTTTCTACCCCCGATTCCTTTCCGGTATCGCCACTCTGACCGCTGGTCCTGAGGGGTTCATCTGTCCTAGATTCCTTGTGTTTCCAGTTCCTATCTGTACCTCTGTGCATCCTCTGGTGTAACCAGGTTTGCAAGGTAGAATTGGGATCATGATAGTTCGGGGGAGGAAGCGTTTAAGAACTAGAGGAAGGTTGTGAGTTTCATTATTGCTATACTGAACCCTGAGTGACTCACCTCCTCCCCACTACCCCTCTGCAAGGGGTGTCCAGTTGTCTACAGATGGGCATTGGGTCCCCATCATGCGCTACCCTCTTTCACGATGATATGATTTTTTTCCCCACCCCCATCTTTGTTGCTTGAAACCTGGTCCCTTCGGACCTTCATGATCACGCATGTTGGCGTGCTGCTTCCATGTGGGCTTTGTTGCTTCTGGGCTAGATGGCTGCTTGTTTACTTTCAAGCCTTTAAGTTCCCAGACACTATAGGTCTCGATAGCTGGGCACCATCAGCCTTCTTCACCACACTTACTTATGCACACATTC
>NW_022111320.1:36793125-36797620 GCF_000313985.2 Echinops telfairi
CTTAACACTGCTTTGTTAAAAGTTATCAAAAGTTCATAGAAAATTAAATATGAATACAAAAGTTTGCAATGGATAATTAAAACTGACTTTTTAAATAGGAGAAACAGGATACTTTGTTTTATGTGAAATGACAATCTCAATGTATATAGATTGCAGGAAAATGCCATGAGATTCAGTGAAGGATGACAAATAATTTTTAGTAATTTGAGAACAGGAAAACGCTGAGCTGTGAATTTCAGAAACTCGGATTAGCATTGGGAATACAGAAAATTTTCAATTATTAGGATGATGTTTATAACATGTTTTGGGAGAGTTTCAGGTAATTGAACACATACAATTGAATAACATGCACATTTAAATTTTCATGGGTAACTCAATTAAATCTTTTTGCATGAGCTATTAATACATTCCAGGAGCTATGGTAGTGCTGACGGGTAAACATTGGATTTCTAACCTCGGGGTTGGCATTTCAAAACGCCCAATCACTACCCAGGAGAAAGATGTGGCTCTCTGCTCTCATCAGGACTCACAGGCTCAGAAACCCTACAAAGGGTGCCCTGGGTTGGGATCTGTTCAGTGGCAGTGGCTATTAGCACGTTCAGAGATGTCATCTGCTTATGAGCAGGCAGGGCTCTTACCCATGTTCTGTGGATGAGGAAACATTTCTGAGTTAGGTAAGGAAGTTTTGGTCTCATCATCATGATTGTGATTAAGTAGCAAAAAGTGCCCAGAGATAAGCAGGAAAACAGCTTTTTTTGAAAATAGGCTTCATAAGACTAACAGTTTCATACTGAGCTCATTAGTGTTTGGTTTTTTTTAAATTAATCTATTCTGAAAATAAGTATCTTGGGGAAATGTAAAACACATTGTAAAACTGTGAGAGAGATATATATAGTACAAATGCACACCTGGCAGAAAATGGCATCCTTTGAGATTATAAATAAGCTTTAAAGATTCTTCAGGTGATACCAGGAGCTGCCACCTTCATTGACTCAAATTCCTTCAACTACTAGTTCCAAATTTTCAAGAACCCTCATTGTACTATTCACCGAACACCTAATTGTTGTCAAAAGTCGACTCAGTGAAAATCCTTCTGCAGAATCTGCTTGTGTCTCACCCAAATAATCACATCTTTTGCTAAATGGCAACATTTCAAAGGGCACATTTGTAAGTTGGAAGAATCAGATATATGTCCTTATTTTTTGGTATGACTATAAGAAAATTCTTAATTCCTGATTTGAAGGAGCATATGTTGTATGCATTTTCCCCATTCGGTGAGCCTTGAGGAACTTGCTCTGAGTTAGTGCACTCAGTGGCATCACCTGGGAAGGTCGATTCTTTCTGGTCATAGTAATTTTTCCTAAAATCAGTTTCGCTAGAACCTCATTTTTTGTGATGGCTGATTTGAGCGAACAGCATGCGGCTGTGAAATTTTGTTTCCTGCTCATGAAAAATACCACAGAAACTGTTGTGATGTTGAACACAGCGTACCAGGACAATGCTATGGGGAAAAAAGTGTATGAGTGGTTTTCTCATTTCAAAAAAGGTGAAATGTTGATTGAATGTTGATTGATGACAAACCTCATTCTTGACATCTGTCACCTTCCGGACCGAATGAAAATGTTGACTCAGTGCATTTACAGTTTGGTCCACCAGGTCAGACTGTCAATCAAGCTTTCTATTTAGAGGTTATGAAAAGATTGTGTAACAGTGTGCAAGAAAAAAAGGCCCGATTTGTAGCAGACAGGGGACTGGTTTTGCTACCACAATGCTCCTGCTCATACAGCCATTTCAATGTGCCAGTTTGGGGGCAAAAAACAGCATGCCTCTCTTGCCCCAGGCACCTAACTCATGTACCTTGTTCGATGTGACTTCTTTTTGTTTCCATAAATGAAGAGGGACAAGAAAAAACAATTTGAGGACACAGAAGAGGTGAAGAAAAAATTGTGGGAGGTGCTGTCAGCCATTGTGTTAGTCTAGGCAAACTAGAGAAACAAATCCACAAAAACTCATATGTATATAAGAGAAGGTTTATATAAAGGGTAAGTGTACATTCAGAAAGCATCCCAACCCAGTCCAGTACAAACCCATAAATCCAACTTAGCCTATATGTCCAACACTGATCTACAAAGTCCTCAGACTCACAAAACACACAATGATGCTGAATGCAGGAGGATCACAGACCAGTGGGTAGAAAGTCATTGAATTCAGTGGCAGTGTAAGCATCTCAGCGCTGGCAGGGGTCTCCTTGAGGCTTATCCAGCACCCAGGGCTGCATCGGGGTAGGTCCATGTGGCTTCTCCTCAGGGATGTCTTGCAGGAAGTGAGCCTTGCAAGCTGAAGCAGGGAACAGGCTAAGACTGCCGCTCCCTGGTCCTACTATCAGAGAGCAAGAGACCTGAGAACCAAAAGGGCGAGGCCATTTGTCTCTCTGCCCTTCAATTAATCCACGTGTTTATCAGCCAGGTTGGCACAATAAACCTTAACCATATCAGCCATCCAGATGAGTTTGAAAATGTTTCCAAGAATGGAATCACAGATTAGACAAATGTATTAAGTGTCATGAAGAGTACTTTGAAGGTGATAAGTTTGTTTTGTAAAAAATTGAAATATATAGCTTTGAAAAAAATTCTGTGTTTTGAGGGGGACCCCCTCATACACCCACTGCCATTCAGATTGTTTTGATTTACAGCAAATTTACCAGACTTTAAATCTTTATGAAAACAGATTGACCCAGCTGATGAAGGTTAGTGGGCTTGAAATATTGACTTTGCAATTAACTCAATTCGTAACCCACTGTCTTTAAGGCTACTGGCTCTAAAAGTAGATACGCTTATATCCATATCTCAATCACTCTAAATGTTTGAACACTTACTAGGTTGGTAAGTTCGAGGGTTCCATTCACCTGTACGAACTGAACTATCCTCACTAGATAGGTACATTAACGTTCCCCCCTTTTTCAAAGGAAACCCTATGAATTGAATCAACTGGAAGGCAGTGGGCTTGGGTCAAAATCCAAGGAATAGTTTCAGAAACCAGAAAGAAAAAGCCAAATGGAGCCCTTTGTCTTACAGTGGGTATTCTCTTGTGAGCTTTTGGTGAACCGTAGAATCCATATGTGGCGTTCAAAAGCAAAGAAAACAAAACAAAATAAATATGATCATAAACGTCATGGTCCAGCTGTCAGAATTGTGACTGAGATGAATTTAGATCCTCCAATTTGACCAACTCTTTACCTCTGGCCAAACGTTTGTGTAAAGTGATTAACAGGAAACACTTTAAGTCTATGCCCATATGATAATGTGGGTTAAGTGCCTCCTCTAGATAGTTCTCTAGGCTCTGCCCATACATACATTAGATGCCCAGTAACTTTCTTTATCCTTTTAGGACTGCGCCTGCGTTCAGAAGATTTGGTATGTGACGAGAGGGCATGGCTGGCTCACAGGTAGGGAAATAGATAAATGACGTGGGATGCCAGGGTAGTTTGGTGAAGCCATTCCTTCTGCTTCCATATCTCCCTGCAAAGAACCCGGTCGGACTGCTAGTTCATGTTCCGGGGCTCAAGGAACTTCTTTCAATGTGGGGACAATTCTCTTCTGTTAAGAAGTTTGTTTCTGTGATTCAGTGCATGCCTGCTGTGTGCTATATACTCTGTCAAGTTCTTGAGACCATTCTCTTTATTATCTACAACATCTTTGGAAATTGATTTTGTTTTATCATCACATTCCAGTGTCCAGTATACTTCCTGACATGTTACAGGCGTACCATGAATGTTTGTGAATGAAAAAAAATGAATGCTACTTCCTTAAAAAGCTGAGCATGTTAAGGGGGTGGCAAAATTTGTTGACACTGTTTGTTTCATTAGTTACAGATTTTTTTAAATTGTAGTTAACTTGTTTCTTGTCAAGTTAAAAATAGAAAGCATTATCTACCTTCAAGCATTTTCTCAACTGGAAGGTAGCTTTGAAACAGGAATTACTAGTATTACTCTGACAATGTAGGAAGGGGACAGACCACCCCCACCACAGCAGGCATGGTAATCACACCTATTGAAACTGGTTGGTTGAATAGACCGAATTTAAAAGGGGCATAAAGGAAATGGCTCTATTTCTCCCCAAGCGAGGCCTTCAACTCTGTTGGATTGTCTGAGACTGTAAATCTTTTTTTTTTTTTTTTGAAGCTTCATATTAAACTTGTTTTATTCAGGTTTGATTTTAACAAATGCGTTGGGGAGAGGGCTCAAAGGAGAAGATGAAGCCCGTGGGGGCAGGTCCATCCCAGATGCCTGAGGAGGGGGCTGGTCCCCTCCTTTCTCCTCTTCTTCCCTCCCTATCTAAAGGGGGTGTAAGGGGGAGATAGGCAGGGGAGGGGCTGGTCCCCAGTCTGTGGGGTGGTGTTTGGAGGGAAAGAGATACAGGAACAGGAGACCAGACCAGGGACGAGCGAAGGAAGGGCAGAGGACCATGACCAGAATCCATAGCGTTCTGATTCCAGA
>NW_022111320.1:36798018-36801780 GCF_000313985.2 Echinops telfairi
CAGGATCTCTTCTCCACAGTCATACTTCTGCTCAATCTCCTTGCCGAGGTCACCCTCAGGCAGACGAAGGTCCTCCCGAACCTCTCCACTGTCCTGGAGCAGGGATAGGTATCCATCCTGAACGCCAATCAGCTGGAAGTCATTCCTTTTGATGTTGGGAACATCCATATTATGAGTCGAGGGGCAGATATCTTCGTCTTTATTCCCAGTAAAGATGTCAATACCCGCCAGGTGAACCTTGGCGTGGCCATGCTTGCCAGTCTTGAAAGTAGACATTTCGACGATCTTACATGGCCTGCCTTTGAGTACCACAAAGCCATTCTTCCGCAATGCTGAGCACTGCATTGGGAAAGTGGCTGAGGCCCCTGCATCTCCTGTCTCGAAGTCCAAATCATCTGCCATTTTGAAAGGCTTCGCTTCCAACTCGTGCGAACTGCACTGACGCGACCGAGACTGTAAATCTTTATGGGACAGCTAGCCTCATCTTTCTCCTGCATAGTTGCTAGTGGTTTTGAACAGCTGATTTTGTCATTAGCAATCTAATACTTACAGTCATTTTTCTATATTCTTTGATTGCCAATACCATCATGATTTACTCACCAATACATTTAGCATGGATAAAAGTTTAATTGCTGTTTTACTTGAAAAGTCCCAAATTCTCCAAATGCAGTTACTTAATTTAATGAAAATTCATAATACCTTGAATTATGAGTCCATAATTCATAATTGTAGAATGAATATTATATAAATTCAGAGTGTTATAGTATTCACAATATTATTTTAGAAAAATGATAGCACTCAAAGGAATCTAAAGTACATTGACCATAGAAACAACAAAAAGCCCCACTGCTGTCAAATTGATTTCAATGCGCAGCCTGTTTCTCTGCCAGATCATCTGGTGGTTTTGAACTGCTGATCTTGAGATTAACAGCTCATGGCTTAACACACTACACCACCATGGCTTCTCTTGTATATAAAAGGTTCATTTAAAATCGGTCAATAGACATTCTTAGTAAAAAACAAACAAACCATAAATATTGATAGTATTTTGCTTGCTTCTGTAATTCATAATCATATTGTTTTGAAGCAAATTAAGAATACATATTTTATTGGGGGCTCTAACAGCTCTTATAAAAATCCATACATCAATTGTATCAAGCACATTTGTTTCCATCATCTTTTCCAAAACATTGTCTTTCTACTTGAGCCCTTGGTGTCAGCTTCTTATATTTTTCCTCCCTCCCCCACTCTCCCTCCTTCATGAACCCTTGACAAATTATAAATTATTATTTTCATATCTTATACCTACTGCTGTCTCCCTTCATCCACGTGAGTGTTGTGGGACAGTTATACATTGATCATTGTGATTGGTTCTCCCTTTCTCTCCCTGCCTTACCCCCATACCCTCATAATATTGCTACTCCCATTATTGTTCCTGAGGGGTTTATCTGTTCTGGATTCCATGTATGGATAACTCTTATCTATACCAGTGTATATGCTGTGGTCTGGCCAGATTTGTAAGGTAGAACTGGAGTCATGATAGTGGAGGGAGGGGACAGGGAAGGCAGCATTAAGGAATTAGAGGAATGTTGTATGTTTCATCAGTGCTATACTGTACCCTGGCTGGCTTGTCCCTTCCTTGTGACCCTTCTGTGAGGAGATGTCCAATTGTCTACAGATGGACTTTGGGTCTCCATTCTGCCCCTGCTTCCCCACCCAGCTCTGTCACATCAATATGATTGTTTGTTCTAGGTCTTCTATGATGTCTGATACTTGATCCCATTGACACCTCATGATCACACAGGTTGGTGTGCTTCTTCCATGTAGACTTTGTTGCTTCCCATCTAGATGGCTACTTGTTTCACTTCAAACCTTCAAGACCCCAGATGTTATATCTTTTGAAAACCAGGCACCATCAGCTTTCTTCGCCACATTTGCTTATACACCCATTTTGTCTTCAGTAATCATGTTGGGAAAGTGAGCATCACTTTCCAGGTGTGTTAATCCAGGTAGACTAGAGAAAGAAATCCAGAGACACTCATATGTGTATAAGAAAGAGTTTTATATAAAAGAGCAGTTGAATATTGGGAAAACATCCCAGCCCAGTCCAGATCAAGTCCATAAGTCCGATATTAGCCCTTATGTCCGATACCAATCTATAAATTCCTCTTCAGATTTACACACCACATATAATGACGCTGAATGCTGGAAGATCACAGGCTAGTGGGTGGAAAGTCTTGTGGATCCAGTGGCAGTGGAAACATCTCAATGCTGGCAGGGGTCCCCATGTGGCTCCTCCAGTTCCAGGACCCTAGTGTACCTCCATGTGTCTTGTCAGCAGGAAAACGAAGTGGAGATTCTGTGTGTCTCTGGTCTTCAATGAGCTATTTATTTTTATGGCATCTCCAAATGAGGTCATCAAGCTGTGACCTAATTGACAGGCTAGACTCCACCCCTTCACAAATTGATACCAGATTATGTAACTACCACACCAGGGTATTAGAACAAAGTGTTCTTGGATTAAGGGAGTATTTGAGTAGAGGCTCAATGTCTGTCTGATACCATAATATTTAATATATAATGTATGTACATGGATCTATGTCCCTATCGTTATATATAAATATATTTGCATATGTATATACCTGTGTTTATACCTCTATAAATGTCCTTTGCCTCCTAGTTCTTTCCTCTGTTTCCCTTTATTTTCCTCTTGTCCCACTATTGTGTTTGACCTTCATTCAGCTTTGAGTAATTCCTCTTGGCTACCTTGAACTTGATCAAGCCCCACCAGTCATTTTATACCCTCCTTGCCATCGATTTTATATCACTTGTTGTTCTCTTGTCCCTGGGTTTGTTGGATTCCCCCTTCCTTTTCCCACCTCCTCTTTCCCCCTGTGCCCCTGGAACAGTCAGCCCATTGTTCTGTCCTTGGGATTATTTATCCTTCCTATCTTATACAGATAGACATGATAACAAGAGTCTATGAATGGTTCCAGGTCTGTCCATTAACCTTTATGAATATTTTCCAATTGAGTCTGGTGAGGTGCCATGCCCTGCCTGCAAAGTCTGTTTTGGGGGTTCCTCGGGGATCTCATTGTTTTGCTCTCCTTGCTGCTCTGTTGTACCCCATTTGTGTTTCCCCCTGGTGTGGTGGGGTCAGACCAGGCACAATTCCCCCACTGTGTCTCCAGTGTTGTCCCCTATAGTGTTATGGGTCAGTGAGGGGATGCCGCCTCTTATTGTGGGGCCAGTCCCACGGTCTTCTCTGTGCATTGGCTGCTCCAAGCAGGAATATTGTCCTTGGGGCTTGGTGGGCCAGGCTGTGGTTCTCTCTCTCTCTCCAGTATGTTCTGAGCAGACCCTCCCCTCTCCCCAAGCTGTATCTTCAGTGCTGTCCTCTGTAGTGCATTCTTCTGGGGAGGGGGTCCATGTAGCTGGCCCCGCAGACCTCTCTGTTGCTTCACTACTTCATAGCTATCACTTAGTACATGCTTTCCTCTGATCTGTTGCTCCAATTTCTTAAGAATTCAGTAAAATCTTGCAAGGTAAGAATAATGATTTTTGCCTTATTAATAAGAAAACAGTCTCAGAGTCCCTAGATAATATTCCCAAAGTTATCAATCTGATGTATCACATTGAAATTTCATGTTCTTTTTACTGGACTGTATTCTAGAGAATAGAGTTCAGCAGATGAAACTCTGGCCAATGATCACAAAGCACCTGTTCTGACAGTTGTCACTAAGTCTTTTGAAACATGGACTG
>NW_022111320.1:36803061-36815856 GCF_000313985.2 Echinops telfairi
GCAGCATTAGGAAGGTTGAGAACTACTGATATAGGGTCTCTATGAGTCAGAATCAAATTGATGGCAGGGGAGTTTGGCTTTTGATTTTATCAATATTTATAAAGTCCTTGTCAACATAAATTAGGCAACCAACTAGGGTATGAGTATATAAAGACTTAAAAAAAAAAAGGTAACTGTGGAGGAAAGAACAGGTAAGCGAGAGCCGGGAAACCATGAGGGGTGCTGCTTGGCTGGAGTGGGCACATATCGCGGTGGCAGCAAACAGGAGGGATCGCCAATCTGGACTTGAGGTGTGGTAGGAAGAGATTTCTGACCTAGGTCTTGAATTATGGGAAAGTGAGAGAGTATGAGAACAGGTCCCAATTATAAAAGCACAGCACAAGGGTGGAGAGAGTTCACCTACTGCTGTACTGGTTTATCATTATTTACTAGTGTACTATAAAAATTTAAGGGTTGGAAGCAATCCTAGTGTTCCTATAGTGCAATGTTCTCCTTCACGTCAATAACTCCTACTCCACAACTGCAGTATTTTTACTCCAAACAACATTCTGCTATGTTCCTATGTGTGATTGATGTCAATGACGCTCTAAAAATTAAGGAAGCTAAAGATGAAAAGAGAAGCTCAGGCCTCAGAAAACCTTGCCCAGAGACTGGACTGCCTGTGTTCATTTGGCAATTTACCGCAATGCCGAGAACCTTCTTTGTTACCAGGGAGTCAGCACATATGAGACTTCCAGACCTGCATTCTGGACACGGTCCAATATCAAAATCAATCCTTTTAGTGAGTACATGAGTGTAGCCTTGCTCATCTTTGTGACAATTATTGAAGTTAAAGGACATGTTAGCTGAATACACAAGCTCGTTGAAACAGACAGAACCCCAATGTAAGGAACAGCCACAGACTGACTGTATGTACAGGGGGGCTGCGTATCGATGGAGAAACTTACCTTGTTAGAGAAACTTACCTTGTTCATATCAGGATAATCTCAGTGTGGGTAAGTGCCAAAGGTACTAGAGACAACTTATATAAGGAATCTCATTTTCTATACCCTGGAATGCTGGGAAGTAGCTTAGAACTACGTACATTTTAGAGATAAACTGGTCTTTATGAAATACTTACTCCAATCCTATTTGTATCACTGGTGAGGAACCTACAGCTGAGAACATTTTCTTTTCTTCAGAGCTTCTTCACGTCATTAATGCTGCTGACCAGCAGGCTTGCATTGTGGTTTGATGTTGCAGCTAGGTCTAGCTCATCATATATATGTATTTCTGAGTGAGTGCCTCCACACATGTCGAGAAGATCCTTGTCCTTTATTAAAACAATATGAAACTGGATTCAATTCCCAGTGAATGCACGCCGTTGCAGCACCACTCATGATGAAGACAATGAACTGGAAACTCACATTATCTGCTTCTTGAATATTTGTCTGGAAAATACATATACTTTCCGCATTAGGTTTAGCTATTTTGACTTGTATTTTTCATAGTAAGATGGCACTGGTATTTTGAGAAGGATACTAATTTTTTAACAAAATATTTAAGAAAATAAATAATGGGATTATGATGATTAGATTCTATCAGGCGTACGAAAAAAGGCCCCAGAATTTTTTCTATCAGAGCTATGTATTTAGTTTTTTTACAAAGTAACCTTATCACCTTCAAAATACTCTCAATTGCACTTAATACATTTGCCAAGTCTGTGATTCCATTCTTGGAAACATTTTTCAAACTTATCTATTTGGATGGCTGGCAGCACTTCCCTCAGTTTTTTCTTCATTTCTTCTACATTGTCAAATCACATCCTTTCATGTTCCTCTTCATTCTCACAAACAAAAATAAGTCACCTGGGCGAGTTCAGGTAAGTAAGGTGCGTGGGGCAAGAGAGGCATGCTGTTATTTGCCAAAAACTGGTGCACTGCTTTTTTTGTGTGCTAAAAACTGGTGCACTGAGTTGGCTATGTGAGCAGGTGCATTGTCATAGTGGCAAAACCAGTTCCCTGTCTGCCACAAATCAGATTCTTTTTGCTGCACACTGTTATGCAATTTTTTCAGACCCTCTAAATAGAAAGCTTGATTAACAGTCTGATCTGGTGGGATGAACTTCAAATGCACTACAAGTCGACATTTTTGTCTGCTCAAGAAGTTAGTGTTTCCTGAGCAGGAAACAAAATTTCACAGTCTCATCCTGTTCTCTTAAATTGGCCATCACAAAAAACGAGGTTTGCGTGAAACTGCTTTCATGAAAAAATTCACTGTGACCAGAGAAAACTTTCCCAGGTGACGCTACTGGGTGCACTACGTCAGAGCAAGTTGCTTAATGCTTGCCGAGTGGGAAAAAATGTGTACTATGAAAGTTCCACTCAGTGGAGCTTTTCTGGGTTTTTTTGGCACCCTCTTTTGGGTACACATGTACATATACACATACACATATAGATTAGTTACTTTGTGGAAACTATATACAGATGACATAGATATAAATAGGGCTAGCAATATGGATAGAGATTGATATAGATACATACACAAATGTAGTTGATATCCAATTATGCAATAATTATTTTTTATTCCCATGAATAATTACTAAATTTGTGTTAAATCTCCTTGTCTTATTTTGCTGATTCTGCAAGATGACTACTCACATTAGAATGACCATAGGCTGATGTTATTTATGATAATGATTTAGTGGTAATATTCTCGCCTCCCATGGAGGCCCTGGATTCAATTCCCAGTGGATGCACACCACTGTAGCACCACCCCTGTGCCAGTGGAGGTTTGTATGTTGTTGAGATGCTGAAAAAATTTTAGTGGATTTTCTAGGCTACTAGAAGAAAGTCCCAATGATCTGCTTTCTGAGAATCAGCCAATGAAAACCCTGTGGGCCACAGTGATCTGATTCTGTGGTGCACTGGCTGCCGTAAACTGGAGGCCAACTCAACGGCAGCTCACAACACCAGTGATCTTACCCAAACAGTACTTTGCTCATATTACTCTAGAATAAAACAATGGACAGAGTATCCCCAAATACTAACATAAATTCATTAAGACCGAAATTAATGTACTTCCTTTGGGAGAGAAATTTTAAGGAAGAATCTAGGTTCACTCATATCTGGTTGAAATATTCACAAGAACCATACCCTTGCTATGAATTTTCTATTTCTCCCTGCAATGTAGTGAATTATTTAATATGGCTCTTCTAGCCATAACCTTTGTTATTCCCACCAAATGGCCCTTGTTTTCTGGTAGGTCGAGGTAACAGAAAGTAGGTAAGATACTCTTAGGATTCAGTTGTGAGTGCTTATTAACAGGAATCATTGTGCTTGCCATTCTGCTGGGTACAAGATGGACTAGCCCAGTAACAAGAGTGAGGATGTCAGTACCAGCAAGACCCAGCAGTGGAACTTGTTCTTTAGACGCCAATATTCCCGCACCGTGAACCTCCTTGATCCAGAGACAGTGCTGGCATCTGAGGACTGACAGAGGAGCAGCAGCCACAGAACCAGGAGCCAGAGTGTGCAATAGAGATATGGACCTCCCAGCTGGCATTGCGAGTAAATGCTGAGTCCTTGTGAAGTTCGAGGTGAGGGCTCTGTGCATTTAACTCAGGGAGCTGAGTTCCCCTGGCCATGGAGCTGGAGCTGGGTACCTTTGAGCTGAGGCTTACAGCGGAGTGGCATGTGCTTTGGGCATTTCTGAACAGTGCTAAAAGAACTGTGTAACGTGTCCTGACTGGACATTTCTCTTCTGAATTGTAACTTGTTGACTTCCATAATAAATCCCACAATCAGGGGCACTGTCGGTGAGTTCTGTGTGGCCATTGCAATGAATTATAGAATCCAGCTGAAAGGTAGAGATCGCTGTGGGAAACAGAATTGAAAATGTAGAGGGTGTTAGGACTTCCACAACAATCATCTTGAACTCTTTTTTAAAGAAGAGATTTAAAAGGTTACTCCTTGTGTGCTTATGTGCCTCTGGAATAATTTGAATTTCAGACATATCTTTTACATTGAAGAGTCTAGAGCTCTCTTCAATTCATGGTGGGAAAAGTGCACGATGGAAGCCAGTTACTGCTCACACAAAGATTTGAAGGGGCACCTATTTGACTCAACGTCTGCATTGGACAAAGAGCTGGCCAGAGTCAACTTGTAGCCATACTGCACGTTGAAGATTTCCTTATGCACAGTTGCTGGAAGGACTGTTTTCGGCACAAGGCTTGCCTAGGATTTTTCCTCCCCTGGATGTTTATTGAACATCTGATAGAAATGATCTAGAGATATTCCGAGTTGTAATAAACCTGAGTTGGCTCCTCTTCAAGCTGAGCATCACTGACAGGAGCTCCGTTCATTATTTCTGAGGATGTTAAAGGAATAGAAGGGAATTTTCCATCACAGTTGTCCCAGGAATCAGCTACGAAGTCAAAGTATGAATGACACCTTTTTGCAAACATCATTATGATGCATGATCGATTGTAGTGAAAATGTGATGGAATTAATATTCCAAACTCTTTTTGACAGGTAACTTTGCTTAATAAACATATGACTAAGGTACAATTCCAAGATCAAGACTGTAGGTCAAACATTATTTTGTGTCTATAATTTTAACAATTCTACAGATAATGTGGGAAGGGCATGGGAACATTGGGCCTTTCAAACTATGCCTTCTGCTTTTTGTCAATGTGTAGATGAACCTTTAATACCCATTGTCAAAATACTATATTGCTAGGTTGCTGTGATGTTAGGACATCTTGTTTTATTGCAATAAATTTTTTGCATATATTTTCATTCTTAAATATCTGTTGCTTCATGCACAGAGACAGACCATCCTGTATTTCATGCAATTATTGGCGGCCATTTATAGAATTATGCAGATTTAGGTGTATAATGTAAAACAAAAGGACTTTTTTTCTCCTTTTAAGCCATAGAACTGGTAAATTACTTCGTAATCTGTCCCTGCTAGAATAGTTTCCTTTGAATTGATAATTTATCTCATAGGCTTATTGTGCAGGCAAAATTGTAACTACTTTGATTCACACAAATTAGATTTTTTTGTTTTATTCTTTTTGAATTATGTTAGAAATATTCTTCTGTTATTCTCTCATAGTCTTTGTTATAGAATCAAAAATAACAGTGGGCAGAATTTTGAAATTCATTAACGCAATACACATTGACTGTAATCTCCACATAGTACATGAAAACTTGATGTCATAACAGTTTTCTCTCCAGTGTTCGAAAAAAACAGATTCCAAAAGGTTTAGGATTGTAGGATAGATAAACTAAAAAGTAAACAGTTTTTGGAGGGACGGTGTCAAAAGATGAATGTTTCATGGCAGAGAAATGAGGTAGGTAGGCATAGTGAGCATTTTACTCATTCAGCACTGATCCCTCAAGGCCCTTGATGTGATTCAAGGGTTATGCCCAAGGAGAGATCAATACATTTCTTGCACTGACACAGTAATAAAGGAATGATTTGTCTTTCCTCTAAGTACCTGTAACCCTAGTACTAGTCTTCTGTTGCAATATTATAACATTTTACCATGTGTTAAGTTGTTCAGATTCAGCATGTTTTACCCTAGTGGGGAAACAGTTTGTTTTGAAAGGTTGGGAATTGTACCCTTATTTCCTGCTGTGACTCCTGAAACTGTTTACTCCGTGCATATGGCATGAACAACGATATCCACCAGAAGGAATATAAGAAAGGGATTGAGGTGCTTTTCAAGAATTTAACAAGAGTTTAAAAAATCAAAAACAAAACAAACTAAAAAAAACCCCTATCAACTCTATGGAGAAAAACCTGAAAAACAAAGGGCTATAGTGGAGATAAATGCTCATCAAATTATTTTCAATTCTACCATGACTAGCCTAGTTCTTTGAACTTTAACACAATAATCTTTTATTAAGAAAAATCTAACTCACTTGCTAGCCTGAGACCCTTTGACTATGCCTAAAGTGTGGGTTTTGGAAGCACTGATGGCATATGTAAACTGCCACAGAAAAACAAACTGACAAAGAAGTAATCTATATTAATTTATGTAGATATACACGAATTCCCACACACTTGTGTATATGTGGCTATATGTATAGCAAAATAAAATACAGCTTACCAAGCGGATTCCTTTTCTCAAGTCATTGTTATTCTTTTTATTTCATAGGAATTATGCTATAATGCTACATTTACCTAGTCACACTTATTGCTCAAACAATGAAGGTTAGAACCCAATCACATACACTAGAGATTCTCTTGTAGCAGTTGTCACAATGCCATTTCTTTCAGAAGAATTCAATGGCACCAAGGTGAATAGGAAGTTCTGGCAAATCAAGTGCCTCTTCCCGGGAAAGGTGTTTGGAGCTAACAAGCAGTCAGCAGAGCAAATATTCTGGAAAGTTATTCAGCGCAACAAGAACATGACGAACAGACTGGGTGGTTGGGAATGAGCCCCACTAAGTTCAGCAATTATAGGCTCTTTGGAAACAATGTCCAATCGTGATTGTAAACAAAGCCCTTGCTTCTGTGAAGCTTCCCTGTGTTCTCCAGCTGCAGTTTTTGCATCACCAGAAATGGCCTCAGTGTGACATCAGGAGTGTTCTGCTTTTGAATACAGATGACTTAGGGCTATGACATAAAGTTGCTTCAAAGTCTACTGTTTGCTGTAAAAGGTTTCTTTCATTTCTAATCGACCTGTGCTCCTATTAGTGCTTGGTCATATAGACATGGCTCAGAGATACTGCAGGCCCATGTCCAGACCACAGTAATAAAGGGAACTTTAAACTAAAGCAAGTCACATTCGTTTTGTGCTTTTCCAGTACATACAAGTTTATATTTACATGATACTGTAGTCTAACAAAAGAGTCCTGGTGGCATGGTGGGTGGAGCCTTGGACTACTAACTGAAAAGTTAGTGGTCAAACCCACCAGCTACTCCCTGGGAGTAAGATGTGGCAGGCAGGCTGTGCTCCTAAAGATTTGTCGTCTTGGAAATCTGAAGGAGCAGCTCTCCTCTGTCTGAAAGGGTCACTGAGTCACTATTGACTCAGTAGCAGTTGGTTTGGTAGTTTGTTAAATGTGCAGTAGCATTATGATAAAATTTGAAATATTGTCGGAGTGACCAAAACGTGACACAGAGACACAAAGTAAGCCCATATTGTTGGAAAATGATGTCAACACACTTGCCCCAAACCTTCAATTTATAAAAAAGAAAATGCAATGTCTGTGAAACATAGCAAGCAAAGCAATAAATATACACCTCTATAATTTGTTCCGTTCTTTCTAAAAAAAAATGTTTTCTGTAATATGTAAACACACTACTGAGGAAGTATTAGGTGTTCAAGAAATCCATTTTCCCTAAATTTAATGAAATCAAGATATGTGATTTGGAAGGCTATAATTTATTTCATAATTATCTATTCATTATTTGCTGTATATTATCAATATCAGTTACATGGTAAGTTAAATGTGATTATGTCTCTTACCTGTATCTTAATGGTAGGTGTGATAGGTAGGTTTATTGTGCCAACCTGGTCAATAAGAACATGTGGGATTAATCAGGTCGCAGTTGGATTGGAGGGCGAAGAGATAAATGGCTCATCAAGGCCTGCTCCTCTCTCTCTTGCTCTCTGTTGATCGAACCAGCGTAGTTCTCTGCCTCAACTTGTGAGCTACACTACCTGTGGGAGCAGCCCATTCGTGGATCATGTTGCTAGAGCTTGAGGTTCCTTTGAGACCTGCTTTGCCATGCTGACAGTGCGTACATCACTTGAGCTTGAGGTTGGTGGATCCTGTTGTCTTGCATTGCTTGAGTTCGATATTCCAACCCAGGCCTGCTTTGCTAAACTCCCGAGCTCCTGACTGTTGGTGACTCACCCTGGTGGGCGGACTCTGCCTGTGTTGCCTGAGGGAAGACTCAGCTGTCTGCTTCCTTGATCTTGGACCTGGCAGTCCTTGTGAGTTGAAGGACTTAACAGTACATTAACAGTTCAATGCAAGTGAGTTGAACTGAGCCCTCTGTACTGCTGTGTGGACTAATTAGCTGTTATATTCCTTTGTGCTGTATAAACCTATCCTCTTATGAATATACATGTATAATCGTAAGTGCCATGGTTTTTCTCTCTAGAGAACCCTGCCTAACACAGTGGGGATGGGCAAGCAAGCACAGTATGGAGTGATAAAGTATCTGATGGAGTTTGTTGGTATTAGGTACTGGTTGCCATCAACTAATTTTCTGATTCATAGCAACCCTATGCACAACAGAATGAAATGCTGTCTAGTCCTGCCTAATACTCACCATGGTTGTTATGTTTGAGTCTATGGTTGCAGCCATTGGGCCAGTTCCTCATATCTGGTGTCTTCTTCTTTTTCCACTGCCCCTCTACTCTATCAGGCATGCTCGTTTTCTCCAGGGACCTGGAGAAAGTAGCATGTCTAAAGCACCTAAGTCAAAGTCTCTCTAGCCTCACTTCCAAGGAATATCCTGGCTTTGTTTCTCCCGACAGATCTGTTGGAAGCCCCTGGCATTTTCAATATTCTTTACCAGCATCATAATTCAAAGTCATTGATTCACTTTCAGTCTTCCTAATTCGATGTCCCACTTTCACATGCCTGGGAGACTATTGAGAATACATTGCTTGGGTGGGGTGCACCTTGTTCCTCAAAGTGATCTCCTTCTCGACACTTTAGAGAAGTCTCGTGCAGCAGATTTTCCCAACGCAATATGTCATTTAGTCTCTTGCCCGGTGCTTCCATGAACATGGTGGACCCAAGCAAGATGACATTTTTGACACCTTCAACCTTTTCTCCACGTTTCCATTGATTCCAGTGTGAGGATTTTGGCTTTCTTTACATTTGATTGTAATCCGTCCTGAAGGCTACAGCCCCTGGTCTTCATCAGCAAGTGCTACAAGTCCTCCTCACTTATGGCCGGCAACCCTGTGTCATCTGCATATCAAGATTGGTAATGAGCTCTTCTCCATGTCTAATGCTGAGTTCTTCTTCCTAGGACCCGGCTGCTTTATTACTCATTCAGCATGCAGATTGACTAAGCATGCTGAAAGGATGCAATCTTGATGTATGAGGTTCTGGATCTTAATCCATGCAGTAGTCCCTTGTCTTGTTAGAAATGGATGACTTCTTGGTCGGTGCACAAGTTCTGATGGAGGCAGGAGAAGACAGAGCAACTGACCCTGTATTAGCTATCAAATAATTTCTGCAGAGTAAATGTCCCGTCAATAGTTATCTCTAGGATAGTAGGAGTTAGAGGAAAAAAGGCAGTAGGGCAAAGTGGAGACTGTATGCACTCTTTTGTACTTAGAAGAGCATGGGAAGTATAAAGTTGATTCAAAGGATTCCCTTTGGTTTGACCCTTCCTGAGATATTCGCACTTCCAGCCAGAGAAACGCAGTTAGAATGTGCATTTTAACAATGTAATAATATAGTTCCTGATTCAGTATGTGCGGGGTAGAAATGCAAATTCTTGGCAGGAGTTCATACTGAATGTAATCAGTTGCCATCCTTGGCTAACAAACCTGATCAGCAGTCAATGTCTTAGAGAGTAGACTGTTATTAGTTGCCATCAAATTGAATGCAACCCATGACAACCCCATATGGGTGGAGAGAACGATTGCTCCAGTCAGTGTCCTTTGCTCTGATCTTTCAGAAACAAATCTTCAGCCTGGTTTCCAAGATGCCTTTGAGGTGGTTTGGACTGCCAACCTTCAGGCTAGCAGTCTGGAGCTTAGTTGATGATTCCCTTATTATTTTCACTTCCCTTTAAAATTTACAAAGCACTTTTTCATATACCATCTAGCTCATAGCTAGCAAGTGACATATAAAAAATAGGCATAATAGCAGAGAACTAAAATCCAAAATTAGAATTGAATCTCCTCCTTCTGATGCTGAGTTCACATACCCTTTCATTGTTAACTCACATATTTCAATATAGAGCCACTCTGCACATAATCTACTATAAGTCTCAGAGTTGAGAACATTCTAATCCTTTGTTTCAGCATTCACCTATATTATCTGAGAGAATACCTTTTCCTACACACACACACACACACACACACACACACACACACACACACACACACACACGAAAGACTGTTTATAGGGACTTTGAGAGATTCAAACCTCAGGGGAGACACCTGGAGAGGTTAATTAACTCAGAATTGACAATAATTAAAATCTAAATGATAAAAAGGAAGCTAGCTACAGGATGTTTTATTGGGCTATAAATCTCACAAAAAAGTACAGATTTAATGGATGTCAGGAAAGAGCAGCATTTTAGCAATTATTTAAGGGGAAAAATCTTATACTAATTATAATTTTGTGGAATTATCAGCTGTAGAGTTTTATCTGGCAATGATTTTGAATAATCTCTTTAGTCCTTTTTTTTCCTTTTAAAAATCACAGATTGCTGTATTAATGTTTTAAGTATGAATAAGGGAAGGCAAAACTTTAAGTGGAAAGCTTCAGTCTTCGTGTTCTATAGCTTCAGAAAAAGAATAGTTTAAGACTATGGGAGGAAATAAACTATATAGACTTTGATAGTTTTTTGTTTGCTCACCACAAAGTTATTTAAACTTTTTGAGCCTTTGTTTCCTAATATGTAACAACACCTCTCTTCAGATTATTTTGAAGATCAAATCAAGACAAAGTAACTATCCCATGTGAAATCTAATACTGATATGTAGGCTGGGTTGATTAAAGAGACAAATCTAGTGACACTCATATGTGTAAGAAAGAGGTTTATATCAAGAAGTAATTATATATCAAGAAAATATCCCAAATATCACCTTCATGAAATGATCGCTGAAGATAAGGGTGCTACAGCAAAGTGTGGTGAAGAAAGCAGTTAGTGCCTGGCTATCAATCAAAATAGTGTCTGGGGTCTTAAAGGCTTGCATTCAAACAAGCAGCCATCTAAGCTAGGAGTCATACGATAGAAGCACACCAGCTAGTGTGATCCAAAGATGACAATTACAAAATTCAAATATGGCAAAGGGAAAAGAATCAGAGCTAAAATTATGAACCTCATTTGCGGAGGGTTGTGAGTGTTGGGGAGGGGAGCCCAAAACCCGTCTGCAGAGGATCTGGTCAGACTGAGCCAAGGGCAGACCCGCTCTAGCCTCAGGCAAGAGTCTCGAACAGTCTGACTATCAAGCAGAGACCATGGTCATCTTGATTATGCTGGTTTGAAATCGATACTTGCCCAGTTGACCACCCTATAGATGCTACCTGAATTTGTTCTGGGTGCACGTACCTCCTACTTGTTCCATGACAGAAATTTCTCCCCTGACTTTGTGAATGTCGATGAGGGCCTTTTTCTTTTAATGTATTATTTGAATTTTTGTCTGTATTCTCTTATGGTTTTATCTGTTCTTTAATGTTTTCTACTGGGTCTTCTAGCTGTGAAGAGTGGAGGCCTATTGATAATAACTGATATAAGAGGATAGAGGAACAACAGAAGTGGGGGGTAGGTGATAGGGAAGGAAAGGGGATTTGAGGAGTAACTGATGAAGGCAGGAGGGGAGGGAGCACTAGAACTGATTGTGATTACACAGTAATCATGGGGTGGGGGTGCTCTAAAATGGATGTGGTGATGATTGTACAGTTCTCCTTGATATGATTGAATGACTGAACTGTTGAGTTGTTTGATATGTAAATTATGTGACAATAAAACTGTTGGGGGGAAAAAAGAGAAAGTGATCCATCCTCAAAATCATCATCATCATCATCATCATCATAACCCAGCCCAGTTTAGTTCAGGTCTGATACTACCTGGTAATTCCCTCTTCAGACTCATGTAGTCACATGCTGTGATGCAGAAGGCAGGACTCCCTCAGGCCGGTGGGTGCAAAGTCATGGGGATCCAGGGTTGGTGGAAACATGGCAGGGCTCCAGCAGCTTTCAGGGGGCCAGCAAACAGGAAGGTGAAGGCAGAACAGGGTGGGGGGGCAGGTTCCCTGGGTCCTCCTGATGCTAAGGCCATGCCCAGAAAGAGGCACCACAGACTGAACTGACAGGTTTGCAAGTTGAACTGAACCTGTTGACAGGTTGACTACCACCCCTATACTTTTCTATATCTTCAAGTTGACATGAAATTAGGTAACTACCGCAACTACCATATATACTCGAGTATAAGCTGACCCGAATATCAGCTGAGGCACCTAATTGTACCACAAAGATTGCATTAAAAAATGTGCTGAAAAACTCGGTTTATACTAGAGTCTATACAATAAGTAAACTAAGGAGTACATTTTCAAATGTATCCATTTCTTACTGGATCACCCTTAAATCTCAATTAATTTTTAAAGGAAAATGAGTCTAGTGACATGAAAACAATTTATGTATATTGTTATACAAATGTATTCAGAACTTGGCCAGTCAAAAGGAGGATGCTGAAACATTATTAGGTCCATGACCAACCTTTAATAGAAGGACAGGACAACGCTGGCAAAATTCCATATATTAGACAGAGTTAAAAAGTATCTTGGGGAAAGAGTGGGGTGGGCCAGACTCCCCCTCACCCCATTGCAATAAGAAAGGTCACCCCAAACTCTGGTGATAGAACATTGTTGTATAAATCCACTGAAGGGTTGGTCCTTTCATTCTATAGAATGTAGCTTTGTTTTACTCTTTTTTTTTAAATTTGAGATCATTTTATTGGGGGCTCTTACAGCTCTTGTTACAATCCATACATCAATTGTATATATATTGCCATTGTCAGGCATTTACTTTCTATTGAGCCCTTGGGATCAGCTCCTCTTTTTTTCCCCCTCCCATCTCCCCTCCCCACTCTCGTGGCCCC
>NW_022111320.1:36816943-36837247 GCF_000313985.2 Echinops telfairi
GGGGGGTTGCTATGAATTAGATTCAACAACAATGAGTTTGTATGATCAAGGATAATCTCTCTAAAGTTGGCGAATTAACACCTTTAATTCTATCTGCAACCCCACTTTCCCTTTGTCATGTAACCTGGCATATTGACAGATTCCAAAGTTTGGGACGTGAGCATCTTTGCTGGGGTAGCGGTTTGGGGGCAGGGGCATGAGTGCCGCTTTCTATCTCCCAAGTTTCCAAAGAAAAGAAAACAGGACAAGACACAAGAAACGTGGAAGGGGCCTTGCTGGAACACCAGCAAAAAAATGGAACTCTCTTTATTGAGTGTTAAAATCTGCCAAATCCATTATGATTTTAAATTTGTATGAATTACTCTTAGGTGATATTTCTAAATAGTACATTTCTTTTTTTAAAGGAAAATTCCATAATTTTTATTTTGCTGATTATGAAATAATACCTGCTCTTTATCAAAAGGACAAAAGGAACATTGAGAAATATATAAAGTAAAATGTGCATCTCATCCACGGTCCTGTTACATGGAGTCAACTCCAGGAGCATTTCCGAATCTCCTTCTAGGGATTTCTGTGTGCCTGGAAACAGAGCAATTCCGGTTTGTTTAGATAAATAGGATTATCTTTTATCCACGCCAACAAATGCAGGTCTGTGACATGAGTTTTAATTGCTTTATAGAATTCTTTTGCATGGTGCATTGTAATTTAAATAACCGATTACTGAACATAGCACTTGGTTCCTAATCCTCCTGTTTTTAAAAATACGGCTTAAAGAAATAAAATAAATACTGTTATCAACATTGCTCATATATTTATTTATTTGATATATTTCCTGTTGATTTCTTTGGGACAAATTAAAACAGGTATCAATTTACTTTCTTTTTTATCAAGAGTTTACATGAAGAAAACAGCTAACCAGTTGGAGAATAGAGAACTTATTACCATAATGGCGTATGCTTTAAAATAAAATATATTTCAACAGAGTAAGAATGATTTTTGAGCATAAAAGCTTGAATTTTTTCATATATTGGTGTTATATGATAGAGCAAAAGGACTTGGTTAATACATTTAAATTTCACTTTCATTTTACCTTTGAGTGTAGTGTTTTGGATTTTAAGATTAGGAAAATGAGTCAGTGGTGAAATCCAGGCACAGGAACTGAAAATGAGCCACATGGAGATGTCCACTCTATTACAGAGCTGATTGGAATGTAGTTATGATCGGGTTACATGCCTCCGATCTTTGTGGTCCCCCTCTCTCTCTGGGTCTCATTTGTCAAGTGATGGGGCTGACTATGTGACTGATTCCCTGCAAGCTTGAGCATTCTGAGTGCTCACTACTAAAATGACATCATGTAGAACATTTTGGCTGACATTATTTATTTGTGTGTTGTTATTTCCAAAAAGGCTCATTCCAACTTAACAAGAAAAACTTGACTATATTAGGCAAGGGATCGCCATAGACTAAAAATTAAATTACTCAGCTCTGTGCATCTGAACAACTGTCTTACACAGCTGTAGAACAGGATATGTATAGTATAATAAGACACATGTAATTGTCCAGGTAGCTCATGATCTATAGTTCCCTTCACTAACCTCCTAAAGAAAAGAAAAGAAACACGAAAATATTATCACAAAACTGGGTGGAGAACACAACCATCCTTGGGCATGAAAATGAACTCTAGCTTAGCATCTAGAGCAAAGAGGGAGATATGGCTACATATCAGTCATCTAGCCAAGTAGGAAAACTGAAAAAGGGATATTTTTCTGACTAGGAATTCTAAGTGAATCTTGTCATAATAATCGTTGGATGTGATTTCAATAACTTAATCATTTATCTAATAATGCTATAAAAACATTTTGCTTTATATAAAAGCTCCATTTTATTTCAAGATATAGTTTGGGAGTATTATAAAACTGGAAAAGATGTGCTCATGATAGAAATGCATTATTTTTGTTTCTGTGTGCTGTGGAATTGATTTAGACTCAGCGATCCTGTGGGATTGAGTAGAAGCGCCTCACAAGGTCTGCAAAACTGTCAACTTTAAGAGAAAAGATCACCACGTCTTTATCCCTGAAGATAACAAATACTGGGTTCGAACTGTGACCTTTTGGTTAGCACCCAAGTACTTAAGCATCGTGCAACCAAAACCCCAAACCCAACTCCCTGCCATGGAGCCCATGCCGACTCATGGCAGCTCTATAGGACAGAGAGTAGAACTGCCTCTGTGAGTTTCTGAGACTGCAACTCTTGACAGGAGTAGAAAGCCCTGACCTTCTTCCACTGAGCAGATGGGGGTTTGGAACTGCTGACCTCACAGTCCAACACATAGCCACTACGCCACCAGGCTCCTTAAAGTTATATTAACCTATATTTATCACAGACTTGAAACCCTAGACATCTGACTAGAATTTAATAAATTGAGAAATTCATATGCGTAAATAAATTTAACAGCCACTCTAAGGTTAGCCCAAATACAAAATGCAGAGAGGTTTAAGGGCGATTAACTACATCATTATTTTTACTATGCAAACCTTTGAAGTAACCTAAGCAGACTACAGGTCCAACAACAGGGAGTGACTAGATGCACATAGGTGGTATGTATCAAAATGATATTTATGAAAATGTATAGCTTGTGATTATGGTTATGTTATCCAGAAAGTCAGAACAAAAATTATATATAGCTTTCTGCTTGAGCCCTTGGTATCAGCTCCTCATTTTTTCCCCTCCTTCCCTTCTCCCCTCTTCCTCATGAACCCTTGATAATTGACAAATTATTATTATTTTGTCATATCTTACGTCTCCCTTCATCCACTTGTGTACAAATGTGCTTGACACAATGGATGCATGTATGGATTGTGATGAGTTGTATGAGCCTCCAATAAAATGATAAAAACTATTATATATAGGCATCCCTAATTTAAAATGTCTTAGGTAGTTTTAAGTAAGCCAAATCCTTATTTCTGATATAGGTACATTGTAAGGTACACTGTAGTTAAGTTCTTACAAATGTACTTGTTAACATATGTAGATATATTCATATATATAACACAAATAAAAATAAATCCATGTTGTATAAGTATTTAATATAGGTGGAAAATGATATTTATTATTTGGGTAATTTTTCATAAATTATTTGCAGATATTTAGAAGAAAGTCAAACTCACTGCCGTGGTGTCAAAGTGAACTCATAGTGACCCTATAGAATAAGGTTCAACTTTGTCCCTATAGTGACCCTATAGGACAAGATTCTGAGACTGTAATCTTCATGCGAGTAGAATGCCCCACTTCTCCTATGAAGTGGCTGTTAGTTTCGAACTGTTGAGCTTTTGGTTTGAAGCCCAATGAGTAACCACTACACCATGAGGGTTCAAAGGACTAGAGAACATATATTAAGGGCACCCCTAGTGATGTAGCGGATTATGTGTTGGGCTATCAGCAAAGTTAGCAGTTTGAACTCACCAGTTTCTCTGAGGGAGAAAGATGAGGCTTTCTGCTCCCAGGAAGATGTCCAGCTTTGGAAGCCAACAGGAGTCGTTCGACTCTGTTGTATGGTGTTGTTATGAAACAGAATTAACTCGATGGCAGTGAATTTGAGTTTCACATTTTGTTTTATGCCTCCTCGTGGTTATTCTTGTAGTTAATATAAATATTCTTTATTATGTTGTGGACCTTTGTTCTGTATTCCAACTTCACCTCATACATTTTTTTTCTTTCTTTCATGTATATAATGTCTTGGGATAAAGATGGGGCTTTCTACTTTGGTAAAGATTTAATCTTAAAAAAAAAAAAGTGAGATGTAATCTTAAAAAAACTCATGGGTGGTTCTACTCCTGTCCTATTGGATATTGAGTGACCCAGTGAGTGAGTTTGTTTTCTGGTGAGAATGAGACAGATAATGCGTCTGGCCCAGTGGAACTTGCATGAAGGTAAGAGAGACATTGACGCAGGAACTAAATAAACAAATGAACTAATGTCAAAGAATGACCAGTTTTTTGAAAGTAATGAAGTAAGACTTGTGATGCAATGAGAAGAGCTACTCTGCTGAATGTTGAAATTTTAAAGTTTCTTTTTTTTCATTGTTTAGTGATTTTATTTTATCTTTAATTTTTATTTTTTGCCATCCTTTTTTATTAAACAAATCATTTTATTGGTGGCTCTTACATATACTATAACAAACCATATATCCATTATCTTAGGTGGATATGTACAATTATTGGCATCAACAATTTCTAAACATTATCTTTCTTCTTTATTTTCTTTTACTTGCATTTATACCTAGGGAAGGTCTAGAAAGGTATATCTTAGCTGATGGATATATTTCATGACTTTCTTTTTATCTTGAACAATTGTTCACTCTTCAATGTCAATAATAATTTCAATGCTAAAATTTTGAATTTAAAAATTCAAATTGTGAAAGAAACTTTCAGTTTTAGATGTGAGATGTTTATCACCATTTCAGTGATACTTGCTAGCATGTACA
Organism: Echinops telfairi; assembly: GCF_000313985.2. Classification (NCBI taxonomy): domain Eukaryota; kingdom Metazoa; phylum Chordata; class Mammalia; order Afrosoricida; family Tenrecidae; genus Echinops; species Echinops telfairi. Next base: position 36,821,427 of record NW_022111320.1, read on the forward strand.
ATGCAAAATCTTGAAAATGCTGAACAAATTCAGAGAAAAACTTCTTCAATGTCCTTTGTTAAGCTTAAATTCACCTAGAGTGAGATGCTAAGGCCTACCAGTTCTCCTGTTCAGCTCAAATGTTTTTTTGTGATGTCACAAAGCCTGCTTTAAATGTTTAGCCAGGAGGTGGATGAACTCACACCACCTGGTTGTAGAGCAAGAGAATGAAAACCATTTTCCAAGGTACAGCTCAGCATGCAGTTTTCGTGTCGTCACCGAATTTCCTGGTCTAGGGTGCTTCATTTCTTTCCCCTAGAGGCTCTGTGCTCATTAGGGTCCACTTAATCTCACCAAGAGGGGCTCCTATCTCATTCCTGACTCTTGTTGGTTTCAATCATTAGGCATGAATCCTCATGTGTTGTTGTTATTGTTGTTCTTATTTGTTTTAATTATTTAGGGCTTATTGCAGTTCTCTTTTTCAGCTGTGGGTTGTTGTTGACAGCTGCCATAGTCTCGGCCCCCTCTCATGACTACTCCTGGCCCAGCTCTATGTCTGCCCCCACTCATAACTACTCCTGGCCCAGCTCTATGTCGGTCCCCACGCATAACTACTCCTGACCCAGCTCTATGTCGGCCCCCACTCATGACTACTCCTGACCCAGCTCTATGTCGGCCCCCACTCATGACTACTCCTGACCCAGCTCTATGTCAGCCCCCACTCATGACTACTTCTTACCCAGCTGCATGTCTGTCCCCACTCATGACTACTTCTGACCCAACTCTATGTTGGTCCCCACTCATAAGTACTCCTGACCCAGCTCTATGTCATTCCCCACGCATAACTACTCCTGGCCCAGCTCTATGTCGGTCCCCACTCATAACTTACTCCTTACCCAGCTCCATGTCGGCCTCCACTCATGACTACTCCTGACCCAACTCCATGTCGGTCCCCACTCATAAGTACTCCTGACCCAACTCTATGTCGGTCCCCACTCATAACTACTCCTGACCCAGCTCCATGTCAGCCCCCACTCATAACTACTCCTTACCCAGCTCCATGTCTGTCCCCACTCATGACTACTTCTGACCCAGCTCTATGTCGGCCCCCACTCATAAGTACTCCTGACCCAGCTCTATGTCGGTCCCCACTCATAACTACTCCTGACTCAGCTCCATGTCGGTCCCCACTCATAACTACTCCTGACCCAGCTCTATGTCGGCCCCCACTCATAACTACTCCTGACCCAGCTCCATGTCGGCCCCCACTCATGACTACTCCTGACCCAGCTCTATGTCAGCCCCCACTCATGACTACTCCTGACCCAGCTCCATGTCATTCCCAGGACCAGTTGCAGATTGAAATGTGATTGACAAGGTTTTTACATCTGATTTTTCAAAATTAGATGGTCAGGTTTCTCCTCTTAGTTTATCTTAGTTTGAAAGTTCTGTTGAAAGATGCTCACCTGTATAGCAGCACAGTAGACTCAATTTAAACTGCAAAAGACATGTTCAAAATAGAAGATATTTTACAAATATCAAGATTGTATCCACCTATGTATAATAATTATATACCATTACTAAGTAAGATACTGTCTAGGTTTGAAAAACTGGTCCAACATTAAAAAACCAAGCAAAGTTGTCATTCTAACCGGCTCATGGAGTTCATCGGTTCATAACAACTCATGGGGGAAAATGCGTTCTACAGAATCCAATACCCTTTACTCATGATGAAAACTCTCCTTAAGGTGGAACTACAGGAGGGGGCTCCCTAAACATGATCGTAAGCATCAACAATGAACAGCTAATGTTGTACTAAGTGGTGAAAAGTGGGTGCTTTCCCTCCAAAATCAGGAACAAGGCCAGTAGGTCCTCTTACATAACTCTTTCCAACATAGCATTGAAGTTCTACTCGCTGCAACAGGATTGAAAAAATAAACAAACATAAGACAAGCATGTTTTTAAAAGAAACAAAACTGTCTCTATTTACATATGATATAATCAGAGACATAGCCTAGAAACCTACAAAAATACATAGAACTAATAAATTAGTTCAGCAAGGTCTCAGACTATAAGATTAAACATATAAAATTAATTACATTTCTATAGGTAAATAATGAACCTGTGAAAACCAAAATTAAAATGCCATTTAGAATCATTCCAAAGAAAATGAACTACTTAACTATAACATTAAAAAAATAAAAAAACTTAGGATTATATGTTAAACATGACAATATGCTAGTAAAAGAAATCAAGGGCAGCCTAAATAAATGAATGGAAAGACATACTTTATGTAGTAACATTACTAATTCTTCCCCAAATTATAAGTTTAATACAATTACTCTAAGAATCCCAGAAAAAATTATATTTTTGTTTTTGTAGACCTAGATATGTGAAAAGGCAAGAGCCCTATAATAGCTTGTATGTCAAATTGAAGATATATAAGTCTGAGTGGCATCCAACCTGTCAATCAGGTAAAAGCCTGATGGTGCCTACTTGTGAGTGTGGCCTGCTCATAAGGAGGATCTGGGGAACCTCCCCCTCTCTCTCCACCTTCACCTGCCTGCTTGCTGGCTACTCAGAGAGCTGCCAGAGCCCTGCCATTTTTCCATTGACTTTGGATCCACACAACTTTGCAATCACTTGCCTGCGCTATTCCTGCATTCTGCATTATTGCATGTGAATGTGTTAGTCTACAGAGGGACTTATGAATTAGTATCAGACATATGGACTTGCATTGGACTGGGTTGGGATGTTTTCTTGATATATAATTACTTCTTGATAGAAAGCTCTTTCTTACACATATGAGTGTCACTGAATTTGTTTCTCTAGTCAACCCAGCTTAATTCATAGCTATTACAAATCTTGAAAACTGAGAATAAAGTTGGAGGAAGCAATCTATCTACTATTAAAGTCTACTTTGATATAGTAAACACAACAGTGTTGTTAGAAGGATAGACACCCAGATCCATGGAACAGAATGGAAAACCAAGAAATAGACCCACATTAAATATGATCAACATATTTTTGGCAAATGTACAAAAGCAGTTCCATGAAAGACGTCTTTTTTAATCAGTGGTGTCAGAGCAATTGAATAGCCATAGGCAAATAACAACAACAATAATAGCAACAACAACAACATCTCAACACAAACCTCACCTCTTAAACAAAAGTGAATTTAAAATGATGATGGACTTCAATGTACAGTATAAAACTATATAATGTGTGTATGATAATAGAAGAAATCTTTATATTTTAAGACTAGAACAGAAGTTTATAAGCCATAAAAGGTTAAAGTGGTTAATAACTTTCACTCTGCAAAGGACTAAGTGATGGGCACAAGAAGCAAGCTCCTACAAGCTCATATTTGCAAACTACATAGCTGACAGAAGTGCAGTATCTAGAATATATAAAAGACATCTTACCAATGAGCAGTTAATAATTAAAATGGAAAAAATACATAAACAGACATTTCACTGAGAAAGACATGCTGATGATAAGTAAGCACCTGGAAAGGTGTTCAATGTCAGTCGTCACTCAAGAAATACCAAGTAGAGCACACTGAGTTATTGTCATAACCTATCCGAATGGCTAAAATTAAGAATATAAATGATAAACCGAGCATGATTGCACAATACATTTAAAGGCTATTTAACCATGGGAGGGGTTGGGAGGGGCTCTAAGATAGATGTGGTGGTGATTGTACAATTCCCCTTGACATGACTGAATGATTGAACTAGTCGTTTGTATGATATGTACATTGTGTGCCAATAAAACTATTCTTAAAATTAGTTGGGAGCAAGAGGGTTTGAAATTTTATTTAATTGAACTCTTTCTGATGTAATTGTGCAGCTCTGTGGTTTTCCATGTGTTGTCCTCAGAATATTTTGTATTATTTGATCAAGGTTCACAAATGACTTGTAGCAGAAAAACGTAAATACACAATAAATAGACCTGCAAAAAAAATTAGAAATGATGCTATCTGCTGGTTAAAATGTAAAGAAACTGGATGATTCATTAAGGTCTTCAAAACACTCCTGGGAAAATTCTCATGGTCATCTAATTCCATTTTCCCATGGAATTTGTGAAGAACCACTTGTGTACTACTCATGAGAATCTAAATTGACACAGCTGTCCTGGAAAACAGTTAGGCAGATTCTTGTAAAGAAACTTTCAATCACTATAAAAAACCAAACCCACTGACATCGAGTCGATTCTGCCTAACAATATCTCCCAGAAGTTGCACTCTTGGGCCTTATCCCAGAGAAATACAATCTTATGTTCACATAAAAACCTGTACATAAATATTTATAGCAGCTTTATTTATAGCAGCCCCCAAATGGAAACGACCCAGAGGCTTTCCAATGGAGGAATGGTTAAACAACATGGCTTTGCAAGTCTACCACGGAGGAATTCTAATCGGTAATAAGAGGTCAGCTCTATTGATAATGGCATGAATTTCTAGAGAAGTACGATTAAACAATCAAAAGGTAACATAGTTTGTTTTCCCGGATGTAAAATCCTGGAAGTGACGACATTATAGAACAGGTAGTATTTGTGACGTGTTAGGGAATGTGTGACGCTAGAGGGGAACTTGGGTGACTGAACTGTATTCTAGGACTGCTTAACAAAGCACCCCAGACTGAGTGCCTTACAGGAGCAGTGTCTTACTGCCTTGGTTTTAGAGCTTCAAGTCTGATGCAGAGCATCAGCAGGAAAATGCCCTCCGTGGTCACTGTCATTTGTTCTTACCTCTTCTAGATTTCGGCAGCCCTATGTTCCTTGGCTTGCAGTGACATTGTCACATGACCATCTCCTCCTGTTTGCCTGTGTGTCTCCTTATCTTTTACACAACACTCATATTGAAAGGAGTCCTTACGGTGTGTGTAGTGGGTTATGTGTCTAAACCACCAGCTGCTCTGCGGGAGAAAGAGGAGACTGTGTGCTTTGGTTCTGAACATTTACAGTCTCCGAATCCCAAGAGAGCGTTCCTATGAGGAGGAATCCACTGGATGATAGTGGGGTGTTGTTTGTTTGCTTTGCCTTGTTTTCATGTTTTACTTTCATTGAAAGGAGCAATAAAGTATCGACTTGTTTTCCTGGCATATTTTAACAAGTTTACAAAAACTGAAACTATTAGCGTATTACAATTAGCAGGAACTATACAGTTCATTCGCAACCCCTCCCCATTTCACAGGTAGGAAAACAGAGTCTCAACCGCGAAGTGAGAGCTGGTTTGAGTTGCGGCCTCGAGTCCCCTTTTGCCCATTCTTGGAGACTGCAGTAGCGTTCCCTAACTGCAGGAAGGGTTGAGCCTGGGCAGGCTAGACCCCGTCCTTCTCTTCAGTCCACATTATGAGGAAGGCGGGGCTGGAAATGGTTACATATGTTATATATATGTGACTTTTCCAGCCTCTATCCTTACAGAATTGAGCTGAATATTTTCACTGCTTCCTGCTGTTATTAATATTTTTATGTGAACTGAATGATACTTTGACACACACCCCTTTTATATTTTGGTTTTAAATTCTGTTTCTGCTAACCAGCAAAAAAATGAAACCCCCTGTTGTTGAGCAGATTCTGACTCATAGTAATCCTATAAAATGGAGAACTGCCTCAGAGGGTTTCCGAGTTGTGCATCTTTATGGACACAGACGGCCACACCTCCTGTGGCTGCTCCCACACACATTGTAACCAGTCAAGGGCGTCAAACACTTTCCTTTCTAGCACAAGAAAAGAATGAGAAACAGTTTAACTGTTGTTTCTCCCCTCTCCCCACTTTATGAGAAACTTGTAAACAGGTTGTGTTTTGTCTCATACTGTCTACCTGTCTTGAAGCTTCTATAACTCACAGCAATGGACACACAGAACGTACAGACATTATTCATGTTTAAAGAGGTTATTAAGGAAGTTAGCAGGTTACAGTGCAGATACGAAATGTTGTTCAATTAGATTGCAATGTTAGCAGATTACAATGGAGGATATAGTTGTTCAGTCAGGACCTCTGACAAAGTTCTTGCAAGGCTGCTAATAAATGCACAAAGAGCATATCACTGCACTCTAAGCCTCAAGCCAGAGGCATTCATCGCCAGTTCTGTGTGTCAGCAAATTAAGTTCCTCCGATTAAGCACGTAGAGGCATCCACTCCGCAAGCCTGCCACCTGTTCTCAAACACTCTACTTGCTCTGGGGGCACTCAGTCTCATGATCCAGCTCCTGGTTCGGTGGTTGCTGCTACTTCTCCTCTGCTATTTCTTCAATGTCACAGGTGTGTTCTCGATCAAGGATGTACACCGTGCAGGGAACATGGTGTCCAAAGGATGGCCTCCATTCCTGGCTCTTACTGGTAATGAGATTTTCCCCCTCCTGCTTCTCAGAGGGCCCCTTTTATATTCAACATCAGCAGGATGGCAAATCAATACACCCTATTAACAGTCACTCACAGGTGAATCCTATTAGTGTCTTCCCCCCCTCTTCTTACCCAGACCTAGGCAGGAAAAGGCCATTTGGTGGGAGTTCCCGAGACTTTGACTTGAAGAGACACGTTCAGTACACTCTGTCACTGAACAGGTATTTTCAGGAACATTTATTTCAGTGATGTCTTCCTGAGGTGGCTGAGAACAAAACAAAAACACAAAACAACTGACTGAAAAGTCAATGTACATGAATTCATCGCTCTGCGCATAAATAAAACTTTGGGTCTCGTCCAAATTCTTTATAAATGAATGAATACCTGAATGAATACACATGTGCACAGCTGGGAAACATTGTGATTGTAACACAAGTAGTGAATAATATCTAGTTGTTGCAGAAGGTAGACATGAAACACAGGGCAAGTCCCAATTGGAAATCAAAGGTGCTGAGTAGAACGTGTGGAGGCTCAGATTAGATGGTATTGTGTTCTACACATTATTCCCAGCCTTTGTTGTTTAGATATTGCTGGGATTAAAAGGCCATGTAAGCATTACTTGAACTCTGATGGCCAACAGATTACAGGCAAATGGCCTGTCTAAAGCTTTCAGAGTCAGCCTTGAGTTTTCTGGCTTTGGAAATTTGTAGGTTTATGAACATGAATAAAATGTGTAACCTCGTTAAATATTTATAATTAAATTGATGTGCATTTATATAGCTATAAACATGGTGAGTGTAGGGAACATAGAAAAAAACCTTCATTGCTATCAAGTCAATGCTGACTCATGTTGGGACAGGGTAGAGCTGCCCCCTTGGAGAACCATGTCTTTCTCCCCATGAGGAGCTGGTGGTTTTGAACTGCCAACAGTTAAGACTGCAGCCCAACTTGTAACCACTACACCTACGAGGTCTCCACAGCAAAGCTAGAAGGTAGAGGTGAAGCAGTGCAAGTCACAATTGAAAATCCGGAGCAGAAAGTAATTTATTTTCCCGACAATTTGCCCTTATAGTTGGAGTTTGGTGTGTACTGAAGTGTTGTCTAAGGGAACAGCGCAAAAAAACCGCATTCAGCCATCATCACCATCATCAAAACTATCCATGGCGCCATCTATCCTCAGTTTCTTCTTGAGAACCTACTGAACATGAGCACAGCGGAAGCAGCATGGCTTGTTACAAAGAGCTTGTTCTGTCAATCCTCATGGTTGTGTAACTGACCAAGCTGAAATAGTCAAATGCCCTGTTCTCACACACATACACACTCCTTTAACAAGGATTTTTTGAACACCTAGTATTTCTCAGGGCTTATTGTTACATTCTCTATGCTAATGCAGCTGGGGGGGGGGAAGCCAGACAATTAACAGATTAACAAGATGATTTTAAAGTGCAAAGCACTTCTGAGGACAGTGAAGAGGGTCGTCTGCCAAGCAGTCAGTGGAGAGGACACTTGAGCTGAGAGTTTGTGTGCAGGGAGCGATCCACGTGAAGCTCTGGGGAAGCCTGTCTCAGGCAGAGAAGAGCAAAGGAAGAGGTCTCCAATAGCAATAAACTCAGGGTTTGTGGCCCACAAGGGAGGATGTAAGTGGCAGGAGTAGTGGAAGCCAGGAGATAACGGTTAGAAAATTAAGTCAGAGAGGGCTTGTTTGGGCTGGGTAAGGGGTACCACTTAATGGACACTACTAGAGGGGGGAAGCACAGAGATATGATTCAGGCTTTAGAACTGGAAGGAATGGGTGATTGTAAAACTAAACCCATAGGGGTCTAGTCAATTCCAACTCATCGTGACCTTGTAGGACAAAGTAGAATTGTCTCACAAGGTTTCTAAGACGGTCATCTTTATGGAACCTGACTGGCAGATGAACTGGTTGTTTTCAACTGATGACCATTCCATTTGCAGGCAAGGTCACTGTGGCACCAAGACACCTTGGTTGATTTTAATGAAGACAAGATTACAAGTTCCATGCGGCCAGGGGCATGTATTAATTGTGCCTACTGCTATAACCCTAGCCCCTGGAAAAATATCTAGTAAATAATAGATGCTTAATAAATAATTCCTAATATACTAATGATTATGTTTATAATTTTTTATTAATAGATATGCTTATGTATCCCCTTTCCCCAAAATTTCCTCCACGTACTTAATTATTTTTCATCTAAAAGGCATTTTTATTGGAAATTTAGTTTTTTTTAATTCCCACCAAATCTAATCATTTGTTTTGTCTTTTGGTTCACATCCTTTCTAATACATGTAGGACAACTTTAAAATATCTTACTAGGGCCTATGTTATCTCCACTATTAAATCTGTTATGAATAATGTTTTATACTTCTTTGTTTCATGAAGAAAAAAAGTTGTGTATGGAGTGAGGTTTCCCTTACAGAAGCTTGATTTTCTTTTTTTGTTTGAATTTAATACCTCAGCCACTAGAAATAGCCTTATCGACTCCTTCCACATCCACCTCTGTTTTATTTGCTGATTCTCTCTTTTATTGTTTTTACAGGACTTTGTATCAGGGTGTTTAAATTGCACTTCTCTGGTCTCCCTGTTGTAGATAGATTTGAGATTTCTAGAGAGGGCTATTTCTCCCTTTATTTGTCTGACAAAGATGCCTATTGCTTGAACAGCACGTTATAGGCCAGTGTGGGACTATGACTATGCATTGAGTGGTGAAACTCGAACATTTATAGTGATATTACCTCTAAACACTCCTAAACACATCCTCTTATCAGCTTCCCTGAAGTCTTTCAATAGCTTCTCAGTAGTGTTGCCCACACAGTCTCTTCTCACGTCAATTCCGCTTCTCCTTAATGTGTCAGTTCTCTAAAGCTCTGGTCGGTCTGTATCATTTCCTCACTTCAAAACCTTTTCTTGGTTCTGCTTTATCCATGGCATAAACTCTGCTTATAATAATGTACAATTCAAAGCCCCTCACCGTCTCACATTCCAGCTTCAGTTCTTGTTTCCTCCTCCCCATCCACCCTCCCCATACCGCTTCTCCATCTGACCATCCTGGATGGGTCATGCAGCCTCATGCCTCTGGGGGTTTCCATTTTTCTCCCCTGAACCACCCCCACCCTCCTCTATTTTTCCATGTCTATAACAGCCTCCTTGTCCTGTCAGTGTCTTTACAGTGCTGCTCCCAAATTTCCAGGACCAAATGACTTGTAGTTGTCTCCATGCTCACGGAATTTAGTGGTTTTATTTCCTAACTTTCCATGTCGTATTTAATTGGGTATAAGTCTGCTCCTCTTCCTGGCTGTTATAGATTGAATTATATCAGCTGTTGTAGAGTAAATTATATCCCCTATCAAATATGTTGCGATCCTAAACCCTATCATTGTAAATGCAGCTCTATTTGGAATTAGCGGTTTTACTCTTTTTATGTTAATGAGGTTATACCAGAGCAGGGTGGGGCATACATGCAATGACTTCTGAGTTTTAAAAAGCAGACTAGACACAGCAATCCACACCCGGAGTAGAAGGCGTTACAAGGAACTCTTAGGTCTACCAATGAAAGTGAACCTCCTCCTTTCGGTGTCTAGCCTCCCGAGCTCTAAGAAAATAAATGTCTGCCTTTTAAGACCACTTATTTGCGGTCAATTTTGTTAGCGCAGCACTAAGAAATGAAGGTACTGGCTTATGAACTCTTGAGGGCAGGGGAAGAATTCGCTACCCTCTTCTTAGTACCACACAGAGTGCCTGAGGCACAAAATGCTCAGCCCCAAGTGATGACTAGTTGTCAGCTGGGACCACTTTATGTTTCATGTTGGTCAAACATTGATGTCTTGCCACAAGCTCTGCAATCCTGGTACTGATGAGATCAGCAGTAGCTGATTAGTTCTACCTTCAAACTCCAGCCAGTGTCCTTGGGAGATGATCTGGCTCCTCAGTGTAAAGCCTTTCAGTTCTTTCTCTGGAATGCAACCCCTTCAAAGTGCATACCTCTCCTAAAAGCAATATTTAAATAAAATTCTTTATTAAAATATATCACACATGCACAGAAATACACAAATCAGTCTAATGCGTCATAAGGAACTGTAACAGGGATAACATCACCCTGCAATCAGCCTCCTGACTGTAGCAGATACTTGGTGCTTTGCACCCAATACCCTGAGCCCACCTAAGTTCACTCACAGCTGAGGTGAACTAACGGTTTCTCACCCATACCCCTCAAGTCTACCCTAGTGCCACGGAGTGCTTGCCCATGGAGGGTGATGGTGGTTAATGTCCCTAGAGTAACAATGGGGGATGGGACTCTGCTCCTAAATGGCAGTGGGATACTCCCCAGATGTGGTATCTATGGTTTCTTAGAGTTTTCTCGGCACAGGATTGGAATCAATGTTGTCTGCAATATTGGCTCCTCGCTAATGCAAACTCTCTCAACTTTTCACTCTTTCCTGGCTCACTTTCCCCACTTCTCATTTGTGCTTGGAATCAACTCCTAAATATACTACTTTTCTCAAATGCATGTTTCAGGGTCTGTTCTTCAGAGGATCTCAAACAGACATAGAAGGAGAATATTATCAGCACCTTGCGAGCCCTCTAATGTCCAGAGTTTAAGCCCCACACTATTTGCTAATGCTGCAGTTGAGTTTGCCTATTTTCAACTGTGATAATAGAATGATACTGTTTTCTCTTGTACCTTACTTTTTGCCTCCAATTTATGTTTTTTTAGAGTCATCTAGATTATTTCCTGTATCCACTGTTTACTCTTGTTACTGATGTAAGGGCAAGTCAAAAAGTATTGCTACTGGGGGCTCTATTTGATCCATGTACAGGTGGACTACAAACAGAATATATTTCAACAGGCCTCTGCAGCCAATGGATGCTGAAGATAAGATCCCTCTGTAATGCGCTTGTCTTAATTTCATTACATTCCCTTTCGGAAAAGAACATTTTAACCCCATTGAGAATATCTTTCTTTCTTTCTAGGTTTGTAATAAAAGTTACTTTTTGTGCCTTGGGGGGTGGGGGTGGGGCATGATTTTTGAGGGTAGGGGTAATACAAAAATTTTAATGAACCTCAAGTGAATATCTTGTTAAATCATTGACGCTTTGCACCATGTTTATCGGTTTCCTCCCAACATAAAACCATTTTGAGATGAACCAAGCATTTTAAAGAAGGTTGGGAAGACGTTAAAGATGGCAAAGAAAGGGAAAATCACCAAACTCACTGGACGAGGAACCTGTGACTGGAGTCCAGAAATGGCAGTAGATGACCATCGACTTGCCATTGATGTGATGGATAATTATTCAGGCTGGACTCCCACATGGTCTGGCATTTTCACGATTCTTGATTAAGTGAATATCATGGCCTCCACAGGCTTTGGTTTTGATGGGTACAAAAAGCATTGTGTAAAGATAATTTATCTCAAAGAACTCAGAATTCCATCTATCTTTTAAGTAAGACTTAAGCTAATAAAGGAAATTTTAAAGAACAAACTGTATCCAGTGACAAGTCGTAGATTTACTAATCGGATTCTGAAAGCAAGGTCCAATCAAAACAGTGGCTTCCAATGGGGTCTGCTGAGTGAAGGAAATTTAAAGCAGAGAGGCTATTAAATTAAACTCAGAAGGTTAGGGTGACCCTTTTTGGATTCCCCAGGCAATATCCTTGATTGATGTTTTTGAACAATATACATCATCACGGTCGCTCATTATGAATAAAATTAAAAACTGCATTGGTGAGAAAAATCCAAGTAAGTGTGTTCAGTAATCCCCTCCCCCCCTCCATCATGACAAGGCATCTGTTCATTCTTCCAGGGTAGTAAGGGATGCCCTACAATAATTTTATAGGAAAACCTTTCACCCTTCCACTCTCCAATTGCTCATCCAGTCTTCCTTTTGTTCCCAAATGCTGATTACATTTAAAGGAAACAAAATTTGAGTCCTCAAAGGGTGCCAAAGTTACAGACATGACGGTATAAATCAAAGGAAGCAGAATTGCTTGGAGGAATATCTGAGAGATGAAAACACGACCTTCAAAAAAAAAATATATATATATATATATAAAGGCTTCTATGATTTTGTAGTAATAATACTTTTTTACTTACTGTGATAGGTTGGGTTATTGTACCAACCTGGCCAATAGGAATATGTGGGATTAGTAAGGTCGCAACTTGATTGGAGAGCAAAGAGATAAGTGTCTTGGCAAGGCCCACCCCTCTCTGTCTTGCTCTCTGGTGATCTGACCAGGGTGAGGCTGCTTTAGCTAGTTCTCTGACTAAACTTGTGAGCTACACTACCTGTGTGACAGACAACCCATGGATCTTGTCACTAGAGCTTGAGTCTCCTTTGAGACATGCTTTGACACAGTGCTTCTGTATACATTGCTTGAGCTTGAGGCTGGTGGATCCTGTCGTCTTGCATTGCTTGAGTTTGATATCCTATCTGGGGCCTGATTGCTAAGCTCCTGAGCTGCTGACTGTTGGTGACTCACCCTCTATTTGCTGCCTTTGGTGAGACTGCCTGCATTGCATGAGGGTAGACTCAGCTGTCTGCCTCCTTGACCTTGCACCCAGCAGCCTTCTTGAGTTGGACTTCCAGTATATTAACTGTTCCATGGAAGTGAGTGGAACTTAGCTCTCTGTATTGCTGTGTGGACTTATTAGCTGTTATATTCCTTTGTTATCTATCTATCTATCTATCTATTATCTATCTATCTATCTATCTATCTATCTATCTATCTATCTATCTATCTATTATCTAAACATAAGTGTCCTGGTTTTGTTTCTCTAGAGAACCCTATCTAATATACTAACTGTAGTATAATAGTTTATCATATGGAAGTGTCACAATTTACTTATATATCTTTTGGATCACATATACATGTTGGGCATATATATAGGGTTTGAACTGTTAAGTGATAAAATAGGTTCAACTTCTATAAAGAAAAATATTTTTAAAGTCATTTACCAATTTATTTCCATTAGCTTTGAATGGAATTTCCTAGGGTTTTTTTTTTCCTTTTCATTTTTATGACTATTAGCAATTCTGTTGGGGTGTATTCAGTGGGATTCCAATGAACGGATGACAGAATGCTCTCAGATTCACTGCCATTGAGCCAATTCCAATTCATGGTGGCTCTATAAGACAGGTTAGAACTGCCCCTGTGGGTTTACAAGACTGTCCTTCATCATTGGTACAGAAAGCTTCTTCTTTGTTCCCCAGCAGGGCTGCTGGTTTCAAGCTGCTGAATTGGTGGCTAGCAACCCCACTCGTAATCGTTGCACCCCCAGGGCTTCTGTTGATGACTAATGCAGTTGAGTGAAATTTTATATGGTTATTTAAATTAATTTGAAAATTTGAAATCCTTTATCTGTCCATGTCATTTGCTCATATAGTTCCAAAATTGGCTTCATTGTATTCTTCTTATTCCTTTACAGAAAATTTTATGTATTCTTTTTATTAATTATAGTTATTTTAAATATTTTCTACTTTGTTGATTTATTTTTAACTCTCTTCATGGTGTCTTTTTAGTGACCCGTGGTCTAAATTTTATGGAGTTCAGTCAGTTTCATTTTGTATCTGCTGTTAAGTGCTGTCAAGAGGGTTCTCATGCACAGCAACCCCGTGTGCAAAGAACGAACCCTGGCCAGACCCGCGCCATTCTCACAGTGGCAGTCACTCTGTCACGTTGTATTGTCCAGTGTCTTCCTCCTTTTTGCTGCCCCTCTATATTACCAAGCATGAGAGCTTCTCTGGGAACTGTCTCTCCTGACAGCATGTCCAATCTCTAAGGCAGTGGTTCTCAACCTTCCTCATGCCACGACCCTTTCATACAGTTCCTCATGGTGTGGTGACCCCCAACCATAACATTATGTTCATGGCTATTTCATCACTGTCATTTTGCTACTGTTATAAATTGGGCGACCCCTGTGAAAGGGTCGGTCGACCCCCAAAGGAGTCATGAGCCACAGGTGGAGAACCACTGCTCTAAGGAGTATTATGGCTATGTTTTTTTTTCAATTTTTTTGGTTATTTTTGTAGCCCGTGTTACTTTCAATATTCTTTGCCAGCACCGCAACTCAAATGCATTGATACATCTGCTATCTTCGTTATTCTTTGTTCAACTTTCAAATGCATACAAAGTGATTGAACACACTATGGCTTCCATCAGGCACATCTTAGTCCTCAAATTGACATACTTTCTTTTTAACATTATAAAGGGTCTTGTGCAGATTTACACATTCAGTGATTCTTTGATCTCTGGACTGCTGCTCCCATGAACATTGGTTGTGGATCCAAGCAACATTAAATCCTTGACAACTTCAATCTTCTCTGTTTATCAGGTATGAAGATTTGCGGTTAAATATATTGAGTTGTAATCTACATTAAAGGCTTAAATCCTTGATCTTCATCAGCGAATGCTTCAAGTCCTCTTCACGTTGTCAGCAAGGTTGTATCATCTGCATGTCACAGGTTGTTAATAAACCTTCCTCCTCCAATGAAACATACAACTTTCCTCGAGTTCTTTAATGCCGACCCCCTCCACTATCATGATCCCAATTCAACCTTACAAATCCAGCTAGACCAGAGCATGTACATGGGTACAGATAAGAGCTGGAAACACAGGGAATCCAGGACAGATAAATCCCTCAGGACCTAAAATGAGAGTAGTGATACCAGGAAGGTAAGGGGAAGATTATGTTATGTTACCTGAATGAATCAAAACCTAAAGTAGTGAGCATGAAACAACAATGTTCTCACCTGTAGGATCATCAGGTTGGAATATATTAGCCTAGGAGATGGTCTATGGGTATGTCTATATACAGCATGAAGACAGCATCTACATTTGTTTGAAGGTATAAAATATATCAAAACCAAAGTTAAAGGTTGATTTTCAGACTGAAAAATGATATGCACAACATATCTAAAAGAGCAAGTTTAATATAAAGAACATTTCTAACTCAGCAACTAAAACACAAACAGTTCAAAAGAAAAATGGGCAAAATATGAGTAAGAAAAGGCAGGAAAAGGAAAGCAAAATAATAAGCACCTGTACTAAGTAAAAAGCCCTGATGATGTAGTGATTATGTGTTGGGTTTTGAGCCACATCGACGGAGTTCGAAACCACCAGCAGGTTCAAGGAAGAAAGACTGGGTTTTTTTCTCCTGGGCTTTCTTCTCCTAAAAACAGTTACAGTCTCAGAAATCCACGGGGGTGGGGTGTGTGTGTGTGTGAATGGGAGTCAGTATTAACTCAAAGGCAATGAATTTGATTTTTTAGTTTGATTACAAGGCGCCCTGGTTGTGTAGTGGTTATTTTGGGGGCTACAGTCTATGTGGTCAGCAGCTCAAAACCAACAACACCTCCATGGGAGAAAGAATGGGCTTTCACTGGAGATCCCCTTGCAGAGGGGTCTCGGGGAGGAGATGAGCCAGTCAGGGTGCGATGTAACAACGATGAGAAATACAACTTTCCTCTAGTTCCTAAA
>NW_022111320.1:36838063-36865647 GCF_000313985.2 Echinops telfairi
GAGCAGCTGATGGTTTTGAACAGCTGACCTTGCAGTTAGCAGCCCAACATATAACCAATATACCACCAGCCCTTCTATTTAATAGAAAACTATTTAAATTTATTATATTTTTTAGTAGTGGTGTGTATCTGAATCCATTGTGTAATAATTTTTCTGTTCTGTACATTTCCACCCCGCCCCGCCCCCAAGAACTCAAATGTGCAATTTTAATGTGTCAGAGCAGATTTATACAATGGACTATGTTTGCTTAATGCCTGGGAGGCTGAATAATGTGTGTCTAAATATATCCATATCTTAATGCTTAGCACCTGTGAATGTTTTACTTGACATGACAAAAGTAACTTTATGGATGTGATTAAATGAAGGCTCTTAATATGAGCAGATTATTCTGGATTATTATTAGGTCTGCTCCAATCGCAAAAGTCTGTTAGGAGGGAGGCAGGAGGGCCAGCAGCCCAGAGAGAAGACAATGTGATCACAGAAGCAAAAGGAGGAAGGGAATATGATGAGGGACCGTGAGGCAAGAAATGAGACCAGCTTCTAGATGCCTCCAGGATGATAGGGCCCTCTTGATACCTGCACTTTAGCTCAAGGAAATTGACTTTGGCCTGCTGACGTCTAGAAATGTAATATAATATACCTCGGTTTTAAAACCACTATGTTGTGGTAATTTGTTAGAACAGTATAGGAAACTATTACAAAGGCCTATGTACCACACAAAATGTACCTTAAACTATCTGTCATGAAATTGTGTCCTCACATATCACAGCTGTACACAGGGTCTACCCGGGTCTATTGGCACTAACAGATCTAGTCCCCTGTCCAGGTGTTAAACCCTCAGTGAGAAGAATAATAAAGTTGCTACCAGAAAGGTTGAATTTCTCATGGGAAAGAAACTAAATGCATACTGTTTAGGGGCTTATCAGCGAATCAGACCCTGAAGCCATTTACCCCATCAGCCTGTGTGTAAGATTCACATTCCTGAGCCATCATGAAAATGAATAAAAGTGCAATTCAACCATGTGTGAGGTTAGAACTACATGTCTGACCACCAGGAGGGCATGCATGTTACGGTGAAGTGCCACCGTGGCATCTATTTTTCATATACAAGACGAGCTACTTACGTTTATTATTGTTGTTATGGGTAGGTGCTGCTGAGATAGTTCCGACTCACAGTGACCCTATGTATAGTGGTCTCACAGTGGTTACCACAAGGTCAGCAATTCGATACCCACGGCTGGTCTTCAGGAGAAAGTCTTTCTATTCCTGTAGAGAATTGTCATCTGGAAAAGTCACAGGGGCAGTTCTACTCTGTCCTGTAGGGTCACCATGAGTCGGCAGTGAGTTTGAGGACGTACATTTAGTCGAGTTTCTATTCCTCTGGTCCCCTTAATGACTTAGTGTTATTTGGAAAACACCCTCCTAGTCTTAGTCTCAGCAAACTTCCCTTCTAGCCCGTCTTCATCTTTGAGCCCAGCCGGTAGGTCTACAGAGAGGGAGTGAGGAAAGGCTGTAAGAGGTTTGGTTTCCAGCTTAGTGACCGGCGTCAGTCTGTCCTTGTGTAGCCGTTGATCTGTGAGGTGATCGAGAGTGGCAAATGGCCTGAGAACGAAAGGCTGCAATTGTCAGCGTTCTTGCTAGCAGACTCTTTGTTCCTGTGACTTACAGGAGCCACGCCAGCTCGATACAGCGGACTTAGTTTTCATATCTTCTTGTCTCTGTGTTTGGGACTTTTGATTCCCCAAAATTGCCCATCTGCAGAAGGTGGTGCTTTTGTGTGCAGATACAGATGTTCTTATGTAATTGTGTGTGTTGGTCCCTTAGGAAGAACCAAAGAGAGGGTCTAAAATGACAAAATCGGCCATGACTCACTGATTAGAAAGGAGTTGAACAATAATTTTGCCAAATTTGGGGAAGAGAAGGGAAGATAATAGTAAAAATACTATAATTATCAGTAAGTGTGTAGCATGTACTTATATTCAAGGACATTTAGGCATGCTAAGTTGCTCCAGAAATTTTTGAAAGGATAGATTTGGGGTATAATTTCAGAGGATTGCAATTTGCCTAGTCAGATTCCCATCATCTATAAAGACTGTGCATTGAAAATAAAGTATAAGAAAATGTGATTAAAATTCCAAATGTAAGCTCACAGTGTGAAAGCCAGATTGGTCATTTATGTGACTCTCCTGGCTTGTCTTTTAGGGTATGTGGACCCTTGTTTGGCTCAAGTTTCCCTAAAGTGATCAGTGTCTAGGAGATCAGAGATAACGTGGTCTCCAGAGAGACAAGCTCAAGTCAGGAAAGGAAAATGCTGTTTTGCTGCAGTTGCCTCAGGTGGCAAGTGCGCCACTCGCCCGTCAGGGAGCTGATGTCAGTGCTTTGTCCTCCAAATGCCATCTTCAGCAGTTGGTGAAACCAAGCATTTTGATTCTTAGCAACTGATATCTGCAATGTCCCTTTGTGTTCATCGGTGCAGGTCTCCTCCATTTGTCAGCATTTTAAGGTTTGACAGCATTTTAGGTATGAATGGGGAGGAGGAAGTTCTGGAGTTTGCCTCAGAGAAAGCCTGTGTGTGGATTAATCTCCCCCAAATCTGACCTCCCATTTCTTCTTCTATTGTGGACAGGCTCTTTCCGAAGCCCTCCTTGATTATAAACTATGACATACATCATCACCTAAAGCTATAGAAATTTGACAATGGTTAAAGTGTACACATGGGGAAGAATTTAATGGTATAAGATATGTGTGGAAAAAATCTGTTGCTCAATAATATTGTATTAAAGAAAATATTAACAGTTTTAGTAAATTAGAAAGCATTTATCATATATTTCATTTCATTCATCCTCACTTTCATCCATGCTCAGTAGATAAGATAACTGAGCTTCAAAGAGGGTAAGAGACTTGCCCAAGATTGCAAATCCAGTAAGTGAAAGAGCTAATTCTTTAGTTACAGTACGTTTTCAAAGAACTTACGCATTTTCTGTATTTTCTATTGAGGGACCTGGTAAGACTATAATCGAGGAATGGGTTTCATTTCATTAATCCACAGATAGGCGTTACCCTGAGCTTCCAAGAAATGATTTGAATCACTTATTAATTGACTTGCAAGAACTTGTCTGATAGGGTGAATTCAGATAAATTTTATTTAAATATTTGACTCATATTTAAAATGTTAATTCACGGAAGCTTTAATTACCTACCCGAAATGATAAGAATAATAATGGGACATGTGTTTGCTTGAGGCCTTTGATATACTTGTGTGTCTTTTGGTATTGTTTTTTGTTTGTTTTGGTATTGTTTTTTTATAGACCTAAGAAATTGTTAGCACGCTGTTTGGTCTCCTTAATATTGCTAGATTTTGCTAACAATCTTTGTTTAAAAACCCTCGGCTGCAAAGTTAGTGTTTTAGACCCACCAACTGCAGAAAGTTAAGTTACTTGCTCCTGTAAAAGATTTACCGCCTAGAAAATCCTATACAAGGTCGCTATCAACAATAACTGGTAGCTGTGGGTTTGAGTTTTACTTATTTATTTAATAGTTAAGCAGAAAAACGTTCAGATTAAGGATTCCGGGTAGTGCAATGGTTAGGCACTCGTTTGCCAACCAAAAGCTTGGCAGTTCACACGAGGCAGTCTGTTTCTGCCAGGCTAACAGGCCAGGAAACCCTACGCGTGGGAATCAACTCAACCGCAGTGAGATGTTCCAATTGCTGTGGGTGCTTGACAAGTTTGTCTTTTACTCTTTTCTGTATGTTCATAATTATATCTAGTCTATATGCTAGTGTATCTTTAATAATATTTTTTAAAAGTACTTCAAAGGCACAAGGAATACCTGTCATCTCTTTCTACCATAATAACATCACCCCCCGAGTGTTTTCCAGGCGAGTCCTAACAGTGCCACGCTTAATCACAGTTCTCCATCTCCAAGGAACTATTTGGCTTGAAACCATTTCAGACATGAAAGTTCTTTGACCTGAAAGTTGTTGGCAGCCTGGAGTGGGGAAAAATAAGGGTTATAGCTGGAAACAGTATTGTCATATTCTGACACTGGGAAAACATAAAAAGGCATGCTCTGTGAAGTCACCCAGGAACATATTTATAAAGATCTTGTGCTCGGCATTTATGATTGTCTGTGGCTCTGTGGTTCCCCACCTGAACAGGTGTGAAGACTGTGCTTTTCAGTGGGAGCCTGGACGATTTATTCATTTCTTCTCACTTCGTGCGAGGGGGTTTCTCTCACACCTGAGGGGCTTCCCCTCTGACTCACGAAAGCCCTTTGGAGGGGCCAGTGCAGCCATCGTCCAAACAGCAAAGGGGAACATGCTCAAGACATGTTTGCTGGTGAGCCATCTGACTGCCAACTCCCCAGGTAAAGGATCAGGTGTGCTGAATGGATCCGGGGTTGGCAGCCAGCTGTAACTTCATTTGGGTCCATGGTGTGCCATTTCGTTATTGGGTTAAATCAGGAGCGTAATTTAATTGCTAGAAGCAGCCATTGTTTTCATCTACAAAATGTCGTGTCTAGTCCCTGTTTGATCGGGCTCTTTTTGTAAGGCGAAGTCATGGCACACAAGAGGATGGCATGCAGAAAACCTTGGACAAAGGGGAATAAATGGTCTTGTAGGAGCTGCTGTCTTTGACTTCTCTAGTACACTCCGGCTCAGCTGGTTGCCTTTCCATCTTCAGGCGAGATCTTTCTGGGGAGATGACTGTGAGAAGGCAAGCAGCCTGACCAGAAATCTGGGCTCTTTTTAATTACTGAGGTAACCCAACCGAATGTTCTGTTAAAGTAAATTTCATAGAAGATATTACGCACTCTTTAAGTGAAGAGCTTCGTGAACGGTGACATTTTCAGGGGCCCTCGGGATGTAGTCTGGTACTCATTGGACTCCTAACTGTAAAGTCAGCTGTTTGAATCCCCCCTTGCTATCGGCCACCCTGCAGGAGAAGGATGGGGCTGTGTGCTTCTGAAAAGACATAGTCCTGGAAACCCAAAGGGGCAGCTTTAAGTCATGGTTGATGGTCTCCAGGAGGAGAAACCATCAAGTCAATGGAGGCGGGGTTTTGTGGGATGCACTTGTGGAAGCTTCAGCCCGGGACTGCTAAGCAAACCTACCAGTTGCCGTACAGGACAGAGACGTGGCCGTCTGCTCTGTAAAGGGTACGACCCACGAGCCCCGATGTATCAGTTCTGCTCTGTCCTGAGTTGGAGTCAATGAAGGAGCAAGAGTTTGGTGTGACTGGATTCTATGTATTTCTGTGGTCACCACACTACGTGGCATAAATGATTGACATGCTCACTTGTTTAACAGTTTGGAGTTCAAGCCCATCCAGACACACCTTAGCAGGCCCGGTGCCCTTGTTTCAAAAATAAGATCAGTCATTCCAAACCCTGTGGTGCAAAAGTTCTGTTTTCCACATAGATTGTAATCAGTTTGAAGGTGTTTTAGGTTGGGTACTCTAGCAAAGTAAAACCGAGGCTGTTTGTATTTGTATACATATATATGTACACACACGTATGTGTATGTCAAGCAATGGCTTACACAGTTGTAGGAGTAGGTATGTTCTGCTTGGTTCAAGTTACTCAGTCCATTGTGATCAGAAGGCTAATCTGACTTGTGTAGCTGCAGAAGTTGATGTGCACCAAGCAGGGTGATGAAGTAGGAGGGTCGCAGACTGGTGGGTACAGAGGTCAATGAAACTGAGGTTGGCCATCTGCTGATGGCTCCTGACATTGGCACGCAAGGCAAAAGTTGCTCAATGAATCAGATGTAGGATCCAGCTCTGACAGAAAGTGAAGGGGCAAAGGAGAAGTTGGCTCTGCTTAGGCTCTCTCTCTTATACAAAAGTCCATTCCTCAAAAGAGGTGTCATCAGGTTGGGACCTAATTGATAGGTTGGGCTCTACCCCTTCCTTCACCAAGGAATGCCTCTTTGACATAAACTCCAATCTTCATTGAAGGCAACTCTTTGTTGTTTTTATTTGATTTTTAATCACTATCAGACCGAGATACAGAAAATTTTGAGTATTTTGGCATATCTCTTGTTCCTCTTTCTAATCCATATCTTCTATATGCGTAGAGATAACTAGTATTCTGATTTCATGACCATAAAATTTGTTTGTTTTGGAATATCACATTTTTAGAACTATAGAGTATGTAATCATTTGTGTCTGGCATCTTTTACTCAACATAATGTTTCTGAGATTTATTCATGTAATAATACTTCATTATATTCTTCTCTTAATAGTTAGCTGGGTTGTTCACAAATTTTTTTTTACAGTTTTATGAGCAATTAGGCTGCCAACATTATTTTACATGTCTTTTTCTGTGCATATCTTCTCATTTCACTTGCATATGTATCTAGGATCCATATTTAAGGTTAAATCCATATCACTACATTTGTGGAAGGCTATTACAGCAGGAGCTCTAAATCCATTTTGAGTCTCCACCTAAATTCAACTTCCATTGAATTCTTTCTGATCATTGACCAGCAAGCTCTGCCTTCAGGCAGAATGTGTTTGTGAGTGGACTGCCGAGACTCCCCATCCAGTCCAGGGAAGGGCAATCTGCCTCACAGGGCCTTGACTGATTGTGCCTTTGATGGTGTTGCAGGGTACAAAAGAAATCCAAAATCTCAAATGTAATTTAAGCAGAACAAATGAAGTCTTAAGATGACGAAAACACAGACACATCC
This sequence comes from Echinops telfairi, assembly GCF_000313985.2. Taxonomy (NCBI): domain Eukaryota; kingdom Metazoa; phylum Chordata; class Mammalia; order Afrosoricida; family Tenrecidae; genus Echinops; species Echinops telfairi. Next base: position 36,844,758 of record NW_022111320.1, read on the forward strand.
TTCAGATGAGTCAGCTCATCAGCAATATCATAATGGTTCCAAGGGTTTCCAGCAGTTCCGAGACTTAAAAGAACACAGCAGAGTGAAGAGAACAGTCAAGAAGGCACGGTCGGTGGCCTCGCAATGCATCACAGTCAGAAGTAGGCCTGCAGAGGCAGGGATAACACAGGCTTGGGACATGTATATCATGTTAGATAGGAGAGGTTACCAAATGGGTCCAGCGTCCTCTGACCAAGTTAGTCACAGTGCGGTTTATGACTTTGTGACCCCACAATGGTATATACATAGACAAGCCCCTACCAGAGACTGTCCTTCCCTGGGCTGGCTAGGAGGCTGGTACTGGTAATCCACTTTCTACCCCACTTTGCCGGATAATAAGACTGCTCACGTTCCTGGTTAATGGTCAAAAGGAGTTCATGTGAGGCATCTACAAGTAGAATGTGGGCTTTCACTGTTATCTATAGCCATCGGCAACCTGGCCTTCAGAATTTAAACTCAAATACAACGGAAGTTGTGCCAGAGCCACGTGGTCATGAATCTTACTCCAACCAAGATGAACTTATCCCTGAACCCGTCTTACGAGCTTTTCTAATGTGCAGCAGGGAGTGTCTCTCGTGTTGTCCCTTTCCCGAGTCCCCCATCCTGCCTGTGGCTTCGATAAATTGATCTGCCACCAGTCATGATTTGGGGATAAATTTATTTTGTTTTATATCTTGCATAATTAGCAAACTGGCCATGAATTTTTTAGACACCTTCATGGCCTCATGATAAGGGTCTCTCTCATCTGGATAATTTGTTTGTGTTTGTCTTGTTTAAAATTTACGCAAATGTGTCTATAAAATATATTTGAATTAGAGTTTTATTCCCCCCAGAACTGATAGGAATTTCTTGGTCACAAGGAGAGCTATTTAATTTTTTTAGAAACTACCAAGCTGTCTTTTAAACTTTTTTATACAATGATTGTCTCAACAGATACTGCTCCCCTGTCATACATGAGCGTTCCAGGGCTCCACTAACACTGACATGACCAGTCTTCGTAAACAGTCATTTCTGGTGAATTTATTGTCATTTTTTCAAGTGTTCAGGGAGCATAGTACTCTTTTGCATGCTTACAGAGGTCATTTAAATATGTTCTTTTGTAAGGTGCTTATTAACAGACCCATTAAATCCCAGCTGATATTTAAAAGAAAAAAGACTTCTTGATCAATTGCCCTCCTTTGGGGTTCCTACTCATTTGGTAGCCTGGCTTCCTTTGAAAAATCTCTATGAAGAGAAAACAAAACTGATATCAACAAACCTTTCGTTCCTAGATCAAGGCTGGTTTTCGGTAAAGACGTATATTTTCCTTTTTTAAGAAAAGAAAGAAAGAAAAAAAAAACATACATGGGTCTTCGCTTGCTTCCCCAAAGATCCCATGATAAGATGTTCCTGCCGCTGGCAGTTTGCTGGAACCCAGGCATCACCAGGGAATGCTGTATTGGCATCTTCCGGTTTAGGCCTGGGGCTAGAGGGCTGCTTGCACATAGCAGACCTGATTAGGCGTTTTAGGGGAACACAGTTCAGAACAGGGCCCCTTAGGGGACATACAGTGAAAGGGGGGATTTAAGCAGAGGGTGGCTTAATGGCTGTTACTTGGTGGCTGTTATTGTAAATATATTTCAGGAAAAAGACAACTATAAGCAAAAATTAACACATGGATCCCAGAATTTCAGGATTTTTTAATTTAGAAGGGGCCCTAGAGTGCTTCTAGTTTAGAAAGTTCAGTTTATGAATGAGGAAAATGAGGCTTCAGTTAACACTGGACTGTCTAGTGTTTGCAACGTTAGTTAATACTAAAGCTAGATCCCGAGTACAGACTTTAAAAATTAGATTACCTGGTAAGTAAAGGTAAATGAAGTTTAGGAGATAGGGATGCATGATTTGCCTCATTTGAAATGCACCTGTAACTTTTCTGACTTTTATTTGGGTCAAGTACAAATAGGATTGTTTAAAATCATCTTTGCATTCCTTAAGGAATACACCTGCTGTGTTCCATTTTATCTTTCCTCGGAAGCCCCTTTTGGGAATTATGTTCAGAAGACAGGCAGCATCTCCTCAGCACAGCCATTATCCTTGATGAGTAAGTGCCCGGATTATGCTTGAAGTAAATCTGTGCGGACAAAGTCTATTTCTACAGAGTCAGGAGTCCGCTTAGTTGAGTTCTTTAGAGAAGTAAACCCAATGAAGCATCTGGATGTCTCTCTCTGTCGCGATACGTGTCTACACATACTGAGATGAAGGAAACGGCTCACACGTTGTAGCGGCTGGGAGGCTCCGAGTCTGTAGATGAATTAAACTGTGTGAGGGCTACATCTGCCTGCCTCTGGCCTCAGCTGGGAGGAGAAGCCACCTTCACCTCCAGCTCATGGCCGACTGCCACAAGACATAGGGCCATCTTGCTCCCACCCTCCATCGTTTTTGACCCTGTTCTGACACCAACGGTACCTCCTTGTCTGATAGATTCAGTGATTTGTCACAGAGGCCACCTGGAACGCACACACAGCACTCAGGATTATGTTATTATTAGGAGGCGCTTCCCACTCTATGCACCGTAGAACCCAAACCCGCTTGGTCCTAAGTCCTCACAATTGTTCCTAGGCCTGAACTCATCCTGGTAGCCACTGTGTACCTGCTTATGGAGGTGGTCATCATGTCTTTCAGAAGGGTTAGCAGCAGTCTAGTCTGAGTCGGCAGTCACCTATTGGCACTGGGGTTTAGGTCTTTGTTTTATGGAGTCTCAAGGAGTTAGAGATGCAGGGGGTCTCAGATGTCCAACTCTTCCAAGATGCTCTCCTGACCCCTTTCCCCCTCACGTCCCTGGGCTCTGTGATTTGCTGCAATGGCCCACAGAAACTCTGAGGAAACGCTGTGGAATTATCTCTTGTGATAGTGCATGCTGTTCAGTCCAAAACTTGGACCAAAGGCAGAGTCCCAAGCCAGGAATAAAAAATGCCCAAACCTCACAGGCGGCCTTCCTGCTTTCTTTAAAGCTCAGTCAAGAGAATGGTGGTACCATGATGTATGCAAGGAAGACAAGGGGTGATGTTTTAAGTCACTCCTTCTACTAGAGTAAACAATGCTCCCAAGGAAACGCAAGGTCTGGCTTGTTTCACACCTTGTACTAAGGTGAGGTCTTGAAGATGCCATCAAGGAAACAGGGTGTGGCTAGATTTCAAATCCGAGCCCCCCCCCCCAACCCCAACTAAGGTCATATCTTAATCCCACTGTGTTGTTGTCTATTTCTAAAGAATGCCCTCCAAAATGAGTCCAGAGCCACGGCTGTATAAAAGTCTACAGTTATACTATATCACATAAAGAATTGTGATTAGGAGGGCCATCTTAATTGACTATGACTCAGAGGGTTTATTAGGGACATTAACAGGCTACCATGTGTTTGTATCAAAAGACATTAAGAATACATTCTTTGGTCCACAGCGGAGCTTCTTCTCAATCATCAGCCAAGTCTGTTCTGGTCCTCAGTAGTACAGTCCTTTGGCCTCTGCCTCCACGGGCCAGAAATCCCACCTGCCACTCTGCCTCCCCGTCTCATTGTCTCAGCAATGTGTTTTCCTTGCTCAGGTTCATGGTTTCAGAGCCACGGATTCTGCTCTCTCTACCGCTTCAGACAAGGATCTCCTGCAGCCTGTAGCTTTCCCTTCTTGATGGTCTTGGGATTACCACTTCCTTCTTCTGAGATGGCTCTCTTACACACAGAGAAAGGGCAAACATAACCAACCCCTGCCATTAGTTTTTCACATATATTATTTTCATTTTATGTGAGGTAGAGAGACATGAATCAGGGATCCACATGTAAGCAATTTCCCTTTACCCTAATAGATGCTAGGTTGACCTTGTCCTGACTCCCGTAACTCCAGGTGCTGGTGAACATCAGATAGGCAGGTCAGATGGCAGGTTATTGGTTGGAGAGGTTAATTAATTGTCCTCTGTTTCAATGTCCCTCTACTTAACCAAGCATGATGTCCTTCTCCAGGTATGAGTCTCTTCTGATAACATGTCCAAAGTACTTGACAATAAGTCTCCATTCCCAGGTTGAAAGAACCTTCTGGCTGTAGTGCTTCTGAGACAGGGTTGTTTGTTCCCATGGCAGCCCATGGTACACTCAGCATTCCGTGCCAGCACCATGATCCAAATGCATCAATTCTTCTTCCATCTCCTTATTCAGTGTCCAACTTTCACATGCCTCTGAGTTGATTGGAAAACCATAACTTAGATCAGGTACACCGTAGTCCTCAAATGGACATCCTTGGTCTTCTTTTGAATTATGGTGCTGGAGAAGAATATTGAAAGAGGCAGGACATTGGAAGAGGAAAGGATAGTGAGACTCCATCTTACATCCTTTGGCATGTTGTCAGAAGAGACCAGTCCCTGGAGAAGGACACTCTGCTTGCTAAAGGGGCGTAATGAGGAGAAGGAAGCCCTGGATAAGATGGATGGACACAGTGGCTGCTACAATGGGCTCAAGCATGCGGACAATTTTAAGGAGGGGGCAGGACCCTATGTTGTGTATAGGGTCACTGAGTCAGACTGACTCCATGGAACCAAACAATTACACACTTAAAAATGTATACGCTTTAATGAGATCACTTCACAATTGGTCAACAAGTCAAGCAAATAGCTTCAGCTTTTCCCCATTGGTTGGGAATATTGAAAACATTTTTCAAGCACATGAATTACAAAATTATTCATTTCAAGTTTTTACAACATAACTTTACATGGACAAATAAATATGGGTATATTCATATTTTAATTATATTGTACTTCCTTTTAATACAGTTTCCCTTAGGCTTCCTGGTAATAGTAATGAAGATAACAAGTACATTCAATCGCAAAATAGTATAAACAATAATAAAAATAACTATTTTAAAAATAATTAGAACACATTTAATTTGTGAATTATTTTTTAACACACTATCACTATGAATTATTGTTATTATTTTTAGGCACCGTCCTATCAGTTCTGATGCATAACGACCCTAGACAGATATACAACAGGTCTTGTGCTGTCCACACACATGTGCCATCCACACACACACATGTGCTGCCCACACATCTCCCAATATTTTACTTGGAGTTTTAAGACTTGCTACAACCAAAACACAGAATAATGCATTCAACTCTGGAGTACATACTGTTTTATTGTGTATATTTACATTGGGGTAAAAATCACATTACACAAAATAAATAACCTTAAAATGCACAAGTTGGTAGCATTTTGTACATTCACACTGTATAGTTAAACCACCGGCTTTATCAAGTTCAAAACCTTTTTCATCATCTTCAAATTTCAGTTTTATGTTGATTCCTTCTGCCAAATCTTGTTTTTAGGCAAAGGAGAATTATGTCAAGAACATTTAGGAGTGATACTTGATTAGAAAGTGGGTTCATCCATTTTCTGGGAATGTGGAAAACTTGGAGAAAGTACACTCCATCGTCCCATTTATTTGCCAAATGGATGATTCATATGAATCAATTATACATTGATCTACAGTGATTTTCAGAAAACTTAATGAATGTGTAAATAGATACAATATATCTCTAGTTGTTTGTATTATGTATATATTGTGATATGGGTTCATTAAAATGTGCACATGCCCATTAGACTCATATGTTTGATTTTAAGGTAAAAGAAAATAATTTAGAAAGGCAGGATTAGCACTACTACATAAATATTCATGTTGTATTTTTTTCTTTTACTGCATACACACACACACACACAGACAGACTGGGGGTAAGTATCTTGCCACAAAACCATAGAAACATTTATTCACCCAAAAAATATAAAATGAGAAACTATTATTTCTTAACATATCCTCTATGCTAGGGCTAGACACATCTGAAGGTAGTGTCTACATTTTTCTAACATTTTCCTGAGAAATTCTGCACACTTTTATTCACACTAGGTCATAGTGGTAGTTTTGACATCTTCAGGGACTTAAATTGTATTTTTTTAAAAATCTTCTTTACATTTTAGAAACAAAGAAGTCTAAGAGTGTGTAAGTTTTCTCAATTAACTTCTTAAGGGGCAGCCCTTGCTACCCTGGAAGAAGGTCTATTATAATAATGGAAAAGTACAACTTTCATGACCTTCTTATTAATGAGGTTTTCATAATAAGCCCCCATGATCATCATATGGCCTTGGAAGACATCTATCAACATTATTGGAATCCCCCCAAGCAGCCTCCATATCCTTCTGAGCTAGCATCTCTGCCTTGAATTTAAATGACCCAGCTGAACACCTGGGAAGTCATTGTTTTAATTGAACCTGTTTCTGAAGGCACTCTAAGAAGACTCAGACAAGTGTAGTATTGAGAGGACTTGCCTGCAGCTAACCACTGATCACAGATATGTTTAGAGATATTTTGTTTGGAGTAAAATGTATATATGTGAACTGGAACCCTAGTAGCAAATCCTCTTGAACTTACTCTCAACTCTGTGTGTGTGTGTGTGTGTGTGTGTGTGTGTGTGTGTGTGTCTTTGGATATATATTTCATTCACAGCCAGCGAGTTGCTGCCAATTCATACTGACTTCATAGGATAGGGCAGAATTGCCTCTGTGGGTTTCCAAGACTGTAACTCTCTACAAGAGTGGAAAGCCTCATCTTTCTCTTGCAGAGCAGCTGGTGGTTTCAAACTGCTGACCTTGTGGTTGGCAGCACAATGAATAATCCAATATGCCATTATGGCTACTTTTAGACATGTATATTGCTTCTATATGTGAAATATAAGTTTTGATCACGAGAGTAACAAGATGTTGGAAATTTTATGCTGTTCAAAGATAAGGGAAGTTTTTTTCCAGGGGGTTGTTTTGTGGTTTTTTTTTGCTATAAACATTAAACATTAAAATTCTGCAAATATTGCCTGAAGGATCTGTTGGTGCCTTTCCACTTATATTATATTTTTATTCAAGATTAACTGAATTTATTTTCAAGCTTTAATCTTCCTTGAGTTCAAATACAAGCCTTTTTATCTGTGACCACTTGTCTGACAACTTGTCATGCTGTGATGCTGGCAGCTTTGTTACTGGTATTGTAAATGCTAGCAGGGTCACCCCACATGAAGAGGTTTCAGTGCAGCTTCCAGACTAAGAACAGATGACAAAGAAGGCATGGGCTGCCCACTTCTGAGGAAGAAGCCACTGAAAACTTATGCGTAGCTTTCACACCTTTTCAGACGCTGAAGGCCTCATGGTTGGAGGCAGTATATTGTCAGAGATAGTGTCAGAGGATGGACACTCGACTCAGAAGGAAGCTGACATGGGACTGTAGAGGAGCCGATTGTTCAAAGTAGACTCTACTCTGGAGTAAAGACTGCGGAATTCAAGCCTTTGGGATCTTTATTTGCTAATGGGCACAACTCAAAATGAGAAGAATCAGCTTTAAAATTCTATTAATAACTGGAACTTGGAATGTGCTAAGCATGAATCTAGGAAAATTAGAAGTCATCAAAAATGAAATAGAATGTGTAAAGATAATATCTTAGATATTAATGAGATGAAATGGATGAGTATTGGCCATTTTGAAACAGAAAATCATATGGTGTACTATGCTGCGATTAACACAATCAAGAGGAATGGATTTTCATTCATTGTCAAAAAGGACATTTCAAGATATGTCTTGAACATTACACAATGATAAAGAAGAATGAAGAGTCTGCATGAAATGCAGTCAATCATTTATGGCTCTTGTAGCCATAGTTCGTTTTTGTCACTCCCACCAAATGACTTCAGGATAGATATTGGAATATCTTTTTTGAGTATAAATTCAATGCCATTCCTCTTGCATCTTTCCTTCATAGCATGTACATTTAAGATCTTTCTTGAAATACACTGCTGTTTGTGATTGGATAATATCTATCTATATACAAGGTAATCCAAACAAAATAACTATTACTCAAGTGTAGACATCAATCAATGAATCCAATGATGCAGAAATTGAAGAATTTTACAAAAGACTTTAGTCTGAAATTGATCAAACATGCAATAAGGATGCCTTGGTTATGATTGGTGATTGGAATGCAAAAGTTGGAGATGAAAAGAAGGAATAATAGTTATAAAATAATGTGTTAGTCTTGGTTGACTAGAGAAACAAATCCAAAGACATATCATATATCCATGAGAAAGAACTTACATGGCGAAGTAATTATGCATCAGTAAAATATCACAGCCCAGTCCAGATCAAGTCCATAAGTTCTGTCAGTAGTCCATAAGTCTGATATTAGTCCATGGATTACTACTCCTCAGATTCACACAGCACATGGAATGATGCTGAATGCAGGAAGATCACAGGTCAGTGGGTACAAAGTCTCATGGATCCAATGGCGGTGGGAGCATCCCAGTGCTGGTGCAGGTTTCCAAGTGTGGCTCTTCAACAGGAAGGGTAAAGCAGAGGGAGAGAGAAAATTCCCAGAATCCTCATGAGAAGGCCATGCCCACAAGGAGTCATCATCAGGCTGTGACCTGACTGACTCATTCCTACATTATGGATCAAGTTGACATGAAATTATGTGACTACCACAGTTTTTTTTTTTGTGCAAAATAATTTCAACTCCCCTACAAACCTTACATCTCTCTTCCATTGCTAAAGAAAGCCCTGTAAGTTCTGATATGGGGCACAGATCTTTCTCTGGTAATATTGCATAATGAATGAATGTATAATTCTTGGTGGATCTCCGGTCTTACTTGCCAAGATTGTTGTCCCATTACTGGTTCCTGAGTTACCTTTCTCCTTCCTGTAACTATATATCTCGTTATTTCTACATATATGTGCAAATATTCTTTCATTCCTTAGTATGTGAAAGCCTGGTCAGAATTGCTATGGGATTCACTTTTTCAGACTTGAAAAAACTAAGCTCATTCTTTCTCCAAAATACTGAGAACAGGGAGTATTCTAAAGCCTTGTTATTATTTTTTATTTTAATTTGCTTAGCTTCTCTCTTTACAACTTTGGTTTAATTTTAGAAGCCTTTAGAAATACTGATTACATTCTTTATGTTTAGCTTGGCAGAGGATGGATAAACTGGTTTGTTAATACCACATTATTTTATAGTTATAATAAACACATTCAAGTAGTAATTCTAAGCCAATTTATGAGTCAACCCGAAGATCTCAATGTGCTGCTTCAAAGTGAATCATCTGCTGTAAATTAAACTGTAATTTGGCAGCACCCTGTGGTAAGTGTACAATAGAGCTATTAAGAAGAATGTAACCCAGAAAACTTGTTTCAAAAATAAAGAAAATTATCTGCTCGCTTATATTCTCAATTGGCTTGATTCTTTTTGATATATCTAGTCCTTGGGAAACAAAATGACTAGCTACATATAAAGAAAATATGGACCTAATGTATAGAATCCATGATAAAATCACTAGAAGGCAATGAAGTATATTGGATTCCATGGGCTATATTCTAGATCTTTATAAGAAATGACCCTTTTTGTAAGAAATGAGAAATTTGAAACCATGCAAAATACTACTGTTTCTCTCGGACAAAGATGGGCTAAGAGAATTCTGACAATGAGATCAAGGTATTTTAAGGCTTCATGTTATCTATGAAGTGTTTCATTATTTATGCCCTGATGTAACTGGTAATGTTTAGTCTAACTGGTTTTAAATTGCTTATTGTAGAAATTTTCATTTTGGGTGAATTTCCCAGCCTCAGTCATAATAACTTTAGTTTTTAAGAGTTTTCCTAAAAGTCTTTGCCAAGAGATGAACGTCATATCTGTGACAGGATAGATTAATTTAATAGCTTTACTATTAATAATAAGCCTGACTTATAAGTGTTTAAAAGTCAGGAAGAGCTGGATCTTGTTAGTGGGTGTTATAAGAGGGTGTGTCAGCCCTATGTGGTTGGGGTGGTAGGCAAGTTTTTCAGGGATATAGCATGATACTTACCTACATCTCGATACAAAATTTAAGCATTGGTCAGCATTGCCATTCCACTGGGTAGAAAAGTGAGCCTTCTCAGAAGCAGGAAGAGGGAATTCCATGACCATCCCAAAAGAAGAGCCACACTGGAGATCCCTGCCTAAAGTGGGGGTGGGGGAAATAGCACAGTCACCAGAGCCTGTAATGCTGATGATATAGCAGTGGGATTCCTAGCCCATGGAACAAGTTCAGCTGGGTACATTTAGGCAGGAGACTGGTTTTCAGGATGGGGTGCCCTTTGTAACAGTTACTTGAACATAAGGGCATTCAGGGGACTGCATAGCGGATAGATTGAGGACCAGAGAAGACAGGTGCCTCTTGGCATTGCTGAGAAGAGGTGCTGCATATGAAAAAGACTGCACCCTTAATGTTTTTTGATTCTCATTTGTAACCAGTTAATTTCCCTAATAAATCCCATAATCATGAGTATTGTTTATGAGTTTTGCATGGACATTGCAATAGTTCATTGAGCCCAGCAGAGAAGTAGTGTCCAGGAGGGCGGGATGGGGTGGGGTGGGGGGGGCAGTTGGTATCAGTATAGGGTGAAGAGAGAGAGGATGGAGGCATGTCTGATGTCTACCAGGTGGCAGTGGGCCTTGGGCTGATGTGAAGTTGAATTCTCTTTCCTTCTAGCGAAGCTACGGTGGCCAGCTTCTAGCGTGACCTTTCAGTGAAGGTCAGTTGGAAATAATGGTACAGTTGGAACTAATGATGCTTTTCTTGGTCCCGTTTTTTTTTTCACTTTAATCTTTTGAGGCTGGTTTTATTTTCTTCCCTAATAATCTCCCTTTATCACTCATTACCAAGTTATCGAAAGGGATGGACCTGCAATAAATGGTAATGGAGGGGAGCATATCTGACTTCCCCAGATTCCCCTATGGCCACAGGTAGATCGGCATGCCTCCGCACGCCTCCATCTTTCTTTGCCTATCCTGAAGCCAACAGTTCCTCCCCTGGCACTCTGCAGGTGTGCTGGGTTCAGTGATTCCTTGCTATGGCCACCCAGAATTCACAGACAATCCTCACAGTTAAGGGGGCTAATTAGGAAAGTGTTTAGGTTACCACAAGTCAGGATCAGCACACAGTCGGATACAGTCATGATCTCCTCTGCCGGTAGCCAAGTTCTCTTCAAATCTCAACCTCTCAGTCATGGGGTAGCTAAGTCTCTCCTCAGGGCTTAGTTGCTCAGCCATATGGCCCTTTGGCTTTTGCCTCCCAAGGCCAGGAAGCCAGCTTGCCTGTCACTCAGCCCCACAGTCCCCCAGGTTGCCAGATGAGGAGAAGGTTCTTGCTAGGTTCAGTGCTGATCCTCTGAGTCTCTGGTCCACAGTCTGTGATGGATCTGGTCTTAGTGGCTTCGACTACTCAGACAGAGGTCTTGAACATTTTCTTTCAAGGTCCTGGGTGTTTTTCCCTTCTCCGCTCCTTCAAAGATGGTTCATCCATATAGCCAGGGAGGTGGTAACTGACATTGACCAGTCCCCACGAATAGTGTTACACACACTCGCTAGATTTGCCAAGTCCCGCCTAGTCTTTTGGTGGGAGTTACAGAGGCTTGGGTAGAAGAACCAGATTAAGAAATTTCACTCCACCATAGTGCCCACTGAAGAACTTTTAAAGAAATTTTACTGGCCTATAGGTCACATATATAATTCAATAGTTCAATCCCATCAATAAGAGTTGAACAATCATCATCACAGTCAGTTTAGTACATTTTCTTCATTCTTGCATGCATGGTTATTAGCTCTCCATTTCCCCCAAACTCCTCGGCCTACCCCCAATAGATCTAAGGTATTATGGAATTTTGGTATCATATCATTTCTACTATTTTTTTTAACATCTGTGATGGTAGTTTCCAATTCTCCCAGACCTTTTACATCATCAGGTTTATCAAAACCAAGAAATTAACGTCTTAAAATCTATTTTACAAATAAAAGTAGATATAGTCAAAGGCTTACTAGAAAGTATGTCTTGAAAAGAGCTTTGTATCAGAGGATGAAAAACAATTAACTGGAAATAAAATATTTCATTATACATCAGGAGTAAAATGTTCACTCTAATAAGATTTCTTTGGTGCTATGTACTAGAAAAGAGACTATTTTTTACTTAGAAATTGTGTTAGGTCAGATGCATTGTTGGTGAGCCCAAAGAATTTAGATATTGCTGACAGCTATTTAGCCAGGTTTAAAAACAAAGCAAAACAATTTAAGGGTCTTGGTGTAAATTAAGACTTACAGGGGGTTAGGTGGCTTATAGAATGGAATGGAAGTCAATTATGATTTTGGCGATTTTAGATTTTGGAATATTGATTTTGGATTTTATCCTTACGCCTGTCTTTAACCCTTGTATGAACAGAAGAGATAGCCACCAAACGATGGTTCCATTCTGGAGCTAGAAGCAGGCAAAGATTTGTTCTGGACCGTGCCTCAGTGAGGGAATAAGCAAGTTGACTGCAGGGCAGACACGCCTGTGTCTCCTTCACTAGACACTTGCACCTTCATCTCACTGTGGTAGGAGCACTGCCCATCTTTGTCCTCCCATCTCACTTTCTGTACTCTTCAACTGTAACAAGAATGTGAGTAGTAGAATTCTCAGGGATATTCTTTTATAGGGGCTAAAGATAACACGAGACTTTTCAGCATTTCTAGGGTTCTTCTGATCGTTCTATTAAATATTTGCTGAATTTGGAAATGACCGGACAAAGAGGTTGTGTTGGTAAAGTGGGTGAGAGTAAGAATAGATAGTTTATCAACAAAGGAAACATAGGCGAAGTATGTCTAGACTTTGGACCACACATTCTGCATCTGAGAAGGAGATCACGCTGTTTGAAGAGGAGGCTGGCACTCTTACAGGAGGCGTCGGCAACTGATGACTGCGAGGGTCAGTGGGATCTGACAGTGGGTGCATTTAGATTTTATAACTTGCTGGACACCTTCACGTCCTTGTGATACTGGGTGAATTCCACCAGAATGGAACAATCCAGTTCACTCCCCCCTGCCCCCCTCATCTGTGATTAGAGGTCTGAAAGGGCACATAAGGATCCCGATGGACACTGGTGACAAAATAAGACTCTTAATGACCGGAAGTAAATAAAGGACTAGTGGAAGGGTCATCCAGATAAACAAATGAAGTCCAATTTGACATTTTGTATTGGAGGTGCCCTGGTGGCAGAGTGATTAAAACACTTTTCTGCTAAGGAAAGGTTGCAGGTTCAATCCCATCCAGTCTATGGAAGAAAGATACAGCCATCTGTTTTCATAATGATTTACACTATAACAATGATTTCATATAGCCAAGGATTGTGGCTGTAAATTTCTTACCGGTTTTACAGCATAGCCTCTATTTCCAAAGATTTCTTCTGTCCCACGGGGTCACTAAGAGTCAGAATCAATTGTATGGCAGTCTTTGGGGGTGGGTGGGTTGTTTTACTTTTTATAAGTGTGTGCACTTTAAAATATTGTGTAGTAAGAGTGTAGGGTGTGAAAGCAGTCTATAAAGGATGCAATCAATTTAGCATTCTGGGACTGGAAAGACATCGCAGAATAGATGTAATTGGACCTGAGTATTGAAGGATGAGCAGGCCTTTTCCAGGTGGCAAGGAGCTAAAAGGGAATAGAATTGCTGAAATAAAGTTTTGGGAGAAAAGTCTGCCTGTAGTCAAAAACCTTTCAATTGTCATGACCGTCAGCTCTATTAGACCTTGAAATCAGAGCCCTCTTTGGGACCTTGTGTTCCTTTATGCTGTTCTGCTCGTTGACGTAGATGTGGTGCCAAATGGGGTTGGTGCTCGACATTTCCTAAGCCATTAATCTTCAGGTGTTTTTCACATTTTCCACTGGAGTGATTGCAGTAGACCCGTTGACCTCCCCAAAGGTTGATAAAGCCAGAGAGAAACGGCAGCCAATTCTGTATGGTATTTATAGAAATGATGACCTCACTTAGGGTAATTACTGAGGTAAATTAGGGGGGAAGCATGGGCTGGATGTCCAACATTTATTAGATTAGAATCAAACCACATGTAATCTACAGATAATGGAAAGCAATGACTTTTTCAAGTAAAACCTTTGCCCTGGTGATGCAAACCTCTGACCCCAGGACCGGAGTGCCTGCTGAATCATTCAAACGGTGGCTCAGTGCCCACACTCACTTTCTATTGTTCAGAGTGCTGTCAAGACTGTTCTCTGGGAGCTTTGGCTTGTTCCGGCAGAACTTCGCCTTACTGAGTTTTGCTTGATTCGCTCTTCCTCTTGGATGTGATTAAAATCTCCTCTTCTCAGCACCCATTTGTTTCTGCTCCAAGGAAGAGTTTGCTTCCTTAGCTCAGTTTCGATTTCCCCTGTGGGTTTTTCTGCAGCGTGTTCCTCTAGTGCAAATGCGCTTGCCAATAGAAATGTGGTCTTGTGAGCAGAAAATAACAACTGTTCTTGTTAGCTGACTAGTAGTAGTCAACCCTTATATGTAACTTAATGTCTGTCGCACACTAATTTAAGTGTTTTCCATTCGGTAACTCAGAGTTCACACAAATGAATGAGGCGAGTCCTATCCTATAGTGCCCCTCATCATGCTTCCGTGGGTGATGCAAATAGCTAATGAGAATGACTGTTAGCTATCAGTGCCTCGGAAGAAGGGCCTGAAAACCTACCCCCCAAAATAGTTGTTGAAAACCAAATGGGGCAAAGTTCTACTCTGACACACGGGACGGGGGGGATGTCACCAAGAGTTGGGGTTGATTCCACAACAACTTATTTTCCCCTACCTGGAGCATCTGCAGAATAAAGTCTTGGCAGTGTTCATGCTCGTGGTAGGTGGCAGAGCTGGGGTTCTATCCTAGAAGTCTGTGCTTCTACCCACTCTCCTTTATGGGCTCTCACTGAGATCCTGGGGCTTTCTGGGAATCAAGGCCCTTGTTGTAGTCTCTGCTGGTATGAATGTTCTGAGCTCAACTACCACCCCCTCCCCCCAATGGAAAGGGCAGTTCCAATTTAGATACTTCTATCGTGTTGCTGCGGAAGAAAGGTCCTCTGATCTGCTTTTTATGTCAACCAAGAAAATACTATGGGGCTAGGGCATGGAGTTTCATATTCTGTTTAGCACCTGTATTGACCACAGAGGGTGGTTATTTTAATCTGAGTTATATATGAACTTCATAAAGTTTAACATAACTAAGTCAAGAACATATACCTGGTAATTGGCTGAGATGGGTTTCAGTTGCTAGTATTGCTGCCAACATCAAATCCCTTGCCCTCAACGACTACATGGAGCGTGATTTTTTTTTTTCTTTCTTTACAAAGATATGACCCAGAGCTCATGCCTCAGATCTCTCTTTATTCTCCCAGTGATCCGATTGCACCTCATGGCTTTAAATAGTATGTGTGCTTGGAAGATTCTCAGCTCTCATCTCTCCCGAGAGTTCCACATTCATGTACACAGGGATCAGTAAACATTTTCAGGAAAGGGGCAGTTAATGAATATTTTAGAGTTGTGGATCATTGGGTATGGGTATGACTCCAGTGGTCTGAACAATGCTGGCAAATTCTTCTTCAGAATTTGATTGTGAAATGAATCCATCAATGAAATGGAAAATCTCCCTTGAAAGAATGAAACAGAAACCTTTCTTTGCCGCATTTCCTAAGGAGCATTAACTGCTCAGTGAAAGGGAGACATAGTTCTCAACGTCCTGTTATCTCTGAAGGAAATGTGTCCTCTCTTCCCTTCTTAGATATTACACTTTGACAATAGAATTGTATAAAAATGCATGAGGTGGTTATCCTCACAAAATAAACAGTGTTAATTTTGATGTTCATGGCCAATTTTATAGTATTTCGAGGAAGACCAAATGGGCCTTGTAATAGTTAGGTTTATTGTGCCAACCTGGCCCATAGGAACATGTGGGATTAATTAGGTCACAGTTTGATTAGAGGGCAAAGATGATAAATGGCTCTGCAAGACCCGTCCCCCTCTCTCTTGCTATCTGGTGGTAAGAGTGTGCTGCTGCTTTAGCTAGTTCTCTGCCTCAACCTGTGAGCTACATTACCTGTGGGCCAAGCCAACCCATGGATCTTTTTGCTAGAGCCTGAGCCTTCTTTGATACTTGCTTCACCACCCTGCTGGTGCGTACATCACTTGAGGTTGAGGCTGGTGGATCCTGTTGCCTTGCATTGCTTGTGTTAGATAACCCATCGGGCCTGCTTCATTAAGCTCCTGAGCTACTGGCTGTTGGTGACCCACTTTGCTGTTTGCTACCTCTGGGAAGACTCTGCTTGCCTTGACTGAGGGAGGACTTGGCTGTCTGCTTCCTTGACCTTGGACCCAGCAGCCCACATGAGTTAAAGGACTTTCAATATATTAACTATTCCATGAAGTGAGTTCAACTGTACTCTCTGTAACTGCTGTGTGGACTAATTAGAGATATAAACCTATACACACACACACACACACACACACAGAGAGACATAAAAAATCATAGGCGTCCTGGTTTTGTTTCTCTAGAGAACCCTGCCTAACACAGACCTCAAATCACAACTCTGCCATTTAGTAGTTCTGTGGCAATTTGCAAATCATTTAAGCTCTCCACACCTGTTTCCACCTGTGTATAAGTTATAGTTTCATAATGTCATTTATTATAGTTGTTGTTGTTGAGTTCCACTGAGTCAGTTCTGACTCAGGTGCACAACAGGACAAAACACTGCCTGGTGTTCTATACCATCCCCAAAATTGTTCTTAAATGTTCTTATATTGCAGCCACTGTGTCAATTCATCTTTTTTTAAAAAAATCATTTTATTGGGGCTCATACAACTCTTACCACTATCCATACATCCATACATACATTGTGTCAAGCACTTTTGTGCATTTGTTGCCATCATCATTTTCAAAACATTTTCTTTTTACTTGAGTCCTTGGTATCAGCTTCTCATCCCCCACTACCCACTATCATGACCCCAATTCTACCTTCCAAATCTGGATAGACCAGAGCATGTACACAGGTACAGATAAGAGCTGGAAGCACAGGGAATCCAGGACAGATAAACCCTTCAGGACCAATATTGAGGGTAGCCATACCAGGAGAGTAAGGGAAAGAGGGGAGAAAGGGGGAACCAATCACAATGATCTACATATAACCCCTCCCAGGGGGATGGACAACAGAAAAGTGGGTGGAGGGAGATATCAGTCATTGTAAGACATGAAAAAATAACAATAATTTATGAATTACCAAGGGTTAATGAGGAAGGGAGGGGGAGGGAGGGGGGAAATTCATCTTTTTTGAGGGTCTTATTTTCCTCTGCCTCTCTACTTTACCAAGCATGATGTCTTTCTCCAGGGACCGTGTCCCCTGACAATATGTCCAAAGGCACGAGAAGAAGCCTCACCATCCTTGCCTGTAAGGAGCATTCTGGCTATACCTCGCCCAAGACAGATTTGTTAGTTCTTTTAGCAGTGCTTGGCACTGTCAATAGTCTTTGTCAAGATGAGAATTCAAATGTATTGATTCTTCTCCAGTTTTCCTTATTCAATATCCAACTTTCATATGAATATAAGAGGACAAAATATCATTGCTTGGGTCAGGAATAACTTTGTCCTCAAAATGACATCCTTGCCTTTCAACACTGTAAAGAAATCCTGTGCAGTAGAACTAGGAGCCCTAGTGGCATAGTGGTTATGAGTTGGGCTGCTAATGGCAAGGTCAGCAGTTCTAAATCACCAGTCTCTCTGAGGGAGAAAGACGGAGCTTTCTACTCCAGTAAAGAGTTTTAGTCTTAGAAATTCACAGGAGAACTTCTACCATGTCCTATATTGTCACTATGAGCCAGAAGGAACTTGATGGCAGTGAGTTAGTACAACAGATGTACCCAAGGCAAATGCATCAGTCAACCTATAGACTGTTACTTACACGAGAACTGATTGTGGATCCAAGCAAGACAAAAGCCTTGACAATTTCTATCTTTTCTCCACTTACATTATTGTGAAGATTGAATAGCATATATTCAAGTAGTTTTTGCAGTGTGTCACACAATTAGTTGACCAATTAATGGTGGCTATTTTTGTTGTTCTCCTGTTTAATTAGTATCAGTGTACAGCCTTCAGGTGCAAGAAATCACAAACACTACTAAGAAAGTGACATTAGCCATGACAGTACCATTCTAGTAGTTGCTTTTAATAGAACATCAAACATTGGGTAGTCAGTGTCGACTTATGTCTAAGGGAGGTTTCCTGCACTCTTTGGAAAAGAAGCCAGCTCAGATCATTCACCCCAAACCCTTACTGAGTCAGCTGCCAACCTAGGGAAATGAAGTAGAAGCCCTGACTTTGACGACACATATTACCTACAAGGGGGTTTCAAAAAGTTGAATTAAATGAAAATGAAATTGTTTCAGGAACTTTTTGAAGCCCCTTTATATTGAACAACTCAAAATGATAAAAAATGAAACAAACAAAAAATCCACCCTGAATTCTACTCAAATGTTGCATTAAAACAAGTGCTTGCAATTTCAAAGGAGAGAATAACTCATCTAGAATCAGGGTAAGAGGTGCTCATCTTTTTTTCCGTAATCTCTGTTCTGGAAAAGGGTGCGATGTTGTCTTACAGTAAGCAGAGAAGGGTGCCAGATGGTGATGAGGATTATGTGCCTCCTCTGTTTTCCCAATGGGGAACACAGTGTCTGGCGCACATCACATGTTCAAGAAAGCAGGTTGTGATTGTTTGTTTGTTTTTTAATAATATTTAAAATGTATGAAATATACAATTGTCATAATATATTTAATTTTATGATAAAACTAATTAATAGGACAAGGAACATAGCCACCATCACCACCACAGCTTAAAACCAAAGGAACATAGCCAACAATTTGGTAGGGTAGATCACCGTACCACACTTTCAGAGGAGCCTACCAAGAGCTGACATACATATATTCTAGACCCTTAACTTCTTACTTGGTTCAACATTTTATTTATAAGCAGTATAATTTGTTTTAGACCCTAATTCTAAGTGCTAATTTTGCTCAACTTTGAATGTGCAAAATAATTGTCTGAGGATTTTGTTCAACCACAAAATCTAAAACAGTATGTTTAGAATGGGATAGGAGATTCTGTGTTTCTCACAAGCTCAAGGTCATGGTGAAGCTGTTGGTTCATAGACTACAAAATGTTTTATAATACATTCTAAGACCCAATGGAAATTTAATAGATAGAATTGCCTCACTTATAGCTAGAGAGTTAATTATAGAAAGCCGGAGAAATTTAAATTTTCAATGCACATAGACTCAGATCTGAGTTTTTCAGTCCCCTATTTATTACAGTCATTCATTTATATCAAGCCCTAAATGTGGCTATAGTTTGAAAATGTCACAGGGTTGTATTTGACCCCCTTCCTGGCTGAGTCAGCGATACTGTATAGGGTCTGATAAGAATCCTAAACCTCTTTTATAATTTTCCAGCAATCCTTCATCATTCTTGTGAGCACTATAATTTATAAAGAGGAATTATGATATTGATGTGGCTATTGTATGTATATGTTTCATATGCTCCCCAAAACATGTACGCCCTTTTCTTCTGCAAAAAAACAGAAGGGTTTCATTCATTGTAATCACTTCCAGGTGAAAGGACAGAACTCCAAAGACTTACAAACTCCTGAGAAATTAGTATGTGGTGACATAGTCAAGGGCTTTAGTCTAAGTTAAACCTAGAATTAGTAAATATGGGGATGGGAGCACCAAGATAGTCAGCATTGAATTCTATGAAGAAAAGAAGAACATGAGATCTGATGGATGATGGTGAAATCCTTCATATTCAAAATGTAGTCTATGAACCGACAGCTTCACCGTGACCTTGAGCTTGTGAGAAACGCAGAATCTCATATCCCATTCTAAACATACTGTTTTAGATTTTGTGGTTGAACAAAATCCTCTTAGAATGTATTATAAAACACTTTAATGTTATAAAACGTTAGCAACTTGTAAATATCCACTTGAATGTATAAAATCAAAATAAATTGTAGGTTGTGTTTTTTTTTCCCCCTCAGGCTTGTGCCAACATTTTACTCGATGTTATTTGTACAATTGCATATATACTGTTATTATTTTAAACATTTTGACTCTTGAATGTATGTTGATACTTTGTAGAAAATAATGCACAATGCCAAACGTTTTCTAGCTTGAAACAAACAAACAAAAACCTATCTAACCAAAGGAGAAATGGGATGTTTTCAGGTCCATATCTGGTCAAGATACTTTATAGAGGATGCATCTGGATTTTTCAATGTAGGTTCTGTAGGTTATTCAATCATCTAATAATATTGCCTGCTTCCCAAATAAGGATTTTAACCCAGGATTTGTTGTCAGATTTAAGTCGGAAGCCACTTATTTCCAGGCCTGAGAAGAGAATCCAAAAGTTTCTGATTCCATTCAAACTCAAAAGATCTCAGGTCAGGTCACCAACTGTCCAAGGGAAAGACAAAATATGATAGGAAAAATTTATCAGACCATGTTTGGATTTATGTTTAATGAAATCAAACAAAGGACCCAGGAACATGAATGTTCTCTCTTCCTTGGGAATATCTAATGCTGGAAAATTTCAGTCTGCCTTACATTAGAAATCAGAGCAGCGTCTAGAAAAATGGGGAAACACTTATACTGCATAATGCTAAAATGCCAGATGTTGGTAAAGCTTTATTTTATTGAGGCCCCAGCCTCGTTAAAAACAGGCACTCAGCTCTCAGAAACAAAGCAGGGAATAACTGAGCAATTGAGAGACTTGCTGGTAGTGGAAGGAAAATGACATTCATATGCCATGTTATACCTTGCTATGAAGTAGGAGGCCTTTTATAAAGTTTGCATTAGACAGGCTAGGCTAGGCTTTTGTGATAGGTAAGTTTATTGTGCCAATAAGAACATGTGAGATTAATAAGGTCACA
>NW_022111320.1:36865747-36870284 GCF_000313985.2 Echinops telfairi
CTCTCTCTCTCTCTCTCTCTCTCTCTGGTGATCAGACCAGTATGTGGCTGCCTTAGCTAGTTCTCTGCCTCAACTTGCGAACTGAGCTATACTACCTGTGGAACACCCAACCCATGGACCATGTTGCTAGAGCTTGAGGTTCCTTCAAGACCTGCTTTGCCACACTGCTTGTGTGTACATCGCTTGAGCTAGGTACTGTCAGATACTGTCATCTGGCTGACTGTTGGTGACCTTCTCTGCTGTTTGCTGCCTATGGCTGGACTGCCTGTATTGTTCTACTGAAGATTCAGCTGTCTTGCTTCCTTGACCTTGGACCCAGCAGCCTTCGTGAGTTGAAGGACTTCAAGTATATTAACAATTTCATGGAAGTGAGTTGAACTGGGCCTTCTGTACTGCTGTGTGGACTAATTAGTTGTTATATTCCTTCATGATATATATATATATATCCATACATGTATATATGTATATGTATATATTTACATAAATATGTATATATAATCACAAGCATCCTGGTTTTGTTTCTCTAGAGAACTCTGTCTAACACAGCTGTGTTCTAGAGCAAGGACTCTCCCCTCCATGCTCATCCCTTGCCTCCAAATTCGTTTAGCACCAATACAGAATCTACTGTGTTCATGAGTTGCTTTTTTGGGCAATTCTCCTGTGGGAGGCAGAGTGCTGTATGCTGTTTTGGTTCTAAGACTCCTGCAGACAATATATACTTCAAGGTTAATGAGAGAAGAGAGGACTTAGACACTTTTTCACCAGCTCTTTGTAAGTGCTTTCACCTGGAAGTTATAAAATCATTTGCGCCCATATTTTATTAGTTGAATCAAATCATGTGACAACTCTCATATGTGCTAGAAGGTAATTAATATCTACAGTAGTTTATATATTCATCTCCTAATACTCTTTTTTCCCTTTCCATTCTATTTGCCCCTGTGATACCTGGGCCTTTTTAGCCTCTCACCTACACTATTATTTTAGCCTCACCCCTAGATCCCTGGATCTGTATTGCTTCCATGATGTAGCAGTCACAAAATAAGTAATCACAAACCAGAGAGGGATTGTCCAGAATCATTAAAGGAGTGACTGCTCACCATCATCGGTTATTTATTGGTTTCTTATTGGCAATCTCTCAATGTGTCATGTCATGGAAAGGTTGGGACAATTGAGAAGCTAATATCTGAAACCAACCTCATACCCTGAAGCTGAGCAAAAACTGAGGGAAGGGTTGAAGAACATGTTTAACTTATACATGCTCTGAAAGGGTACGGAGACAATAAGGTGTTTATCCAGACAAGCAGTGGGCACTCTAAAGACCAAGCCAGGGAGATCTGAGTCTCATTCTACTTTGGTCTCATTTCACGAGGGCATATATTTCAGGAGAATTGATTATGCATAGATCATGCAGGCAGATATTAGCTGAGAGCTGAGTCCTGAAAATAAAATTGAGTCCAGGGCTGGGTAATATAGTCCCTAGGCAGTGTCGAAGGCTAGATAACTAGGTTGGGAAGACTGAGGTATGATAAGTTCTAAAGGTAGAGACTTATGTTCTAAAGGACAGCTAGGACATAAAGATACACAGCCATTGGCAAGGCAATGGAATTTAGATACTATCTCTCTTACTTCAAGTGAAATGTGCAGTAACTCAACATGTAGGTTAGATAATAGGTTATAGCATAGGCATAATCCTGGTGGTCTTCACCCTTTCTCCCTGTGAATTAGTAGCCCTGGAGTTAATTACACAGCATTCCTAGGGTTTCAGTGAGCAAATGCTTCTGGTTTAAAGAGACCTGATGCCTAGGTGCCAAAGTAGACTCAAAAGATCCAATCAGTACCAGTTGTAATATTTTGTACATTCAATTTCTTCTACTAAATTTCTTCTTTTTGAGAAAAAAAATTCTACCTATCAGTAGCTAAATGCATGCAAATGAATTGAATGCACCAGTTAAGAGATGGGGACTAGCAGAAGGATTTTTAAAAGGACCCATTAATATGCTGCTTATATGAGAGACAAAGACAAAAACACTACAAAGCAATGGATGGGAAAAAAAATCAAGATAACAGTAGAAACTCCACTGCCCTGGTAGAGTGGGTTATGTTTTGGGCTGCCAACCATGGAGTCAGCAGTTTGAATCTACCGGCTGCTCCTTGGGAGAACATTGTGTCTTTCTACTCCCATAAGTAGTTACCATCTTGGAAACCCACGGGACAGTTCTACCCTGTCCTGTAGGGCCGCTATGAGTGGGAATTGACTCAATGACAGGGAGTTTGGTTTTTTGGTTTGAGTGATAATCATAAAAAAGAGGATTAATAGTAGTAATTTCTTTTCCTTTAATAATCATTTTATTGGGGGCTCTTAAGTAGTAGTAATTTCTGGTACAATATAGACTTCAAAGTAAAAACCATTATGACAGACAAAAAGGTCTGAATCAAACCACAATAATGAATCAAACCACAATTGAGCAAGAATATATAACCATAATAAACATCTATGCATTCAATGAAAAAAAGAGTAACTTACCATGTTGTACTGGTCATACCTAGACACCATCTTATCATTTCTCCTTTCCCTCTCCTCTTACTTGAGCCATCAACACATATTACCGATCCAATCACTACAATACATCGCCTTTGTTCTTCGCCTCCTCTGCCATCATCTTGGTCTGTTGCACAATGGTATCCCATTAGGAGAGCAGTTTTTTACCTGACTTCCTAACGCTGTTCTTATTAAAAATTTATTTTTCTAACATGGGCTACTTCACACATGTGTGTCATTCTTGTGCAGAGTCCCTGCTAATCTTGGCTGTATTCTTCCAGTTGTAGTGTCTGTGCTGCTGAAGCAAGCATCCAAATTCTGTGTGTGTGTGTGTGTGTGTAAAAACATTCCCCAAGTAGCAGCAAGAGAGAGCTTAAATGTAAATAAAATCAAACTAATTACTTACTTCAGAACCAAGACTTTTTTCCTTAGACCAACTTTCTAGGGTCCTGGGATCCGCTGTTGCCCCCACTTTTCTTCAGATGGTGTCAAAAGCACTCCTGTGTCTTTGCTACCTCTATATCTTCCCAGTCGCTGTCTGTGTTGTTGCCTGGAGAGCACAGTCTCTCCCAGGGCCGACTCCCTCTCATGCTTAAGGTCTCAGTTAGGAAAATGCTCTCTGAGAGGCCTGGAACATGTCTCTCAATAAGGTCTGCCAGTCAGAACACTGGATCTTAGGAATTTCTTTCATGGCACTTAGCACAATCTGTAATGATTTGCCTCACTTACAATTTTCCCCCTTCTTGTATCTTTGTCCACTAGTTTAAACTTTCAATAAGGGTTAAGTTGCTATCTATCCCCAAGACTTACATAAATAATAACAAATCAATGTTTCAAAGAATGGGAAAGAGTGACTGACTATATAAGGGTACATGTCTTCAGGAAAAAGCCCTACTCCCCTCCCCTCTTTCATGTACATGATCATGTGTCATCTTCTCTATGGAAATAGCCTTCGTTTTGCAAGCTCTTGTATGTTATTTATCTTCATATCCCTTACACTTACAGTATTAATGTTAATGTTATATGTAGATATTATATTCAGCCAACATTCACTCACTAAGCAATTGCTCTCTACCCTCTGCTGTACCTGGAGCTTCTAATATGTAGTGTGGACATCTTGAAGACAGTGATTTGACATCTTCAGCATTGAATCAGAGGCTTTGTGCATAGTAGGAATTCCACAGATAATTGAAATCGATACATTATTTGAATTGATTAATGATATATATGGCTCTTACCCAGTGATATAAATGTTGTAACACATGTTTAAAAAAATTCTTTTCTGAAACTCGATCAAAATAATCCTATGCCATAAAAGAGTTTGGAGAATATCAGAGTTTTTTCTTTTTCACAAACATTTATTGGCTTTCCAGGTACATTTCTGGCTCTCCCACTGATTCCTTATGTGACCTTGGACAACTTTCATAATGCCATTTCATTTCTGTTCTATCATCTATAAAATATGTATGTGCAGGAGATATGATATCTACCTCATTTATTGATATGGATATACATATGCTCACTGTTTAATAGAGTGTCTAGCATAGAATACTAGCCATACATATTATTTTTCATTACTAATCCCTTCCTGTATGCCAAGGAGCTTCGGTAGTGCTGTCAGTTAAGCATTAGGCTGCTAATTATATGTCATTGGCTGGTCAAACCCACCTGCTCCTCCGTGGAAGAAAGGTGATGTGATAGTAAAGATCTACAAAGCCTTTGAAGCCCTGTTTGGGGTCCTGATGAGTAGGACTTGACCACACAGCAGTGGGCGGTCCGTAGGTAGTGAGGCTATATGCCAGGTATTAGGGATCCAGAGATGCGCGAGGTTTGGGCCAGGTCCAGACTGGGCAGCCCCCACCTCCTCTCTGGCTCCTCAGGAAGATAAAATCTCAAAGCCCTTGCTGCCAGCCTCTTGGGAGCATGGATGACCTATTGAACTGTGCAACTCCTGCCCCAACACTCCAAAGAGTGGCTCATCTCTCCAGGCCGGGTTTG
>NW_022111320.1:36870639-36875062 GCF_000313985.2 Echinops telfairi
CCTCCTGGGAGCTCCTTCCCTACCCTAATAAAGGCGCTCTTAACCTCACATTCTTTGTTTCAATCCTATTTCCGTTCAGTGTCTCAGTGTTGACCTCTCAAGCGAGACATGACCTCTGACCAATAGTCATCCACACTGTCCTAATTCTCATGGTAATTATGCTATTCGTTCTGTGCTCAGGGTCACCTCAGGGTGGTGAAACCATTGATTCCTTCTGTGTGCTAGAAGGGGATGGTTAATATGTCTAACACTTTTACCACTTTGTTCTTTTTAGGAAGCTGTGTTGCATCAACATTCTTTCTACCTGTATCCAGGTCCTTTGCCCTGTCATTAGGTAGTGCCCCCCCCCCACACACACACACTGCTGGCCTTGACCACTGATTTGACCAGTGAAATGTTAGCAGATGTGATGTGAATTGTGGTTGGGAAAGCACTTGAGTAGGTGCTTGTGCTCCCTCATGCTTATGCCATTGCCAAGAAAAACACGCCTGGGTGTGCCAGGTAGAATCGCCTCCAAAAATACCCACACACGAATTTGTGGAACCTATCAATGTGTTATAAGAAGGAGCTTGTTTTGTAAAAAGAGTATCCTGGATTAAATCAGGTGAGGAGATTATTCTGGGTTAATTAAGGTAAAGAGATTAGCCTGGATCACTTATATTGGCCCATTCTAATCACCTGAGTCCTTATTAGAAGAGGTTTCTCAAGCAGAAGTCAGACATGGATGGAAGAGGAGGGAGAAGAGAAATAAGGGAGAAGGGGCAAGGAGAGAGATTCCAAGGACGAGGTGAATTAAAGACGACATTCATGGTTCTGGAATCAAGGGCCCCTTGTGCAAAGGAGCTTGTAGGAGTTATAGGTTACCCCTCAGGGGACAGTAAGAAACTGGGACCTCAGTCATACAACCCTAAGAAAGTGGAATTTGTCAACCTGAATAAGCTTGGAGGTATATTCTTCTCAGACTGACGTATACGAAGCTCATCAGTTGACATCTTGATTTTGGTCTTGTGAACTCCACTAGAGGGAAAAGCTATGGTAACCTAGACTTTGTACTTAAAGAATAGTGCGATCATAAAGGTGAGCTTTTTTGAGCCTCTGAGTTTGTGGCGATTTTCTGTGGTGGCAATAGAAAGCTAAATATACTGAGCTAGGATAAAACAGAACTGAGTCACAATGCCTTTCCCTACAGAGGCAAACAGAGGTTGGTGGACAGCGCCCCAACCTGAAGACACAGGATTATGCCCAGCCAAGTTCTGCAGGGACACCTAGCCACCGTGGGATACACTTGAAGAGCAGGTAATTGAAGTAAGGCTCTTATATTGTGTGGATGCTATGCAACATTTGTCTTGTAGCAGTGTATATCTGATATGGTGACCTGGATGTTACACGCTTATTATGAAATGCTCTCATATTAGAACAGGGCATGAGAAAAATCTCCTGTTTTATATGTGTAAGGATGAGCCAGGAAGCAAGATTCTAAGGTGAATTCAGAAAGAAACATCTAGTTAAAAAGTTCTCTGTTTCATATTTAGGTTTTAATGGCCACACGGAACCCACAGACAACATTCCCGATTAAAGGGTTTATTAAGGGAGCTAACAGTTTTTAATGCCAGTGAGAAATTCAGGATTGAGTTATTTATCAGGCATGTTTAGAACATTCTTTCAGTTCTGCCAATAAATGCCCCAAGGAGTCTAACACTCCAGTGTAAGCCATTCCTGAAGGCATGCCATTCAAGCTCAGAGGGTCAGCAAACCCAGTTACTTTTATTCAGTGCCCAGAGGCATGCCATTCAAGCTCAGAGGGTCAGCAAACCCAGTTACTTTTATTCAGTGCCCAGAGGCATCTCTCTCCAGTAAGCCTGGGCCAGAAGACACTTATATCGACTTCCCTGGGTCAGTGAGTCCAACTTCCTGAATACAGTGCCCAGAGGCACCCCACTCTACCAGCCAGCCTCCTGCCCAAAAGCACTCAGCTTATCATGCTCTGTTGGTTGGGAAGTCTGTCACTCTGTTCCCTGCTTTGGCTCCTGGTTCTGCTGCTGCTCCAGGTCTTCTGGACTCAAGAGGTCACTGTGTAAGAATCTTGGGTCCTGAGAAGGTGCTCCACTCCTGACTCTCACTTGTAATGAGATCCCTCCTCCTGCTTCTCAGAGGGCTCATTTTGTAGGAAGCAGGATGGCACTCTGTGGGGTTATGAAGAGATTTTCCCCAGCTTTGTCTGCCCAAGGATATGCCAAATATCAGAGGCTGGTTGCCAGCACAGGTGGGAGGTCACAGGCTTAGAGGTATTCTCTCTGATGGCATTCAGTTGCCAGGCTACTGTCTGGTCCCACCTCAGGAGGGCCCACTCCCTGCTGTTAAGGACAATGGGCTACTTCTCCCTAAAGATTTGTGGCCATCAGTCTGGTAGCTGTAGGTGGGTTTCACACCTTGCTGATAATGGTTTCAATAGTGAGCCAGAAAACAAAGCGCATTCAATGTTAGGCTGCCATCCTGAATCTGGGATCCACCCATCTTGTCACATGTACACCCCAGTCCCTCCCCTTCCTATTGCATGTATACCCCTAGGTCATGACCCTCTCATTACTGTAGTACCTATAGTACAACCCCTTCCTGTGACATGTGTCTTTACCTGTAATTTGGGGGCTTGCACAGCCACCAAAGATATATAAGCTTGGGTTAGCAATAAAGAGCTCTTGCTCATTCACCTTTCCTCTCCCCTGTCCTCCCTCCCCTGTTCCCTTTCCTCTTGTCCTCCTTCCTCTCCCCTCCCTCTCCCTCACACCTGCAATTTCCACCTTCCACATCTCCACCTGGACCACCGGAGCGGGGCTGAGGTGAGCATGCTACTATGAAGTGTTTCTGACTCCATGATTTCAATCTCTCTTCTGTCTCTCCTTATTCTCTATGATTTTATTATAATCTTTTATATATCTCAACCGTACAATTGCGCCTATCGAACACATGATTCGTTGTGGGGGCTGGCCTTCCCTCACAGCACTACAGGGAACCCTGTCCTTAATTGCTCACAAGTGAGCCCTTTTCATATCTCCCCACCTTCTCACCAGACCCAGACAGGAAACGGTGGTTTCCTGTTTGTTTAAGACTTTGCTATTAAATAATTCACTGCCCCTGCAAAGGAGCTATAGATCATTTATCTTTATTCTTGCTTTTATATTTATATGAATTGTTTGCATTCAGTTACAAATGGGAGACACTAGAACTTCACTCTCAGTTATCTTGTTTACTGTTTGCCCTCATCAGCTCAATGGTCTTCATATTTTGGAAGGTTTGAATGTATTAAAAAAAAAGAAACCCAAACCAAGAAGTACCAGCCAATCTGTTTCTTTGCCAAACTAATAAGTAAACAAAAAATCCAAATGAAGCAGTTTAGTACTTACTCTTATATGAGAAATTCCACAAGAGTTAAATAAAGCATAAAATGGATATTTCCACTAAGACTATCTTAGCTGAAGCAGCTATTTTTCCCCAACAAAATTAATGTAATTCTGGCTTAATTTAGTTTTGTTTTATCAAGTCAGCAGAGTTAATTCTATGTCAATAAAAAAGAAACTCAAGCTGTGCAAATCATTTTACACTCTATGTGAATTTCTGGAGGAAACACTGAAAACATATTTAAATTGCACTGGAAGAACTGTGAGCACATTTAATTTTACATAAAAAATGCCATTTATGTTTCTTTGAGAATAAAACAGATCCAAACAAAACAAACCATTCCATAATTCAGTGTTTGGGACTCAGTGGGCTACCAATTGAAGAAATCCCCTCCCAGGCCAAAACAAAGACCACCTAACCGATTTTTCTTCAAATCAATACTCAGCTCAGCAAGGTTGGAGTTTGTGACTTCCTGTTCTCTCTCACCGTTTAAAGTTAGTGTCCGTAGTGTTTTATGACTGAAGGGGAGAAGGTGGTGGCTTAGAAGGATAAAACCCCTGAGTATCTGGTTCTAGAGTTGAAGTCAGCATTCACTGGGGACTTGGCTCTCCAGGTGAATAATAGCTGTTTAACAAAACCTTGGGAGAGGACTAATTGATCCATTATGCAATCGATGGATAGTAAACCTTTGCTTCTGCAGCAGTCCTTATATAGAAAAGGCCACTGAAGTGCATGTGCCAGCTGTTTCGAGAAGATGACATGAAAGCCAGCAATTTGCCTTACAGATTGTTGTAATTGATCAAAATCCACCCTGGGATGTGAGAGGAGTGGGTAGCATGCGACTGTTACAGCTACTCATGGTGGCTCTTCGTGCTCAAATGCCCTCTTTATCTGGAGGAAAGGAAGAGCTGACTAATGTTTATTCAAGAAATGCAACGTCATAGTTGCTCCCCCAATTATATATATATATATATGTATGTATATATGTGTGTGTGTGTGTGTATATATATATATATATATATATATA
>NW_022111320.1:36875326-36876109 GCF_000313985.2 Echinops telfairi
CGTAAGCGCAGGCAGAGGGATCCTGGTGAGGATGGCGCAGGGCCCGCCGTGTTTCCTTCTGTCATGCATGGGGTCACTGTGGGTTGGAGCTGATTCCGTGGCACCTTACAACCACAACTGCCCGGGTGTGTGTGTGTGTGTGTGTGTGTGTGTGTAAGGTGTCTAGTCCGGTAGCCCTGGAGATCCTGTCACTGAATAGAACCTCTCGGAACTTTAAAAAATTATTTTCTCTAGACATACATCATGTATTCACTTCAAATGGGGTCTACATGATATGCTTGTGACATTATTGTTCGTGTTTTGAGTTTAGTGTTCATTCATTCATTGCATTCACTAGGCCTTTATTAAACCCTTGCTTTATTGAACATAAAAAACAAAACAAACAAACAAAAAAACAACCCCAAACCCGGCGTCTCTGTGGGTGAGGCCTTAGGCTGCTTGCTGCAAGGTGGGTGCTTCACACCTATCACCTGCTCCATGGTAGAAATGTAAGGTTGTCTGCAAGCAACATTTTTTTTGTTTGGATAAAATTATCCAATGATGTAAATGAAACTTAAAATAGTTGAAGCACTTGCCTAGAATTCCTTGTCTAATAAATAATGTTGGTTCTGAAACCTGGTCTTATATTTCTACTTTTAAGTGCTATTTCACCATCCTATTCTGACACAATGTACTTCAGCTACAGGAGTAAACATTTATTCCAGATGTACCTGTATAAAGAAACCCTGTGGTGCTGTCAAGTAAGCATTGGACTACTGCTAGATGGTTGGTGGTTCAAATCCA
>NW_022111320.1:36876272-36877283 GCF_000313985.2 Echinops telfairi
ATGTACCTGTATAAAGAAACCCTGTGGTGCTGTCAAGTAAGCATTGGACTACTGCTAGATGGTTGGTGGTTCAAATCCACCAGCAGCTCTTTCGGAGAAAGTTGAGCCATCTGCATCTTTAAAGATTATAGACTCAATCATAATGGGCTTGGGTAAAGAAGACCATGATGAATAGTCTACTGTGTATAGCTCTTGACTTTTCCCCTATGAGTTTCTATATGAAAATTTTCCAACAAAAGCAAAATGAGTCTATATGTTTTATGGCTGGGTTTTTTAATTTAATAATTAGATCTTTTTATGGCCACATATTTGGGTCTATCAGAACACTACCTTGTTAAAGCTGAGGAATTCTGGTTTATTTCTTAGAACTATTGATTTTGGGAAGCAATTTTAGTCTAACTGAATAAAAAAAAAATTAGAGAAGTAACCAGATAATCTCCATTTTTAAACTGATTTTCTTTTTATTGAAGTAACATATTTTTTTAATTCTTGAAAGTCAATTCTTACAAGAAAAATAAGTTTTCATTTATATTTTCCTAATCGCTCTCCTACTTCCTTATGACAAACTCCAGGCTTTAGCTGTACTCCTCTTCCTCCTCCTCCTCCATTTTCCCATCTTCCTTGCCTTCTTCATTTTGCTCTTTCTTCTCCTTGTTTATAATTAGGTTTTCAGCCAAAATGACCCGTGTTTTTAATGATAATCCTTGGACTAATGTAAACCATTGCTAGGCAAATCTTGTTGGCAAGACCTCTTTTATATACACATTATTTATTTGTTGTTACCAGTGATAAATATGGTGTTGGAGCTGAGGACAGCAAAGAGATTCAAATCCCATTTTACATTCAACACTTTAAACTATTTTCCCTGAAAATGACCTCCATATATTTAGTATGGTACTTGTATAGCTAATTGTGTTCACTGTCAATTTTTAGAATTGTCCACTGAATTCCTATGATATTAAATGACAGTTTAGCACTAATTTATCACTACTCCCACTTACTTTTTCCTCA
>NW_022111320.1:36877383-36880197 GCF_000313985.2 Echinops telfairi
TGAGGTTGAATTAGGCGAGGTTAGCAAGGGTCAATGCTGAAATTATTCTAGCTCAAGAGAAAAAAATATGTAGCATAAATTTCCTTACTTTATATTAAATTCCATCAAAGAGAATTGATATCCTCCCCAGCTAGAATAAGCTGATAAATTGCTCTTCTAGAATGGTCTAGAATGGTCTCTTTAAAGACCTAAGTCAGTCATTTTAAAACATCTTCTACTAAAGCCGTTACAGGAAAAATACTCATTTAGTCTTATCCCCACCCCACCCTGTGTTACTGTGCTAAAATACATATATGGAACCATTTTCCATTGTACTATTTTTGACAGTACAATTCAGTGACATTCATTTTATTAACCAGGATGCGCAGCAATCATTACTATCCATTTCCACGCTTTCATTATTCTGAACAGAAATCCAGGCCCTTCATGAAGTGTCGAAGGGATCAGGTATCAGGCATCATGAGAACAAAAAATCTTATAGTGAATGAGGTGGGGGAGTGGGGAGGAGTGCGGGGGGAGTGGAGAACCAAAACCCATTTGTAAGCCACTGGACATCCCCTTACAGAAGGGTCTTAGAGACGAGCCAGTCAGGGTATGATGTAGCAAGGATGAAACACACAACTTTCCTCTAGTTCCTAAATGCTTCCTCCTCCCCCACTATCATGATCCCTATTCTCCCTTGCAAATCTGGCTAGACCAGACGATGTACACTGGTATAGATAGGAACTGAAACACAGGGAATCCAGGGTGGATGATCCCTTCAGGACCAGTGGTGTGAGTTGCAATACTGGGAGGGTGAAGGAAGGGTGGGGTGGAAAGGGGGAACTGATTACAAGGATCTACATGTGACCTCCTCCCTGGGGGACGGACAACAGAAAAGTGGGTGAAGGGAGACGTTGGACAGGGCAAGATTGGACAAAATAATTTGTAAATTATCAAGGGTTCCTGAAGGAGAGGGGAGCAGGGAGGGAGGGGAAAAATGAGGAGCTGATGCCAGGGGCTTAAGTGGAGAGCAAATCTTTTGAGAATGATGAGGGCAATGAATGTACAAATGTGCTTTACACAATCGACGTATGCATGGATTGTAATAAGAGTTGTGTGAGCCCCTAATAAAAGGATAAAAAAAAGAAGAAATCTAGGCCCTTAATACATAAGATAACATTCTCTATTCCCCTTTAACCATCCCTGGTAATCACTAATAAACTTAGGTCTTTTCGTATTTGACTAAACATCGCATTAGCTTAACTGCAGAGACTGATTCAGGGAGGGAGGGTGTTGAGTAGAGCCCATGTGATCCAATGATAATTCAGGTAATTCTGGAAACGGTACTGTCTTTTGAATTAGCTGCCTCCCAATACAGCAAAGAAAGCTTGTCTGAGACGGGTCCCAGTGTGGAAGGAAACAGAATCCACAAGAACATGCTCAGCACAAGCATCTCTGAGACGCTGATGCATTGAGGCCTTAGACGACTCCATTTCTGAATAGTTTCTAGTATGATAGCCGTTTGCTCAAATTAATTTTGAACTTTTTTATGTGTTTGTCTTTAGCAAAAGCTTAAGGCATTGTTTATATGTATTAATCCTTTTCTGTTTACCTACACCCTCTTTAGTAGCCCCCACACTCACATTTCTCTACATGTTCTCTGAGGTAAAGAAGACCATGATGAATAGTCTACTGTGTATAGCTCTTGACTTTTTCCCTATGAGTTTCTATATGAAAATTTTCCCACAAAAGCAAAATGAGTCTATATGTTTTATGGTTGGGTTTTTTAATTTAATAATTAGATCTTTTTATGGCCACATATTTGGGTCTATCGGAACACTACCTTGTTAAAGCTGAGGAATTTTGGTTTATTTCTTAGAACTATTGATTTTGGGAAGCAATTCTAGTCTTACTGAATAAAAAAAAATTAGAGAAGTAGCCAGATAATCTCCATTTTTAAACTGATTTTCTTTTTATTGAAGTAACATACTTTTTTAATTTTTGAAAGTCAATTCTTACAAGAAAAACCGGTTTTCATTTATATTTTCCTAATCGCTCTCCTACTTCCTTATGACAAATTCCAGGCTTTAGCTGTACGCCTTTTCCTCCTCCTCCATTTTCCCATCTTCCTTGCCTTCTTCCTTTTGCTCTTTCTTCTCCTCCTTGTTTCTAATTAGGTTTTTCAACCAAAATGACCCATGTTTTTAATGATAGTCCTTGGACTAATGGAAACCATTGCTAGACAAATCTTGTTGGCAAGACCTCTTTTATACACACATTATTTATTTGTTGTTACCATTGATAAATATGGTGTTGGAGCTGAGGATAGCAAAGAGATTCAAATCCAGTTTTACATTCAACACTTTTAACTATTTTCCCTGAAAATGACCTCCATATATTTAGTATGGTACTTGTATAGCTAATTGTCAATTTTTAGAATTGTCCACTGAATTCCTATGATATTAAATGACAGTTTAGCACTAATTTATCACTACTCCCACTTACTTTTTCCTCAATAAATTATGTATGTTTTTATTACTGTAAAAGTAGTTTCACGTGCTTCTTGAAAACTTTTTATTGTGAATTAAGTGGAGGTTTATTTTTCAAGTTATAATAATTTTTCAAGTTATTTTTCAAGTTAAATTTTTGTATTTAACAACATAAACAACTTGTCAAACGTCCCATCCACATGATTTCTTAAAATGATTATCCCCAAATAGTCATCATATGTCACCATTAAATCAATATTTAGTATTTACAATGTTGTGACTTAGTGTATTTTTTCCTCTATGGTGCTAAATTGTGTACTATGATTCTATATTCTCCAAAATT
>NW_022111320.1:36880348-36881361 GCF_000313985.2 Echinops telfairi
AGAGCGGCCAGATGTCCCCCAGAGAAAGCACCATCCAGCCTGGCATCAGCCTCACAGTGGATGTTTTGGTTCAGCCCATTGTGTGTCAATCCATCTTTTCCAATAGCTGGCCATTCCTACTAACATGTGCGAAGTACGTAAAATGAATTCTTACCATCTTCTTTTTCTTTTTTTTTTTCAAATACTTTTATTGGGGGTTCTTACATCTCTTATCACAATCCATACATTCATCCAGTCTGTCGAGCACATTTGCACATATGCTGCCATCATCATTTTCAAAGCATTCTCTTCCCACTTGGGCCCCTGATATCAGCTCCCTTTTTCTTCCCCCTCCCCCCACCCGCTCTCCCTCAGAAACCCTTGATAACGTACAGATTATTATTTCCATATCTTACATCATCCTCCGTCACCCCTCACGCACTTTTCCTTTATTCGTCCCCATCTTCTCTTTTAGGGAGCATTGTGGCTGGAGTTCCTCCAAGACACATTTATTCCTTGCTTTTTTTTTTTTGGTAGCCCATGGTAATTTCAATGGTCTTAACCAACACCATAATTCAAATGCATCAATATTGTCAGATGCTTCTTAGATATTGTCCCGCTTTCACTTGCACGAGGCAATTTAGCACACCGTGTCTTGGACCAGGTGCACCTCCGTCTGCAAAGGGACATATCTAAGTTCATTCAAAGTTCTGCAATACTTTGAATAGGTCTTGCGCAGATTTGCCCAGTGCAGTGCACCATTTGATTTCTTAACTGCTGCTTCTGTCAATATTGGTTGTGGATTCAAGTGAAATGAAATCCATGACAACGTCATTCTTTTCTCCATTTATCATGATGACGGCTAGTGGTCCAGGGGTGAGGATTTTTGCTTCTTCTCTATTGAGCTGTAACCCTACTGAAAGGCTGTAGTCTTTGATCTTTGTCAGTGCCTCCAGTCTTCTTGGCTTTTAGTAAACCAGATTGTGACATCTGCATATTACAGGTTGTTAATGAACCTTCCTCCAACTCTAACG
>NW_022111320.1:36882254-36883287 GCF_000313985.2 Echinops telfairi
AAAAACTACCCTAGGCAGACCTTTCTTAGTACATATTTTTCCCGCTAGCCCAGCATTGAGCAACTCACACTTAGTGTACCCGGGGTGTCGCCTGGGAAGGTTCTCTGTGGTCATAGTGAATTTTTTTATGAAAGCAGTTTTGCTTGAACCTTGTTTTTTGTGATGGCCGATTTAATAGAACAGTGAGTGACAGTGAATTTTTGTTTCCTGCCCGGGAAAGATGCCACAGAAACTGTTGTGATGCTGAACACAGCTTACAAAGACAACCCTATGGGAAAATCTCAAGTCTGCTAGTGATTTTCTCTCAAAAAAGGTGAAATGTTGATTGATGACAAACCTTCATCTGGATGTCTGTCAGCTTCCTGAATGGACAAAAATGTCAATTCGTAGTGCATTTGGAGTTTGTTCCACCAGGTCAAACTGTTAATCAAGCTAACTATTTAGAGGTCATGAAAAGATTGCATAACAGTGTGTGACAAAAAACGTCTGATTTCTGGCAAATGGTGGACTGGTTTTGCCACCACAACTTACCTGCTCACACAGCCATCTCAGTGCACCAGCTTTGGGCAAAAAACAGCATGCCTCTCTTGCTCCATGTACCGGACTCACCTGACCTTGCTCAGTGTGACTTCTTTTTGTTTCTGGGGATGAAGAGGGACATGAAAGGACAGGGATTTGATGACGTAGAAGTGAAGGAAAAAATGAGGGATTTTCTGCCAGCCATCCACACAGATGAGTTTGAAAAATGTTTCTGAGAATGGAATTGCAGACTTGCCAAGTGCAGTAAGTGTAATCGAGTATGCTTTGAAGGTGATAAGGCTGTTTTATAAAAATATTTAAATACATAGCTTTGAAAAAAAATCTAGTGTGTGTGTGTGTGTGTGTGTGTGTGTGTGTGTGTGTGTGTGCGCGCCCTCATTTGTACAGGTTCTACATGAGCACAATGAAGTGTTCTGGAATTCCTATTCTTTTCAATACAATCCATAATTTTTTTCCTCCACCTAGTCAAATGCCTTGTTATAGTAAAAAAAAA
>NW_022111320.1:36883456-36890403 GCF_000313985.2 Echinops telfairi
TTCTGACAGCTCTCTGTTGATGTACCGCTGCAACTGTTCCAAAATTGTCTTTTACAAAAATGCACTTGCACGGGATAGTAATTATATCGTTCAATGATTTGTGCATTCTGTTGGGTCACCTTTCTTTGGAATGGGAAAAAAAAGGATTTCTTCTAATGGCTTGGGCATGTAACTCTCCTCCAAACTTCTTGGCATGCACAGATGCATTCTTTCAGCATAGGATCAGGTTTATGAAACATTTAAATGGATAGTCTATCAATTCTTTAATGAATACCTTCAGTGTAACTTGGACTTCTTCCTTCAGTATCAACAGTTGTTCATCATAAGCTACTTTTTGTTATGGTTGAATGTTGACCACTTAAAAAAAATTTTTTTAGACAGTGACTCTGTAACCCTTTCATCTTCTGATGCTTTCTGCATCATTCAATATTGTGCCCATGAAATCTTTCAATATTGTAACTCAAGGATTGAAAGTTTTCAGCTCGAGATACCCTGCTCATGTGCTTCCTTTTTAGCTTTGGAACTACACGTCTTTGCACAATTCATTTCCATACTTTGTCTTCTTGAACTGCTGTTTGAAATTTTCTGCTTTGTCATTTCTCCCATTTGTTGAACTATCCTACATTCAAGAACAAGTTTCAGTTTTCTTACATTCAAGAACGCGCTCTTCTGGCATCCACTATATTATTACTTTCTTGTTTTTTAAATAACCTTTTGCTTCTTCAACATAAATTGCTTTCTTTTGAACAATATAAACTCTGCCTATACACATAGACCACACCAGATGGAATATACAAAATCAAATACACTATATCTGTGGGAAGCAATGATGGGGGAGCTCAATATTAGCAACCAGTACAAGATCAGTGGCTGATTGTGGAAGAGATAGATCATCACTTATTCATCTGCAAGACAACGTTTAAGGTGAAGAAAATTAAAATAAGTCCATGAGAGCTCAAAACAGGCATTACATATATGCCACCTGAATTTAGAAACCATTTCAAGAACAAAGTTGATCCACTGAACACAAATGATCAAAGAGCAGACAAGCTGTGGGATGACATAAAGAGCATCATGCCGGAAGAAGGGATTTCATGCCACTTCCTTGGGGATGTGCCCTATTTTGTGGAGAACTCTCTCTTGGCCCTCTCCTTGTTTGACTCAGAATGTGTCCGGTTTCCCACATCTGGGGCTGTCAGTCCATGGGACCCACTAACTCTGGGAGCTGTCAGCACCCTCCCTTGTTCATACAGACTATGGATCCATGTGACTGTGCACCCACCAGCCTGTGATCGCCCCGCCTCCTGCTTTAACTGCCTGCTCATCAGCCAGCAGTTGCTTGAGTCTGGAGGGCCTCCAGCTAGCATCTGACCTAAGAGCTTGAGTTGGACTAGGTTGGGCACTACTTGATATAAATTTCTTTCTGTACATAAATTTCTTTCTTATGTACATTTACATGTTTGTTTTTCTCTAGAAAACTCAGCAGAACTGGATGGAATTATGTCACCCTGAATGTATATCACCTTAGTTGGGTCAAGATGCTTAGTGATTTGGAAGTTATATATGAGGTACCATATATACTTGAGTATAAGCTGACCCGAGTATCAGCCGAGGTACCTAATTTTACCACAAAAACTGCATAAAAAATGTGTGGAAAAACTTGGTTTATACACAAGTATATACAGTCATTTGGCAGCTATGTGGTGATCAGTCAGTCAGTTGTAAGGGGTGGTATACAGCACCCTTTCTTGAGTTAATGCCCCAATCAAATATAAGGGGAGTCTCCTGGAGTGTTGGCTACAACACTTTTTTATCTCACAAGAGATAAAAGGAGATAGCAAGAAGTTGAGGAGGAGAGATTGACTACTATCAAGTAGTAGGATAATCTGCATGTGGAGCAGTCCTTTGTGCCTGGGGTCCCTGCACCAAGAACCTCCTAGACCCAGAAGAAGATGGATGCTAACACACATATATATTTCCAAGGAATGTAATCACTGATGCTGAAGGGAAAAAGCCTTCCTCCAGAGTCAGCCAAGGGAGGAGACCTTTCCCTATAGCCAGCACTGTGAATTCTGACTTTTACCCTCCTACACTGTGAAAGAATACATTTTTACTGATTAAAGTCACTCACTTGAGTGCTGTTTTTGTTATAACAGTGCTAGCTAACTAACACAATGCCTGCCATTTTCTTAGAATTATTCTGTTTCTTCAGAGCTGGATCCTCAAGCTCCTATCTGGTGATTATATACCTACTGGCTAGCATTCTGGAAGTTTATTAGGGTAGTATGGAGCCCTGCTGGTGTAGTGGTGAAGTGCTGGGCTGCAATCTGCATGGTCAGCAGTTCAAAACCAACATCTGCTCCATGGGAAAAAGAATGGATTATCTACTCTGGTAAAAGTTACAGTCTCAGAAACCCCCGGGGGGCGGGGGGGTGGGGGTGGGGTGGGGGGTGGGGTGGTCACTGTGAGTCAGCATTGACTCAATGGCAGTGAGAATTTTGAGGCTGAGTTTCAACATTGAGTTCATCAATCTTCACATCAGTACCATCTACCTCAAACACTGTGTTTATGCCCTTATTTTTCCAAATAATAAAATTATTTCTTCCCAGGTTGAGGTTCTATCATTTGGCTAAGTTGAAGGAAACAGGAGCCTTGAGGGAGTCTCACTATTTCTTACACAGATTTTAAAATACATATCGTCTTTCTTTTTCAACCCAATCACCCAATCCCCATTTTTCATTCCTCATGATGCTCCAATTAAGTCAGAGGTCTGATTTGGATTTTCCTTCTAGGACAGATGTTCAATGCTTCTTTAGGACAGGTGCCACACCTCCTTCTGCTGGCAGTTTTCCCCAAATGGGGGACATCACACCTCTGTTCATCCCCCCTCCTCTTTTCATCATCCTTGCTGGTTGTATTTAAAAAAAATACCTTTGCTGTCATTTTAATAGAGCTTCAAGTCATAGTGGAAATAAACACATGCATTAAATTTTTCAAGTTTAACCAGAAATCACCACTCTAATATTTGATTAAAAGGATGAAATTGAAAATGCTTGGAAAAATTATTTTGGCAGCCATGTGTGAATAACGGAATGTACTAGGTCAGGAACCAGACCCAAGAAATCAAAGAAGGCTCTTACTGTCAGTATCTTGTGATGGAATGAGCAGAGGGTTTGCTAGTGAGAACAGCCTAAATCAGGAACTCATCCTCGGGTCAGAAGGAAAGAGGGCTCAGTAACGTTCAAGGTGCTGGATCACTATACTGCAAGAGAAGAGAAACTGAAGGAAACTGAAGCTTATCGAATGCTGATGGATATCAGATTTCAGATGACTGTGGTGTCAAAAGAGAGCTAGTGTTATATGAGTTGTCAGTTTAACTCTGAAATAAAACCAAACAAACAACAAACAAACAAGATGCAGGAGCTGCATTAATGGTACAAATAGTTCAGAAAGTGATTTTGAGACCTGAGTATGCTTTTAATGAAGTGACAGGTTGAGGTAGTTAGTTTATTGTGCCAACCTGGGCGATAAACACATGGGAGGTTCATTGAAGGGCAGAGAGATAAATGGCTCGGTGAGCCTCGCCTTTCTAGTTCTCTGAACTCTTGCTTTCTGAAGGTCAGACCAGGGTGCAGTTGCCTTAGCCAGTTTCCTGCTTCAGCTGGCAAGGCTCACTTTCTGCAAGACATCCCCAAGGAGAAGTCACATGGACCTACCGTGATGCAGCCCTGGGTGCTGGAGCAGCCATGTGGAGACCCCTGCCAGCACTGAGATATTTATATGTTCACCGATTCGGCTTTCCTCCTGCAGTTGGCATCATAGTTGTGTTTTGTAAGATGGAGGAGGACTTTGGATTGTGGATTGCTGCCGGACATATGGGTTAATGTTGGACTTGTGTGCTTGGCACCACTGGGTTGGGATGTTTTCTTGATGTGCACTTACCCTTTATATAAAACTCTCTCTTATACATATGAGTTTCTGTGGACTTGTTTCTCTAAAGTACCCACACTAACATGCAGGGCTTTTTAGAAGTATGTGGAGGAAGATGGTAGGCAGGAGGGCTCCTGGTCAGGAAGCATATATGTACTTCAGTGCATTGAAGAGCTAGTCTGCCTGTAGACTATGTTCTTAATGTGATAGCCATGCCCTGTGTTAGCTTCCATACCACAGATGATGGGAACATTTGAAGTGTCCTCACTGCCTCCTGGCTGCTGGCCCTTTGGGGGTTTGGAATGACGGCATATCCAAATCAGTTCACAGGATTCCACCCTTCAACTCCCTCCCACTAAATAAATATTAATTACCTATAGCTAAAATGAGCAAAACTACCCTTGTTCCATTGGATTTCCCAGAGTGGCACAATGAGGAAGCGTGTGCCTGCTAGATGGTGGCAGCTCACTCAGAAACACCACAGAAGGCAGGCCTGGTGGTCTGTTTACAAAAGGCCCGCTATGGAGTACTTCTACTGGACACACATGGGGTTGTCATTCGCTGGAATCCACTTGAGGGTAACTAACAACAGCGTTGTCTTGTTCAGGAGCTCTGCTCTTCTAGACACATGTATTGATCAGATACTCATTGGTTTTCCTTTATTCTTAATGAGTTCTAATAGGTGATCTGTGCAGGAGGTAACATTTGCTAACTCATTCCTGAGCATACTGGTCCCCAGATTGTAAATGTTTGTTATTCACTACCTGCTCCTCCTCCACCCCTTATCACTTTCTGAGTTGTTGACTTCTCTCTACTTGCCCTTTACAGTTGGGCACAGATGTTTATTTGATAGTGTAGTTTGTGTCTAGGCACCTCGCTCATTTCTCAGGTTCTTGTTTTATTGTTAAAAACAAAACAAAACAAAAAACACTTATGCACTCTATACATGAAACTATAGCATTTTGGGGTGGGTGTGTTTTCAGTTAGTTATATTCTTGTTGCATCTAATTTGGGGATCAATCTTTTGCCCTTTCCTTGGCATCTGTGAAAGATTCTCTTTTGGCATCATTGTGCTCTAAATTTAGAGGCTTCCTCTCCACCCCTCTCTCTCCTTCTTCCATGCTTTCTCATACGTTCCAAAGGGAACATGTGTTTGGGGCATGTCATTCTTCTTATTGTCCGATTCCTCTTACGTTGCCGGA
Organism: Echinops telfairi; assembly: GCF_000313985.2. Taxonomy (NCBI): domain Eukaryota; kingdom Metazoa; phylum Chordata; class Mammalia; order Afrosoricida; family Tenrecidae; genus Echinops; species Echinops telfairi. Next base: position 36,888,589 of record NW_022111320.1, read on the forward strand.
TCCTGCTTCATCAGTAGCTGCTAAGAGGATGGTCACAAGAACAATGATAGGCAGGGTCCGCAATTGACATAAAAGAAATTAGAAAATAATAACTAGGGGACATGTTGAAAACATGGGAAATACAAATTGAAAGCTAATTTCTGTGGTCTGTCTTTTGAGAATGAAGATGGAAAATATTGAGCACCAAAATAGAGTATAGAGTACAGAGTAACAAAAAGTATTTTTGATGAGGATTGGTAAAATAATGGAGTGCTTTGGAAGAAGGACAGAAATGAAAACACACACTCAAGGAACTAATTAGAGAAAATAAATAAAACACAAGAGATTGTATGTTGTGGTTGGACGGACTAGATTGTCCACATCAATACGGGATGAGAAGAGGCTGACTCAGAGTACAGTAGGAATGGAGGAAGTAGCTAGCATATGGATTCTTCTGCTTTTTTCCAGCTTTATGTGCGTGTGTTTTTAGAATTTAAAAGATGAGTTTGTTTTTATTGACAAGTCATTTTTGGAGAATATTGACTGCTCACATAAGGAATAATAAAGAGAGTTAATATATTATTGGCTGAGGTCAGGGGAAACTGTATCTGATGCAGCAGAGGAGCAAACCAAGACATTTCTGGAACATAAATATGCATAATTAAAGGAATTTCAAAGTAATGTGAAATGGCCAGATTCTCAGGGATTTATCACTTTCCAAGTTTTCTATCAATGAGTCTTGAATTATTTATTTCTCAATGGACATAACTATTTTGAAAAACACTGCCTATGAAGCAAAAAGGTGTTATGAAATAATAATTCATTTCTTTTCTATTTATGTTACAGCCATAAACACAGGAAATGGCAACTAAATTTTCTGTGACTTTCTGAAATGTGAAGAACCACTTTGGGTTGATGTATTACCATCAACAGTTAGTCTTTACATTTCCATCTTGGAACCTTTTTCACCATCCTCCTTAAATTCTTGGAAACATTGAAAATAAGCTGTCAGACCCCTGTGCTTCCTTCTAAAGCCATGTTCATATTGAGAAGGCAGGTTCAGATTCATGACCTTCCTGCGCTGCATGGGATGGATGGAAAACATGTCTAGGAAAGTGTTTGGGTGTAAGTCATCATTGTAAGCCTGCATACATTTCTTGGATGACTTCATGAATTCTTCATCAGGTATGTCCACCTTTTTAAAGAAGAAAATCTACTTGAAAGAACTTCACCCACTTTTGCCCTTCTGTTCATACAAGATCCAAGTGTGTCCGTGATGCTGACACGTGTGAGTTGATGAGTTTGATCCCTGGCATTCAATACTTCTGGAGCACTGCTGCCATTTGCTTGTTTCTTTTCAATGCTTCCCGGGTGGTGAACTGCTTGATAATCATTATCTGGCAGTGTTTGTTTTGCTGTATTCTCAAATTAAAATACATATATTTTATTAAATTACTTTGAAACACTGTTAATAGCTCTAGAGATCTGCACATGTCTTTAAATTTCCTGTGAATCTTGGAGTGCTTCAAGTGCCATGGTTTCATTCTTACATGAGAATGAAGTTTACAGATTCAGGAAAACAATTCCTGCTCATGGATAGAAGATAAAACTCAGTAAGTGTCTCCCACGTTAAAATGGCTTTGTACACATTCCTAACTTTCAGGATCACAAACTGCACAACAGAACACTCATTTTTGGTTCAAACTAGACTCAGAAACTCTCAGGATGCAACAATCATGCAAGAAAGACTCAATTCATTATCTTTATTATTTCTGGGAGGGCATGTTTTTTTGGCAGCTTAAGTGGGGGAACATGTAGAAGAATTTGTGAAAGAAT
>NW_022111320.1:36890661-36902764 GCF_000313985.2 Echinops telfairi
GTTAATTAGAATTTCGAAAGGAAAGAGATGGAAAAATAATCTTTTTGCTGCACAGTCAAATGACTCTGTTTGAGATATGTGAGTTGAAAGAAGTTACAGGAAAGCCATTGGGGTAGAGATCAGAGGCACCCAGAGGAATCAAGACAAAGAACGCATCAAATGGGATCCTAAAGGAATAGGATTTTTAGATGCAAGAAAATGCCCAGCAAGGATGTGATTTACATAATGAGTTAACTGCTGTAAACAGCTGCCTGACATGTTTTATTGTAGTTCTGCCATGATATGGCAATTGGTGTGTGTGTCAATATGTGCATCTCTGTGGGAACTTACAAAATTAATAGACAAAAATGAACATGATTATAGCCGAGGATAATTTTATAATACTAAACAATTTCTTTAAAATGAAAAATGATTCAAACCAATAATAGTATGACAGAACTCTGTGTAGATGGATTAGGCTTAATGCAAAACTTCCGGAAGCAACATTGAAGAATGCTACAGTTCTCATTGCCTAGATCCTATTAGTTGGTGTGGACTAGATAGTATATTTGGTTATAACTTTTTGCTTTTGAGGCCCAAACCATTGGTTTTATTTCTCACGCAGACAAATTACCATCAGCATATGATCTGTTCAGTAAATACTGATCACATGAATAAAATAGTATTGTGATGGATCTCCATACTCTAGCCAGATATGATTGCTAGGTAACCAGTGAAAGTCTGAATGGACCACAGCCATGGGAAAGTGACCCAAGAAAAGCTAGGGAAAAGTCTGCCCCATTGAGGTCCCTTACCAAAATGAAGCTTTAGAGTGAAACTGTGTTAAACTCAAGGTCATAAAGTCCTGTCTTTGCACAGAGCTGCAGATAAAATTTGGTTGCAATCTATTCATTGTTTAACACATTTCATTACTGAATTATGTTTTGTTTGTACAATTTTGTAGATGTAATTTTGTTTCAAAAATGAAATGAATGCAGAATCACTGTTTTTAATGATTTTTTATTAGGTGTGATATATTTTGATAAATATGATATGGGACATGTATGGACCAATGGATTCTGTTGGTGGGATGTATGGGATGGTCTAGAGAAATATTCATGTGCATATCACCTACTCCTTGCCTTCTCAATAACACATGGGATACACAAATATACTTAGAAGATGTATCTCTCTGTGCAGAAGTTGAAAGAGATGAACATTCCATACAATCCCTCCTCCAAGATGCATGACCTCGTTCAGCCCCTCAACACAGCAGTAGCTCTGATACAGACTTCCTTCTGTTTTATGAAGCTAGGGGAAATAGTTTCCCAAGATCAGCATGTACTGTATGTGGGGGAAGAAGCCTCCCAACAAATTCCATGAGCAAAAAATATTAAGTGGTACTTGTTTGTTATAGAAATTTCTTTCCACAGAGTAGCAGAATCAAATAATGCTAAGCTTAGGTAAGAAGGCATTTTGTAAGAGTTGCTTTTTCTTATGCAATAGGTTGCTGTCTGCAACAGACAATAAAGCCCAGTTAACCCATCCATTGGCCTATCTCTCTATCTCTCTCTCTCCATCCATCCATCCATCCATCCATCCATCCATCCATCCATCTAGTGTTGTTAGCTGTCATTGAGTCAGTTCCAACTATGTACAACTAAGCACTGCCAAGTCCTTGTGCCATCCTCACAATTGTTCTTATATTTGAGTCCATTGTTGCAGCCTCTGTGTTAATCCAACTTGTCAAGAGTCTTCCTCGTGTACACTGTCCCCCTACTTTAGCAAGCATGATGTCTGTCTTCAGGCATTGATTTCTCCTGAAAGCATGTCCATAGTGTATATGAAAAAGTCCCCCATGCTTCCCTCTAAGGAGCATTCTGGATATACAGCTTCCAAGACAGATTTGTTCCTTCTTTTTGGAGCCCATTGCACTTTGAATATTCTTGGCCAACACCATCATTCAAATGCTTTGATTCTTCTTTGGTCTTCCTTATTTCATATCCAACGTACATATGAGGCAACTTGAATTACCATGATTTGGGTCAGGTTTCCCTTAGTCCTCAGTGTAACCTTTTTGGTTTTCAACACTTTAAAGAGGTCTTGTGTAGCAGATTTTCCTAATGCTATGCTTTATCTCTTGAGTGCTGCTTCCGTGAGCATTATTTGTAGACCCAAGCGAGACAAAATCCTTGGCAACTTCAACCTTTTCTCCGTTTCTCATGATGTTCCCTATTCTTTTACACTGCTTTGTAATCCGTGCTCTTCAACAGTCAGGGCTTCCGTTCCTTCTCACTCTCAGCAAGCAAGCTTTGGTCATCTACACATTGTAGGTTGTGAAGGGGTCTTGTGTTAGTCTGGGAAGACTAGAGAAACAAGTCCATAGACACTCATATGTGTATAAGAAAGGGCTGTATATAAAGAGCATTGGATATTGAGAAAACATCCCAACCTAGTCCAGATCAAGTCCATAAATCCAATATTAGCCCATATGTCCAATACCAATCTATAATGTCCTCTTCAGACACATGAAACACATGCAATGATATTGAATGCAGGAAGATCACAGGCCAGTGGGGAGAAGGTCTATGCATCCAGTGGCGTTGTAAGCATCTCAGCACTGGCAGGGGGTCTCCACGTGGCTTTTCTGGCTTCAGAGGCCTGGTTGCAGCAGGGTGGGTCCATGTGGCTTCTTCAGCTCAGGGCACTAGGGTTGTTCCATGTGTCTTGTCATCTGCAATGTCTCTCAGGGAGTGAGCAGAGACGGGTGTGTGTGTGGGGGGGTGTCTTCCGCCTCCAAGGAGGAAAGTACAGCAGTTCCCAGAATTCTCAGGAGAAGGCTATGCCCACACAGAGACCTCACTGGCTATGACTCAATGGACAGGTTAGACTCCACCCCTTCACTCTTAATCCCCTCAAGTCCCAAATTGACACTGGAATATGTAACTACCACAAGCCTTCTTCCAATCCTTCCAGCATCATAGCAACATAAATCCGCCACAGCATGACAAACTGACAGACAAGTGTTAGTTATCTATATACCACTTATAAATTCATAATTGTATCGGGCTTTCTATTTCCAACAGTACAGCCTCAGAGATCCCCGGGAGGGTTACTCAGAGTCAGCCTTGACTCGGTAAAGAGTTACAGTCTCAGGAACCTACGGGGGCAGTTCGGCCCTGTCTTACTGGGCCACTATGAGTTGGCATCAACTGGCTGGCAGTGAGGTTATTTGTCTGGTTGTTTGCTTCATGAACAATCTGTGATACGTGGATGACAGACCTTTTTTCGATGAGAGGACCTGAGACACCTGCTGATGGAGATCCATGACTACAGTCATTAGTGTGGATTGCAAGTAAATGTAAAGAGACAAAAAATTCTCATAATGGACCAATAGATCACATCATGGCAAATGAAAAAAATTGCAATTTTCAAGGATTTCATTTTATTTCAATCCACAATCAGCACTCATGGGAAAGCAGTCAAGAAATTAAATGATGCACAGCATTGAGCAAATGTATTGGAAATGACTTCCTTAAAGTATCAAAGAGCAAAGATGTTACTTTAAGGACTAAGGTGTGCCTCACCCGAGCCACGGTGCTATCAACTGCCTCATATATATGTGAAAAGTGAACAAGGAATAAAGAAGAGCAGCTGAACAATTGATGCATTTGAATTATGGTGTTGACAAAGAATATTGGTAGTGCTATCTGTATTTCCTGGAGAGCAGACAAAGCTCTTTTGGGGGTGTTTTAACAAATATGTCTGGTGCAGGACTGGGCAGTGTTTCATTTGGTTGTCCATAAGGTAGTGATCAGTCAGAAGAGAGTTGAAAACACTTAAAACAACAAGAAGAATCCTCACTAAAGATTGAGGGCCACTGAAACGTTCTCTTCATTTAAGGTAGCCTTTTGTCAGCGAGTCTGTGGTCCTCAGAGGGTTTCCAGTGCTGTGATTTTTTATGGAGGTAGATAGCTACATTTTTCTCTCACAGAGCACTGATGCATTCAAACTGTTGACCTTTTGGTCAGCAGCTAAGAGCCAAATCCTTATGCCACAGGTCTCCTTACAATTAATAGAAACATGTATAATGATGCTTTTGATCAAGACCAGAAAATTATCAGTTTCTGGAAAGTCTAATATTAAATTCAGAGTGCTCGACAGCTACATTTTTCTATTTCCAGCCATTGGGAAAAGATGCATTTATAAAATTTAAGATGATTTCATATATATATATATATATATATATACACACACACACTCATACTCATATAGCTTAATGTGTTACATATTATATATATCATATTTTACTATATTGTATTACATGTTACATTATAGCATAACAGGCATATATATATATTTTATGACATATTCAAATATATATAACATATGCTAATGGAATATACAGCATACCACACATATTTTTTATGTTATGTTGAAATCAATGCACGTATTTGTGCTCCGTCATGTATTTGTATGTTATATATAGTTTGTTATACGTTTACACCACTATGTGTGTGTGTGTGTTGTGCTACATGGTTTACCTGTTTGTTTTCTCTGAGGCCACTCCGCTTTCCAATGAAATGAACGGGGTGCTCTTAGTGCTCTTTTACTTTTTAAAGAAAGCAAGTTTCCGTGAACTCCCTAAACTATTAAGAATTAAAGCTGGAATGTACTACACTCGTGTCTGTTTCTCCTTTATCCCCACAACGCATCTCACCAAGGTTTGCTTTCCCGGGAAATTTGTCATGTGAATTTTTATTTAAATTTAAATAGGACACCCACGAGTACTGCTGATAGGAAAGTCTAATTACCTTAAGAGAGGAGAGAATGATTGGGTCCAGAAGCCATTGCCTGTAATCTCTTATTAGGGACCCTGCAGGACTGAAAAAGTGAGGGTTGCAATTATGCCTTTGGAGAAATTGTAACATTTTCAAGTGTTAATTACTTCAACGTTCCTGAGGCTCTGAGTTATTGTTTCGGACAATTGAAATGGTAGAGTGAAGGCTATGACTCTGCCATAAATTTAAGACTGTAAAGTGTCTTTGGATAGTGGCACAGATACAATCACTTTAAGTTCCTCGTTTGAGCTAAGCAGCTACCTTATGCATGGTGTACCTTTCTGTTTGCTGTGAGCAGCAGTAGAAAAATATCAGTAATCATTTCTCAGACTCCTAAGTGGGGCATAGGCTGGAGGGAACACAGAGTGACATGCAAAGTATGTATATGTCCCTAATGAAGACTATTGCCTAGGAAATAAATGACACTGAGAACAAAGTCAAGGGACCCTGGCAGCATTGTGGTTTCCACATTGAGCTACTAACCGAACGGTCATCAACTTGAACCCACCAGTCTCTGAGGAAGAAAGATGCAACTGCTCCTGTAAAGATGTAACATCTAGGAAACTGGTAGGAGTAGTTCTACTCCACCCTATAGCTCACGCGGAGTTGAAATCAATGTAACGGCAGTTCATTTGCGGTGTAAAATACAAGATGAATCCTGATTGGAGTCTTGACTGTTAACAGAAAGGTTGACATTTCAAATACAGCCAATGATGCTTCAGAAGAAAGATCTACTTGCTAACAGTGACAGCTATTGAAACATCCTACAGAGTAGTTTTATTCTTATACATGAGCTTGCTATAAATCAGAATCAACTTGATAGTAACCAGTAGAATGCAAATATGACAGCAAGAAGCCCACAGATTTATGACACCCATTTGGATGCGTGACAGTGTGTAACAAAAAAGGCCTGATTTGTGGCAGACGGGCCACTGTTTTTGCCACCACAACAATGCACTACTTACACAGCCATCTCGGTGTGCCAGCTTTTGGCAAAAAAAAGCATGCCTCTCTTGTCCCAGGCACATGACTCACCTGACTTCACTCCATGCAACTTCTTTTTGTTTCTGCAAATGAAGAGGGACATGAAAGGATAGTGATTTAATGACATAGAAGAGGTGAAGGAAAAAACGAGGGAGGCGCTGTCAGCCATCCAAACAGATGAGTTGGAAAAATGTTTCCAAGAATGGAATCGCAGATTTGCCAAATGTATTAAGTGTAATAGAGAGTACTATGAAGGCAATAAGGTTATTTGTAAAAAAAAATTAAATTCATAGCCTTGAAAAAAATCTGTTTTTGGGGGCGGTACCCCCTCGTATCTTTGTCCCCTGAATCCAGGGCCAATTCACCCATTGTAGGGGAAGTGTGAACATTCCTATTCCCTCTGCTCTTTCCCCACCTAGACCTTTTCACTATCTCCATTTCCTTCGTCCACAATGGTTGCATCAGTACATTGACAGAAAGCTGCCAGCGATTCTGGCCGGATTCATTAGATGGTGTGGACTAAGGAATATCATTGCTGATGTCAGATGGATCTTGGCTGAAAGTAGAGAATACCAGTAAGTTGTTTACTTGTGTTTCATTGACTATGCAAAGGCATTAAGCTGTGTGGACCTTAATAAACTGTGGATAACATTGAGAATGATGAGAATTCCACTTTATTGTGCTCTCGAGGAACTTGTACGTGGATCAAGATCGGCAGTTGTGCAAACAACAAGGGAATACCATATGTTTTAAAATCAGGAAGGTGTGTGTCAGGGTTGTATCCTCTCACCATACTAATCCAATCTGTATGCTGAGCCAATCATCAGAGAAGTTGGACTATATAAAGAAGAATGAAATATGAGGATTGGAAGAAGGCTTAGTAACAACCTGAGGTATGCAGGTGACATAACCTTTGCTTGCTGAAAGCGAGGAGGACTTGAAGCCCTGGCTGTTGAAGATCAAAGACTGCAGCCTTCAGTGTGGATTACACCTCAGTGTAAGGAAGACCAAAATCTTCCCAACTGGACTGAATAGGTAGCATCGATGTAAACAGAGGAAAGATTAAATTTGTCAAGGATTTTATTTTATCTTGCTTGGATCCACAGTCAGTGCTCATGAAAATAACAGTCAGGAGATCAAACAATGCATTGCATTGGGTACATCTGCTGCACATGACTTCTTTTTAAAAGCAAGAATGTTACTTTGAAAACGAAGGCACGTCAGACCTAAGCCATGGTTATTTTCAATTGCCGCATATGCGTGTGAAAGTTGGACATTCAGTCAGAAAAATTGAAGAAAATTGATGCATTTGAATTATAGTGCTGAAAAAGAATATTGGAGGTACCATGGACTGCCAAAAGAGCGAAGAGGTTTGTCTTGGAAGAAGCACAGCCAGAATGCTTCTTAGCAGTAAGGAATGGTGAGACTTCATCTCATGTACTTTGTACATGTTATCAGGACCAGTCCCAGAAAAGGACAGCATGCTTGGTAGAAGGGCAACAAGGAAGTCCCTTTACAAGAAGAATCGACAGAGTGGCTGCAACCATGAGCTCAAACAAGCACAGTGGTGAGGATGGGCCAGGAACAAGCCATTTATCCTTGTGTGGCACATAGGCTAGTGAAGCACCTGCCCCTAACTTGTCTCCCATTCATAAGGACATGTGCCTTATCTGCATGTCGCCCTTTTGTAGTGTTTAACAGGCATAGTGGAGCATGTGTACCTCCACTTCTCTTTTGTATTGATTCCTTTGATTGTCCCCCTGTATCCCCCTTTGGCTTTGTTTTGTCTAATTAGCAGTGCTTTGTTATCTATTGTGTGTTAAAGTGCTAGTTGGGATGTAGAGGCCGGAACTTTCAATGAAAGTTAACCCAATTCAGGGGAGATTCCCTTGGTGCAAGGGCAGAGCAAATAGAAGGTATGGGCATCCTGGGAGTTGCCCACTCAATAGCCGATTCGAAAGAACGGTCCTCATTCATCTCAGAAATCTAAAGCCTGGAGAACTGCATATTTCGTTCCCTGCTATTTCATACTTTAATTTTGTAGGCTGAAGTCTTACCTTATATCAGCCATGGGAATTGATATCCCACGTGCCTCTGAGATCATGATAAATGCACACTCACGTAAAGGTTATAAACCGTACACCATAATCCATAAACCATTGAAACATGAGTCAGTCTATCTAGACTAAAAGGTCTACCAGTTCTCTGGAGACCAGTGCTGAGAAGACTCTTCATATGATAATTAAACCTTGGCCTTCTGAGCTTCTTGAGGTGTAAGCAATAGGGGCAATCCTTGATATGCAGAAGGGAACCAGCCAGCCTACCAGCAGTCACACTGGTGACAGAATGCCATATGCATGGTATATTTCCCCTTCTTGCATTTCCTTGTTACTTCCATCAGTGAGAGTTCCTGTCTGTATGTTACCCAGGGTTAATATTTATAAGATAACTTAGTACACAAGATTTTTCAATCGTGTAATTCACGAAGCACTCTGATACAGTTTTGGTTACTGGAGATGTGTTTTCCAGGGAATAACCCTCTAGGAAATGGCTATCTCTTTTTTCATTTGGCTGAGAGTGGTTATTGATTGACCCCAGTCACTCCTGAGTGAAGAAAGACTCCACAATGAGAGGTAACACGCTTAGACACAATGCTTACGTTATACATTGATCCTTTGTCCCTATAAGTCCTGTTTTCATCCTTTGTGCTGTCTCACTATTCTTACACTGCTCTTCACTCAGCTGCTCCCTTGAGCTATATTCACCTAAAGGATGCAAAGGGGACTCTGAACAGCTTTTCCAGGCAAGCAACCCACATACCATCAGCACTGTTATCAGCATTGCTGAAGAGAGGGCAGAATTTAAATCAAATTGATTTTTTGAAATCAAGGGTTATTTATTGTGAGACAGGGCAAGAGAGCCAAGGTGGACAGCACATGGGTGGCACCCATAACAATAGCTTGGGACTTATTTCTCAGCACCCCTTGCTACCAGAATGGAAGGTACTGAAACCTGTTAAAAATGCTTGGTATGCATATGGGGGAGTAGAAATACCAAGTTCTGCTATGCTGGCTTTAAGATTTTCTTCCTCCTTAGAGTGGAGAACACTGCCATCAAATTGATGCCAACTCATAGCAATCCTATAGGACAGGGCAGAACAGAGATTGTAACTGTTTACAGAGTGGAAAGCCTCATCTTTCTCCTGAGGATCGGCTGGTGATTTTGAACTGCTGACCTTGAGGATCCCAGACTGACACATAACCACTACACTACCAGGGTCCATTCTTCTTCCTAGGAGTTTTTAAATAAAATTCTCTTGAGATACTTATGCATGCCTTCCAAATGTAAATCTTTCTTCTGGGAAGATAAGAACCTGAATTCTGATAACAATTGGCAAACAAGGAATGAAGATAACTAGCATTCTTATCTTTTATTAAGGATAATAGCATAAGTCTGTTTTACAATGGTCTGTTTGACAATAACACAGTAGTGGGTTAAAATGATTGTCTAGGCCATCAGGTGATATGAATTTTATTCTTGTTATCTCAGTAATAGTAACCGGTTGCCGCACAGGCACCACGAATGCCCTCTCTCCTTTCACACAAGTCACTTTGCTGAAACTTATAGCACACTTAATGTTTTTGGAAAACATTTCCACCCTTCACTTTATTTGATCTCCAAGGATGTAGTAAAGCTCTCCAAAGAATAAAAAACGTACATGTTGAAAAATAAATACAAAGCGTCCAGAAAGGAATAGAAAAACAAACCTGATTCCCCTGCCCCCCACCTTGTTAGGTTTCTGCAGTGGGGTAAACTCGTCCCCCACTCCACCTTGTTAGGTTTCAGGAGTGGGGTAAACTCGGTCCCCCCACCCTCACCCCCACTTTGTTAGGCTTCTGGAATGGGGTAAACCTCAGTGTTTGCTTCTAGGCGGCTGAAAGAATTCATGCAGCAGAAGCACTTGTAATCCAGGTGAGTTTTTATGAAGGAACAGAAAAGTTTCAGGTTTCACTGTCTCAACAGATGCTATTTCTGGAAAGTGTGCCAAGCACACTGGGGGGTTTGCAACTGGGAATGAAAAACCACGTGGAGAAGAACACCTACGTAAGTGGGAATGGGGGGTCCCAGAGATTAATCTGAGAGCAGGCCCTGAGGGTGCCTACAGATGGGTCTAAACACCCCCCTGCACTAGAAGTCCTCCTTACAGCAGTCCCTTGAGAGAGGCAGAGTAAAGAGACCTAGCCTGCTGGCAGCCTGGGGATTTAACACCTCTGGCTGGGGAGGCATACTCAGTTCTGGATTTTCCCATAGGTGTCCAATTGCTGCCTGATTTCTTTCCAACCCCTGGATGTGGCCCTGCCAGGCAATGTCTGCTAGCACAGGCATTTGGGGGAGACAGCCCCACTTGTCCCTAAATCCAAATACCTTTCACCCTTACTAAGGGTATCTTTAAGGAGCGCTGGTGGTACAGTGATTAAAGCTCTCAGTGCTCAGTGGTACAGTGGTATAGCTCTGGTGACACAGTGGTACAGTGGTACAGCTCTGGTGGTACAGTGATTAAAGCTCTCAGTGCTCATCTAAAGATCAGGGGTTTGAATCTCTAGTCATTCTGCTGGAAAAGATGTGGCTGCCTGTTTCTGTAAAGACTATAGACTTGGAAACCCTATGGGACAGTTCTACTCTGTCCTAGTGGGATGGCAATAAATCAGTATCAACTCGATGATGTCAAATGCCTCAAAAGAACGAGGTGCTTGGTATAAGAGAGGTATCTGCCAAAGAGACAAGCCAGACTCTCACTTTCCCCCCTTCTTTTCTGCTGACTGCTTTTTTTCTGAGTTGACAGTCAAAAGTCAGCTAATCAACACCTGGGGGAGCCATCAGACATTTTTCTTTCTTCATCTGGGAGGAGGTCCTGGGTGCCTGTCCTGCTCCCAGGAAAGATTTCAGGTGAGGGGGAAAATTCAGACACGTGTCAGAGAAAAGGTTTGAACAGAAAGAATATATTTATTGAAGAGAGATCCGTTGGGGAAGAAATCCAAGGGCCCTTAGCTCATCTGAAAGGCCTGGGAAAACATCAAAGTGGACCTTGTATTCTGTGAATGGGGGGCCTCTCACCACAGGCTGGCGTTCTGGCAGTGAGGTCGGAGGGAAGAAACAGGTGCAGAGAAGTTCATTCACATCATTGGCCTAAGGGAGGCAGCTAGGCTGGGATCCGACTACAGACTCTGGGCCACTTGAGTCTGCGTTTTCCTGTGCAGTCTGTCAGCAGAACGTGCTAAGGGATAGAAGATGAGCTCATCCTCGCAAAACTCTGCTCCAACCCTGACAATGTACTTGTTCTCCTCTAACTTTAATCTTTCCTTCCCATCCTGAATGTCAATGAGCCGATATTTTATTCAACCTCAGCCAGTCTTTGGGGGGTAATTAATCTGCGTTTTCCACACCTAGTTTCTCTTTTAATGAGTAAACTTGGAGCAAATCAAGCCTCTACTGGGTATTTGCTTTGTCTGCTTGTAGAAGCAAATGAGCAGCATATATTTGTTTCCTGTTTGACTGCCCTTGTTATTGGATTTGGTAGTAAAGAGAAATGGGGAGATCATTAATCAGGGCATAACAATTTCTTTTAACAACAGATTGTGGGAACAAAGTAATACATTGACACCCATCCCATCAATAAAAGACAAACAGAACCTGTGATCTGCACAACTGACAACATATGAGCTTGTTGTTTTGTTGCCGTCCAACCCGTGGGATTCTTGCCCATGGCTTTATAGCCAACTGAAATAAACTGACATTGCATGCAAGAGAAAATGAAAGGGATTCTTCTCCCCATAGACAAGGAACACTGTGGGGTCTCCTGACCAATATACCTCAGGCTTCCCACGTTGGGGACACCTGAATCTCTTCTCCCGTAGGCACCTGAGATTCTGATTTCTTACCACCCTCATTGATCTGGAACCCACCTCTGTCCATAAATGGAGGAGACCTAGCTGGTGAGTCATGTTTTTTGCCCAGTGTTCTCCAGATAGGCCTCTTGCTTGAAACTAGTCTGGGAAGAATGAAGAGTCGGATGATGTATTCCCTTCTGGTAATTCTTGAGTTGGGGGTTGCGTAGAGGATGCTGATATATGGGCTGCTCATGCACTCTTGCCCAGTCCAAACTGAAAGGGACTGTAGACAATTCTGAGTAGAAGGGTATTAGATGGAACACTGGTGACCAGGATTCTCAAGGTGGACAATTTAGATACAGAGTAGCAAGCTGGGAGTCATAGAAAAAGGGATGGTTTAAATTCTACAGA
>NW_022111320.1:36902915-36930206 GCF_000313985.2 Echinops telfairi
GTTCGAACCACCAGCAGCCCCATGGGAGAAAAATTGGATGTTCTACTCTCATAAACAGTTACAGTTACAGGGACCCATGGTTATATAGATTATATAGATCAGAATTCCCTGTAGTTTTTTTAAACAAATGCATGAGGGTAAAAGAAAACATTTCAGTATAAAATCAGAGACATGTTTATGAAACAAAACATCCCCGTGGGAAGATAATGTTTTGCACACATGCTCCAGCAGGGTCGATACACTTCTGAAAGCATTCTTCCCATCTCCTTACCACTCCCCCAAAGAATGCTGCACTGTTTGCTTAAAGCTAGACCAAAATGGGTTTTGACATCTTTGAGGAATTCAAGTCATGTTCCGTGTCAATATTCTTGAATTTGGAGAGTAGAAAGGAGTCTGAACAGGCAAGCTCAGGCCCATAGGGTGCATAGGGTAAGGTTTCCCTGTGAAGTTCTCCTTCCAGCCCTTGCAACCTGCAAAGGTGCATTGTCCGGATGGAAATATAAATTCCTTGGTACAAACTTCTAGGCCTTTTTTCTCACCCATGCAGTTTTCTATTTTCCTAAAACTTCTTCATAATAAGCCCCCACGTATGTCCTGCGTCCTCTGAGAAAAATCTATCAAGATTACACCTTGAGAATCCCATAATAAATTAGGAGTCATAACCTTCTGGGCTCAAATGTCTGCCTTGAATTTTATGGACCCAGGAGATTCACTCCAGAAAGGACTTGATTGGATCTGCTTTTGTGAAGCACCCCAGAGAAATGGAGACAAGTGAGAGAATTCGTCTGCAGTCACCTTCTGACGTCAGGGACAGTCTCAGCCACATTTGGTTTGGAAGAAATCTGTGTGGGCAGGAACTAGAGCCTCAGTAGCAATACTTTTTTACCTTAGTGCTTCCATTTAATGGCAGTCTTCCTCTAAGAGCTGAGTCTATACATTGAGCTTTGTCTTCCACATTCTCCGTCTAGTCGTCCAGGGAGAAGGCTGGGGAAAGCCCAGGAAGGAGGAGCTGGGTGGGGAGGGACCCATCTTGGTACAGGACTCTAAAACTTTTCTTGTCCTTCTGCACGTTCTACAGCAAAGCATACAACATGGTAGCCTAAACATTGCAAACATTTTTCAGTCAGAGAGTTAAGGTTTTAGACCGCAGCTCAGGTATTTATTTGTCACGGGGAAAATGTGTGATAATTTTGTTTTCTTTTTCCTTTCTAAGCCTTAGTTCACTGCTTTGTAAGGCAGGAATGAAAGGACTCTTGTGGGGACTGAATGATCTTATGGATTTAACCAACAAAGCTAGAGCTTAGTGATGGCGGAACTCAAATTAATGGGAGCAAATATTACCATTTTAAAACTTTACCTAGTAAGCAATATTTTACTAACTGGGCAATTTTGACAGACCTAATGGAATAATGAAATCAAAAGATTGAACCTGATTTTGTTTAACCAAACAAATTTAACTGATTCTTCTTCCTCAGACTTAAACTGCTTATTTGATTGGTGGTAAGTTCTTGGTTCCTTATTGACTTATCCTTACCATAGTGCAACTGTTCGTTCAGTTTCCTCACCAAGGAGCATAAAACATGCAAAAACCTAGCTTCAAACATGTTGCCTTAAAGGGTTTGCATTTCCATACGCATTAACCAATATCGCACAGTAACGGACTCTCTGAATGAGAAAGGGGGAACTGTCCTGGGCGAATACTTAAGTCAATATCAAAGACTCAACGGAGAACAGACTGGCTTCTTGCCTTTCTTTGCTCCCTGCGAGCAAAACAAGGTAGAACCCTTAGCAAAAAGTATAGAGTAAAATTAGTGGAAACTATTTCTTTTCATGATTCAATATGTAATGAATAGGCCTCCCCTCCTCCAGGGTCATCTGAAAATATGAAATGCACTTAAACGATCTGCAAAATGTACATGTCCTTTTAATTACAGAATAAAGATGGACGCCTAAAACCCCAAAGAGCTAGTTTGTGAGTAATTGAGAGGACTCAGACAGGGGGGGATATATGTTGTATGGCAGTCACTGCACACGTAATGATGGTACTTAGTGACAGCCCATTAAGAAACATCTGTCTTTGCCACTGCCACCGGCCTACGTTATGCTTGTGTCTTAGAGGACCTCTTTGCTATAAATAAATTATATATGTAAGAGATTTTATGGGTTAACTAAAAATGTATCAGATTCCTCAATTCTGTTGAAAACCCCCTCCTTGCTCAAGCACATTTGGTTCTATTTCAGTTTAGTAAGATCGCTCTTTTCTCTTATTTTAAATTCCCACCCTAAACTCAGTCACTATCATTTTTTTTCAGCATAGCCTCCGACTAATTATTTTATAAATTGATATTTAGCCTCCTCTAAATTAATTTGCTTGATGCCTTTCAGCGATCTTTGCCAAATGTCTTTGAAAACTATTTTCATTTTAAATGAGTGTTACTTTGTGAACTGCTTAGAAAAACGTCTTGAAAGCGGCTGAATGGTTGTGACTAGTGGTAGCCTTTTACATCTTCACTGAAAAAGTGAGTTCTGAAGCCAAGCAAAATGTTTCCCTTCATTCCTTGGTTCCAAAGACTATAGTAATAGGTTTGTAAACAAAGGGAATTGTTTTGACTTTGTTACATTAACCTATAGCTTTGCATTGTTATAAGTGATATAGAAACCTAACAGATTTATCCAAAGCACATGGAGAGGGGTACTCTGGCATCGTGTATTATAAAACTAGCTACAATTATATTAGGTAGGGTAGGAAATACATATGTCCTGAAGAATTAGCTGTATGGCAATTTTATGTTAGAGAAAAGATTGTCTCCCTGGGCTCAGACAGAGAACACAAAATAATTGATGGGAGTCAAAAGGAAGACATCTCCATTAGTTGGTCCAAGGTGTGAGAAGAGGGATGGGCAGAGAGAGGTAACTTGGTCTGTGGCCGGCTCTGTCCTGCTCTAGCTGAACGTCATTGTTTATGAAAGCAGATATTTGACATGGTGATATCCAATATCCTTTCCAGCACTAACGTTTGTATGATATTTCTCTTTATTCCTGAACACTCTCTAACAGTGAAGGTTAGGACACACTATCTGCTGCTGCCCCTTCACTTCTGTTATGGAAAACAAAACAAAATAAAAATGGATTGCTCTTCCTGACACCCTGACAAATAACAATTAAAGCGGACAGGCAAGTGAACACCGACTCCTGGAAGCCCCAGGTGTCACGAGCAGCACTGTTCGTCACGGGCCTTGCAATGGCTGGTTTTTCAAAATCAATTGCCAGGCCTTTCTTTGGAGTTGTCTTTCTTCTGCAAATGGACTCAAACTTTCCGTGGCTCTATTACCAGCCATGCGTGGAGCCAGCACACCACCCAGGGATTCCGTCCTCACACCCGGATTCTCTCATAATCTCGTACTGGGTTTCATATGCTACCCCTTGAATAATGTGGTTCACAGTACCACTGCTCTGCATGCTTTATGAAGTCTTCTTTTCCAGAACAATTTTGTTATTAATTGACCTTATTTCACAGAAACTATGTTACTCACAAAGTTGCCATCATCAAACTAAGAGTTATAGAATTTTAGGGTATAAAGTATCATCGTGAAAGCAGTTGCTTATGGGGATATTTATCTTTTAAATTTTCTAGCAGCAGTTTTTCAATGTAGTAGTGAAAGTTTCCAAATAGAAATACCTAAGCAAACAATTACGGTGATGCCAATGGGAGTATCGATTAAGGTGCAGTCTAATAATTTGACTGGTTGTTAATGGAGAGTAGCCAGTTATGTTTTTATCTTGAGATTTTCCCTGTACTTGTACAGAGGGTAATTAAAGGAAACAGTTTCTGTACATGTTTATTGCTGCCTTAATCTGTATAAAATGATGAAATTCATTTTCTACATTTCCATTATTATTATCTTATCACCATTATCATCATCATCAGCTCCTATTGATCAAACCTTTACTATCTAACAGTCTTCAGTCAGATTTTCCCAGATGTAGACTCTTAAGATGGACGTTTGCCCACCTTTGAGAGTCACTGCCTTGGGCTTCTAACTGCAAGGTCAGCAGTTTGAATCAACAACCCCTCTGCGGGAGAAAGTTGGGGTCTTCTACTCCCACAAAGAATAGTCTCGATGACTCACAGGGTAGATACCGATCCTATAAGGTCCCGATGAATTGGAATCCACCTGAGAGTCATCCGTTTTATTTTTATTTTTTTTAAGAGCGTGAGGGGAAATAAGAATGTACAGAGAAACAAGAATGCGTCCCATGTAGCCATCAGAGCCGTCTCAGGTCTCAGCTGATCCCAGGGGAGGCTCCTTCATAGTTGTGCTGAAGGACACAAGGGGCTCTGACGTGATAGTCTCTCATTGACCAAACACTGGCTGCGTGGTCCTCTCAGCAAGAGCGTAAAGTGACTGAGCAGAGGCGCTCTCCATTTCATCCGCAGCACCAGTGGAGGGGGTCAGGCATGCTCCAGTCCCACAGAATGGATGCCTCATCACCGTGTTCTGCCACTCGTTGCATAATCATAGCAAATGTATACCGTATCTGTGAATTCGCTATTAGGATGGTCTTCGTAATATTAAGAAGTGGAGGCTCAGATAATCCACAGCTGGTAACTCTGTCCAGAGTCAAAGGTAGCTGTCTCCACTGCACTCTGACCTCTTCTCCCGCGTTATCTCTCAGTCATGTCATCTCAGATACTGCAGTGTTCCTGTAGAATTGTCTGCTAGCAGCTTAACTCACTGGTTTCCAAAACTGAGACCAGTCCCCCTTTTTCTTGAGATTATGGGTAAAATATTAAAGTATTTGATCGAATATACTGATCATTTAAAATTGTAATTTTTCTACAGAAACTCTTCCTTATATATTGTGCTGATTTGACTTCCACACAATTTTCATGACTAAGATGAGGAAATGTCTAAAAACACACACATTAAGCTTGACTTAAATAAGTACTTGATAAGTTCTTTTACTTATTGTGATTCAACCATAATGGAGTAATAGTCATAGATAATTATGTTATTTTTCCACATTCTCAACACACGAGTAATTGAAGATTTTGTCTGGGTTTTTAGCACGACAGAGAGGATGATATGGGTGTGCTCAATCGCTCTAACTTATCCTCCCCTCAATTTCCTGCATTAGTTAATATTTTGCTCGATTATATGTGGGGGGGAAAAAACCCTTTCTTAACTCAAACAGGGTTAATAAAAAATGGAATGCATTGATCTAAACCATTAAAAATCCAGCAGTAGTGCTAGCCTCAGGCCAGGGGCTCAAGCGATTCTCAAATTCCCTCTCTAATTCTCACTTCTACTTTATCGGTGTTGGTTTGCTTCTCAGACCTGCCCTCCTTCTCTAATAGTAATATAACTACAGGAACTAGATTAGCTCCTGTGTTCAAGATTGCAAAGGAACATTTTCCTCCCAGTTGTCCAGCAAAAGTTTCCTTGTTTTCTTAATGGCCCTGAACCAGTCACCTGAATTAAATGCCCGTTCTAGGTATTGGGAGTAAGTTAACATTGCCCATGCTCCTCAGATGTCTCCAGGATTGGGGACAAGGAGCAGCGCACCATCCCATCACCCAGAGTGTAATTCAGAATTGCTTCCCCCTCAAAAAATATGAGGGCTTGTATACTGGGTGGTCAAAACCTAGCAAACAGGCTCCACTGCAACTGAAATCCATAAACTTTACTTTTCAGAAATAGTTGCCATACACCTAAAGCCTAGATCAGTGGTTCTCAACCTTCCTAATGCCGTGACCCTTTAATACAGTTCCTCATGTTGTGGTGACCCCAACCATTAAATTATTTCCGTTGTTACTTTATAACTGTAATTTTGCTACTGTTATGAATCGGGAAACCCCTGTGAAAGGGTTGTTTGACCCCTAAAGGGGTCACAACCCACAGGTTAGAACCACTGGCCTAGATCATATGATAATTTGTGTACCCTGGGGATCTGGAATGAAATAAAGCCAGCCCACACAAAATGAAAACTGACAAGTAGACACTTGTTAACAATAATATGAACCTTCATGAGAGAAGAAAACTCTGCCGAAAGGTAAATCCAAAAAGCACTGGTGAGGTCTATGCAAAGCACTTTTAATTATTCGTGAACATTGAGTTTCTGATTTTCTATGGATTTCTGATTTTATTGTAACAAGAAACTTCTCTTCAAGTTCATTTGTGAGTAGATACTTTTGAAAACTGTGTTTTAATGTTTCTGGAAAGATGTGGAATACTCCTATCGGTTTAGAAAGTGTTGATCGGTGGCAGCTTGTCAAGGTTACTCCTGTCAAATGGAAGTGTCATGTTTAAACATGAGTGCATTATTCTCAATGTTTGATATTTCCACAATTTTTAATAGCTTTTGTGATTGTTCCTGGGGGGATGGAATATACATACATATTCCATCAGAGGACTCTTTCCATTAACCTTGCATGCATATAATCTTATAATCTAACTACCTATAATAGAACTGATGGGTTTCTTCACAAGGTAACAGAATTCATACATCCAGCTCATCTAAAAGTTACAGTGGTGATTATAATTGTGGGATGAGAAAAAAAATAATGGTAAGCTTTGTTCTATAGTTCTGCATTTACTAATTTACATAGATTTCACATGCATGCATTGAGGACCATATTCAAGAAAGGCATCTGTTTACTGATGAACATGTGATGGAATAGATACACCTGTTATCAGGAGAAGTCCTCTGCTAGTTCCAGATATTTAACTTTGCTCGCATGGCTTGGATCACGTGCACCTCAGTCTTCAATGTGCCATCTTTGCTTTCCATGACTTTGGCAGATCTAGCTCTGGCCTTTCTGGATCACCTCCCACCTTCCTCTTCATATACTTCATCTCTATTCAAAATGGTGCTTGGTTCCTTAACATATTATTTGAATCTGAGGTTATTCCCATAGTGGGTTATCTGTCCGAATTTTTATTCTTGTCATTCTTACCATCTAACTGTGCCTGACCAATTCCAACTTCTTCCCTACGTCTGAAAATAAATCCGACTATGAGCAGTCTTCCGTAGCTAACCTTCCCTTACCACACACAAATGATGTTTTATGGATTATGTTTTATGCTATGAACTCACCACTTCCAGTAATCATCCCAGCCTGGAGTCTTAAGCACAATAGAAGGGTGACTGGACTTACCTTGCTTGTGAAAGTTACCAACCACACACAAAAAAATGTGATTGGAAAATGCAGGAATGCTTTAGTATTTCCAGGCTTTCTCTAGCTTTCTATAAAATAAAAGAGGATTAGTCATTACTAATTTACATTTTGTCTTGCCCCTGCTTCAAGCAAGTCTTTGCATTGGTATACCAGTCCCTTGTGACTTTTGTGAACAAGTGGTGGCATCTTTAGGGAAATGAGAGAGTTGTCACAGCCTATTGTGTACCAACTGTGGAGTGTGAGGCAAGTTAATCATTGCTAGTATTTCCTGCATATTAATTTAATGTCTCAAAATCTTAACCAAACCAAATACATAAACATTAGTGATACAGAATAGAATGGTGATTGGCATTTGCTACCAGTCTTGAATTTGAAAGCTATGTAAACTTGGGCATGTGGTTCATTTTCCTTTTCTATAAATTGGGAATTATTAATGAATGCCATGTAAATTTCTATCTTACTCTCAATTGCATCTGATTTCAAAGAATACTCAAAGATTATATTCCCAAAGGACTGCCAAAATAAAAAATATAAAAAGATATGGAATGCATAAAGATCAATATCTGAGGTATTAGTGAGCTGGAATGGACTGGCATTGGCCATTTTGAATCAGAAAATTATATGTTTTACTATGCCATTAATACCATCAAGAATAATGTAACATTTAACATTCACTGGCAACAAGACATCGCAATGTCCATTATGAAGTACAGTACTGTCTGTGATATGATTATAACTATTTGCCTTCAAGGAAATCCAATCAATGCTTTATTAGAATGTATGCACCAACGATAAAAGCTAGTGATGAAGAAATTGAAGAATTCTTCCAAAGATTTCAGTTCAAAATTGAGTAAACATGCAATCAAAATGTACTGATAATTATTAGTGATTACAATGCAAACGTTGGAGACAAAGAGGGAGAGACAGTAGTTAGAAAGTATGGACTTGATAATAGAAACAAATCTGGAGACCACATGATAGAATTTTTGCAAAACCGATGACTTGTTCATAGCAAATACTTTTTTTATCAACAGCACAAAAGGCTACTCTAACAGGGACTTCCCCAGATAGAATAACAGAAATCAAGTTGACCAAATCTCTGGAAAGAGAAGATAGAGAAGCTCAGTATCAGCAGCTAAAACCAGGCCAGGGGCTGACTGTGGAACAGACCATCAATGGTTCGTATGTAAACTCAGGATCAATCCAAAGAAAATTAAAACGATTCCACAAAATCCCAAATACGACCATGAGTCCATCCCACTTGAATTTTGAGAACGTCTCAAGAAGAGAATTGATGCCTGAATACTAGTGATAGAAGACTTGATGCGCTGTGGGGAGACAGAAAGGATATCGTTCCTGAAGGAAGCAAAAGGTCATTTAAAAGACAGGAGACAAAGAAAAGATTAAAGTGGATGTCAGAAGAGACTCTGAAACTCGTTCTTAATTGTAGAGTGTCTAAAGCAAATGGAAGAAATGATGACGTCAAAGAGCTAAATGGAAAATTTCAAAGGGCAGCTCGAGAAGGCAAAGTTAAATATTATAATGAAATGTGCAAAGACCTAGAATTAGAAAAACAAAGGGAAGAACACACACTCAGAGTATCTTAAACTGAAAGAACTCAAGAAAAGATTCAAGCCTCAAGTTGCAATCTTGAAGATCCTATGGACAAAAATATTGAATGAACTTCATGAGGCATCAAGAGACAATGTAGAGAACACAGAGTCGCTGTACCAAAAATAATGAGTTGACATTCGCTGTTTCAGGAGGTAGCATATGAGCAAGAACCAATGGTGCTGAAATATGAAATTCAATCTGCCCTGAATGTTGTAGGAAAAGCAAGGCTCCAAGAATTGATGGGATTCCAAATGAAATGTTTCAACAAGCTGATGAAGTACAGGAAAGAGTCACTTGTCTCTGCCCAGAAATTTGGAAGACAGCTACTTGGCCAACTGACTTGAAAAGATCCACCTTTGTACTCATTCCAAAGAATGATAACCTAACAGGTTGTTCAATTATAGAACATTATCATTGATATCATATGCAAGTAAACTTTGGCTGAAGATCATCCAACAAAGATTGCAGCCGTACATTGACAGGGAGCCTCCAGAGTTTCAGGCTGGATTCAGAAGAGGGCATGGAACAAGGGATATCATTGCTGATGCCAGATGGATTTGGCTCAAAGCAGGGAATACCAGAAATATATATTGACTATGCCAAAAAAATTGACTGTGTGGAACATAGCAAACAGTGGATAATCTTGAGAAGAATGGGAATTCCAGAACACTATTTGTGTTCATGCAGTACATGCATCAAGAGGTTGTCGTGTGAACAGAATAAAGGAATAATCCTTGATTTAAAATCAGGAAAGGTATGCATCAGGGTTGTATCCTCTTACCATACTTATTCAATTATTATGAGGAGCAAATACTCAGAGAAACTGGACTATATGAAGAAGATCCGATGGACAAAAATATTGAATACCACTATATGTGGTAACAGGACTGGAGGAAGGCTTATCAACAACCTTCAATATAGAGATGGCACAGCACTGCTTGCTGAAAGTGCAGAAGACTTGAAGCAGGGGCTGGTGAAGATCAAGGATTTTAACCTTCAGCATGGATTTCAACACAACGTCAAGAAGATCGAAATCCTTACAACTGGACCAACTGGTTAATATCATTCTAAATGGAGAAAAGGTTGAAGTTATCAAGGATTTTTGTCTTCCCTGGATCCACAATTAATGCTCATAGTAGCAGCAGTGAAGAGATCAAAGGGTATGTTGTAGTATGTAAATGTGCTGTGCAAGACTGCTTTAGAATATTAAACAGCAAGGATTTTCTTTGAGGACTAAGGTGCTCCTGACTCAAGCAAGAGTGTTTTCAATTGCCTTATATCAGCGGTTCTCAACCTGTAGGGTGCGACCCCTTTGGGGGTTGAATGACCCTTTCAATGGAACTGCCCAATTCATAACAGTAGAAAAATTAGTTATGAAGTAGCAACGAAAATGATTTTATGGTTGGGCAGTCACCACAACATGAGGAACTGTATGAAAGGGTCATGGCATTAGGAAGGTTGAGAACCACTGCCTTATATGGTGTGAAAGTTGGACCATGAATAAAGATGACCAAAGAAAAATCAGTGTATTCGCATTGTGGTGCTAGAGAAGACTATTAAAAGAACCATGGCCTGCTAAAAGGGCAATGTGTCAGTCTCGGTGGACTAGAGAAACAAAACTACAGGAACTCATATGTGCATAAAAGAGAGTTTTGTATAAGGGTAATTAATTGTACATTAAGAAAGCATCTCATCCCAGTTCAGTCCAAGCCCATTAGTCCGATATTAGTGAATATGGCCAATACCAATCTACAAAGTCCTCTTCAGACTCACAAAATACATGCTGAATGCAGGACGATCACAGGCCGGTGGGTAGAAAGTCTTTGGATCCAGTGGCGTTGTAAGCATCTCAGCGCTGGCAGGGGTCTCTACGTGGCTTCTCCAGCTTCAGAGGTCGCATAGGTCCACGTGGCTTCTCCAGCACAGGGCACTAGTGTAGTTCCATGTGTCTTGTCAGCTGCAGTGTCTCCCAGGGAGTAGCCGAGAAAGAGAGACGTGTTTCCCACCTCCAAGGAAGAAAATACTGGATTTCCCAGAATTCTTGGAAGAAGGCAATGCCCACACAGAGGCCTCATTGGCCATGATCTGATTGGCAGTCTAGATTTCACCCCTACACTCTTAATCCTCACATTGACAAACGATGAGATAACTACCACAGACAAACTGATCTGTATTGGAAGAAATAAGGCCAGAGTCCTCCTTAGAGGCAAGGATGGTGAGACTTAGTTTCACGTACATTGGACATGTTGTTAACAGAGACTAGGCCCTGGAAAAGGATGTGATATTTGGTAAAGTAGAGATGTACTGTGCACACACCTAGAGCTGCAGGGAGTCTTCTCATCCAACCCCCAGAACAAAACAGACAGCACTGTTTCACCTACATAAAACAACGTGTCATTTGAGTGGAAAAGTTCAACTTTCATATTATAGATGAAAGGAGTGTTAGTGGTGTTTTAGGATAAGAACTGGGCTGCTAATCTCCAGGTTGCCAGTTCAAACCCACTAGTTTCTCTGTAGGAAAAATGTAAGTCTGTCTGCTACTTTAAAGATTTACACTCTCAGAAACCCTATGGAGCAGTTCTACTCCATCCTATAAGGGATCTAGAAGACCTAATCAGAGGTATTGTGCTTTTATTTTATAGAAAAACAATGTGCATACTATTCAGATCTGGTGATGATAGGGAATCATAGCATTGCGGGTATTTCTAGGCTTCGTGACTCGTTTTGTCAAATAGTATCACTTTGAAAAACTTTGTATTGTGACATGAATGAAAGTTTACTGAGCACATTGGTTTTCCCTTTCAGTAAGCCACACACTTTCTTTCCTGACATTCATTGCAATTTCCTCACTGTAGCAGTAGTCTTCTTACTTCCTCCTGGCGTTTTCTGCTTCCATCGTCCTTTCCTATGCATCCCTGGCGCCTGAACTTCCTTCCTGGACACATCCCGCTCTCTTGGCTTGTTTGGTTAGATGTTCTTTCTAAGTAGTGTTTATCGCCCTGGTGTTATTGTTCCTCTTACAGGCCCATCCATTGTTTGGTTGGAAGCTGATCTGTGGAGTGACTGTAGTTCTCCTCTTGAAGGTTGACTGAGAGTCAGAGTCTGGCGGTGGTGTGGGAGTTAAGAAGGGTGGGGGGGGGCGGGATTCCACTTGTCTTTGCCATACTAGCAAGCCTATTTTTTCTTTTGTTTTGCGTGATTCAAACAGCATTCTTATCAATCTGTATGTCAATTAATAAACCTTAAGATCTTTCCTAAAATTTACCAAATTTGTTCTCCTAGGTAATATTATGTGTCAACTTGGCAAGGCTGTGATTATGGTTTGGCAAACATTGTGTAACCCTCTCCCATTTTATGATCTGATCTGAGCAACCTTCAGAAATTTTGGAATCAAAGTTGGAATCGAAGTTTTCTTGGGACGACAGCCTGCCTCCAGTGTGCAAATGGATTCTGCTTGAAGAACTTCCTCTCGCTCTCTTTCTCCTGCACGCGTCTTGGCATTTGACTTCTGGTTCTGTAGACATTAACTGGGAAAGGCCTCCTCTGTGTTGCTGACCTGCAGGTTTGGGTACATCAGCCCCTGTGAGCCATGTGAGCCAGCAGAGGTCGACAGTCTGACCTATCAATCAGGGACATATAGTCCCTATCATTGTATGAACGCTTTCCTCACCATTGTGTGTCAGTTCCTTGAAGTAATCTCTCTCTCTCTCTCTCTTCTTCTTCTTCTTTTGTCGCTGTTTAGAGCTAGAGCTAGACTCATGCTTCTCTGGTTTTGTTCTTCTACAGAAAGCACAAGTGCTTTAGTGAAAAAATGAATACTGACTTCAAATACATTTTAATAATTTTAAAAATATAGTCACATGTACAATAAATTGCCTCACAGGTTAGGTTGGTCATAAATTGCCTCACAGGATAGACTGGTCATTTTAAATGCATCCTGTTGCCAACCACTGAGGGTTTCTCATGTATGATATCATTATGTATCACATATTGATTACATAAGGTGATGCTTGAAGCTTGACTTTTTGGTAGTCAGGATGACGGTCCATAGAACTGGAAAAAGCAGACGAATCTTGCTAGCATTGTGTTTTGTCTTCAGGATAGGGTGTCACAATATACTTTTATTGCCCTCATATCAGATAGTTATATATTTCATACACTATAGTTATACAACATCTGAAACTCAAGTGAATACCTTATTTACTCAGCTGCCACACTATATCCCCAGACTGATTGCAGTGCATGCTGCACACAATAACTTACTGAGATAGATGGACTTTTGTACAGACTCTATAAACTGTTCCTGAGTTTTAGTGGATTTTTGAGATTTCTAGAAATTCTGAGTGACCTCCTTTGTATTTAGGACAGAGGAATGTTCAAACTTTAATGTGACTCAGCAAGACATTTCTATTTGGACTGAAGTTCCTTTAGACATAATGACGTGAATCATCCTAAGACAGAGAGTTACTGAAGGTGTCTTCTTGACATTAGAGTCTATTATATTCAAATCGGTTGCACTCTCTACTCAGTTTTTTAAAATCTCTCAGGAACAAATTGATATAAACTACTTGGCGACATGAGCATTTGATGATCTTGGTGTAGCAATCCAACATGAATCTACCTTCTTTTCCTGATTTTTAGAAATTATTATTATTTTTGTTTGTTTCTTCTTTTTATATAAATCATTTTCTTAGGGGGTTCTTCCAGCTCTTATAACAATCCATACATCAATTGTATCAAACTCAGTGGCACATCTACCTTCTGATGTAATAATATATCTTTGCCTCCTGTCTTAAATTTTAAGCAGAAAAGAACAAATGTTGTTTCTTCTTACAGCTAATGATACCAAGTCCTTGCTTGGTATTTTGCCGGTAAATTTGACATCCTCCAACAAATCAATCAGTTTCAGGTCATTATCTTCGCAGTACGGGTTTCTCATACATAGGTCACGATCACTTTTATTATTTGTTTCTGGACCATCGCCAAGTTTCCTCTTTGATACTTACTGTGGTGTTTCTCAGAACAAAATGTAGTCATCATTACAAGAATGACAATCCTTGAGCAAAATATATTTTTAACACTGGAGTTGTTTTCTCTCTGTGGAAGGGGACTGGGTTTGGAGTTACTGAACAAGGATTTCAGTCCCCCACTGACTTATCTGGCCTTGAGCAAGTCTCTTAATAACATCTTTTGGAAGCAGTTTCCTCAGTGGCCAATGGGGATTGTTATTCCCTCTGTGGCTACTTAACAGCAATGGTGTAAGGATACGATTAAGTGGGAGTTATGAAAGTGCTTTGGGTAAAAGTTAAAATCCCTACACAAATGTAAGCTATTATTAGTGAAAAGAAGTTTTAAAAACTTAGATCATTTGCCTAACCTTCATTTCTCCAGGGCTGAGAATGCATTTCAAATTTACTTTCACTTTATGTCACAGGATCTTTTTAATCATCGCATTAAAAGATTTCATTAGGGCTGTCACTATTAATTTTCTAGCAGTATGCTGTGTTAGTCCAGCCTTTAAATGTTTGATTGTTTCTTTTTGACTAAAGACTTCTGAGGGAGTTTACAATTCATTCCCCCATATTTGCAGGGCATGAACTAAAGCAAGTCAGGCAGCCACACACTTCATTAAAAGAATAATTAGACTGAGTGTAAGCAATGAATCATATTTAATTCCTGGAGGAAATGTTGGGTGACTATTAAATTTACAATCTTATTTATCCCTTTGAGCATATCCTAAGTGTAGGTCATCCAGGCAACCACGAGGCGAGTTAGGCTAAATGTTGCTGTTGTCACTGTTTTTAAGATAGTTATTTCACACATAAATGGTACTCATCACAGTTATCATGGAAAAATCTTTCAGAATATAGGTTTCTCATGATTCAAGCCCTTTATTTTCTCTCCCTCTTTTTAAAAATTGATAAACAATTAACATCCAGGAAGATTTACCAAAGGAGCCCTGGGGACCCAGTGATCCAGTGTTGAGTTCTGAGATGCTAACTGAAAGGTTGGTGTTTCAAACCCACCAGTTGCTTTGTCTGAGAAAGTTGTAGCAGTCTGTGCTCATAAAGATACCGTCTTGGAAATGATGAGGCTTTGCCAGTCTGTCCAACAGGGTCCTTGTGAGTCAGAACCAGTTAGAGACAATGGGGTTAAGATTTACCCAGTGGCTCCTGTGGCAGGAAGACATGGCGTTATGGTGGTTGCTGTAGAGTTTATTCCAACTCATAGAGACCCTGTGCCCGACAGCAAATAAACCCAGCGAGGGCGGCTCTGCTCTGTCCCCTGGCAACATGAGCAGTTGGAACATATTTGTTGACATCGAGCCACAACAACAAGATTTGATCTTTGAGAAGCAGTGCCCATCTCAAAATGCTCCACCTCCCCTCCCCTCACCACCTCACCCCACCCCACCCCACCCCGTGTCTGTCCTGCTAGTCACACTTCCCCGCAACCCAACCCAACCCAACTCTCCCTTCCATGAGGGCAGCCTCAGCGTGAGGGAGTATCTACTCACCGTTGGCTCTGATTAGTGCTTGTCCTTCACCAAAGACTTTAAGGAAAAACAAAAATTCTCTGCGTGGTCACGTCACTGCCACCAAAACCAATTTGACTCATTGAAATATTATAGGGTAGAGCAGATTTGCCCCTTTGGGTTTCTGCATCTGCACATCCTCATGGGAGCAGGTGGTCTTGTCTTTTTCCCACAGAGCACCTGGCGGTCAACAGCCCACTGTAGAGTCCACTCCACTGCCAGGGCTCCTTCATCACGGTACAGCTGAGGAAAATCTCATCCGATGGAGGGAAAGTGGACATCCCTTGAAATCTATAAAAAGGGGTCTTTATCTCAGCACATGTTCTGCTTCAAAACCACTCAGTGTCATAAACTCTAGAGGTGTGCCTTGAGATGTCTCCTTCATCTTTTCATAGAGATGTTTTCCTTTCTGTCAAATATTCAATGCCCGGGCTCGCACCAAGATCACTTTAAGTGTTTTATACTGCATTATTTAAAACGAAATACAAAGTCTCTGTGTACATCTGCATTCATTATATTACGCTACCGTCACAATTAACCCCCAAACCTCAGGGTCCAATAAAGTGTATTGCTCATGCGAGATGTCTAATGATGTCGTTCTGCTCGTCTGTCTAATGATGGGGTTAGTGCTCAGGAACTGAGGGGGAATTCGCTTCCCTCTCAGCCCTGTCTCCACGAGTGCCATGATGTGGTGAGCGGCGCATGAAGAACTTCAGCTGGCCTTTCAAACTCCTCAGAAATGGTGTGTGACTACCACGTGCAGTTCACTGGTCAGTTAAGTTGCATGGCCATGTCTACCTTCAAGGGGTCAAGGAAATATAATCTCCTAAATGCCTGGAAAGAATGACCAGAATGTGTGACACGTCCCCTTGGAAATGTGAAAAACAAAGCTATCCAGATGGGTCATCGGCTTAAAATATTAGGCACGCATATCAAAACGCTGACATTCTAAGAAGTATAATCTAAAGTCTCACCACTAGAAACATTTTTTTAATTATGACATGTCCTATGCTATTTTTCCCCAATATTATTTTTCTTGTCACATGCTTGACTTAGCCAAGAATTTTTATTGGTCTGTCTGTGTTGGTTTGTTTCAATTACAGTAGGTGATAAAGCTGCTTGTATTCCACATTTCAGTCCGTGATTGGGTACATTGCACAGCTGTGACTCAACTGTGAAACGGCCAGACCGTTATTAAGGCTCCACAACATCTTTATTTTCTGATAGGCTCACCAGTGGCTTTGAGACAGTGATAGCAATTGCGGCTGCCGGGGCCACAGAGGTCCACCTGGCAGTGTCCGTCTAAAGGCGTTGCTCTCTATGATTTGCTAATATAAAGTAGAATGGCATGGATCATGAAGGGGGGCGTTCTGTGTCATGGTGCGCTGCTCTGTTTCTTCCTGTGGAACTCAACCGCGGTTTCTCATTTCTCTGCAGCCCAGATTGCTGCCTTGTGACTGAAGACCAGATTTAGACTAGAAATGTAAAAGTCTTTTATCAATATTTAATTCAGGATTCCTACTGCCAGAGGCTGCAATGGAAAATGTAATCATATTCTCAAAAATGCTGCAGTCTAATGGAGAAGGAAAGGCAGGTAGATGAATAATTATAAATGTATGTTACTTAGTATGTAGAAATGCTAGCATTTAACACTTTTTTAAAGATCTTAAAGATCTTAGGCATTGTTCTTGGTGCCATTTCTAAAATTTCTTTATAAATAATTGAAAAAGCAACATAAAAGTTTGATACCATTACTGTACCAAGATTTATAATTAAGGACACTATGGTTTAGAGCTGTTATATACCGTTCCTAAAGGCCTCAACTAATAAATAGTGGCCAAAGATTGAATTCTTGACCTGCCTCCAAATGTAGGCTTTTATTAAAAAAACCAAACAAACAAATTCATTGCCACGGAGTCAATTCAGAGTCCTGCAATCTTGTAGGACAGAGAAGATTTGCTCCAGGAGGGTCCCAAGATTGTTAGTTTCTATAACATCAGATGATCTGTACTGCCCTTTAGAGAGCAGCTGGTGGGTTTGAACCACCGACTTTTGCCATTACCAGCCCAATGCTTCACCCACTATACCACCAGGGGTCTTATATAAAGGAACTAAAAATAAGTGGGAGGAGTTTCTATGGGTTTGAAGGAATTAACGGAGTCCTACTGTCTATATTAGATGATCTTTAGGTATCCTCCCACATTCTTTACACTCCCCTTCACCTTAACTCTGGTCTGGCTTTTCTTTTAAAGTACTGTGTTCTTTTTAGTTTAATATTGATTAGTATCAACTCTGCCACTCTCTACTGTCCCCCAGTATTTTGGAATGTGAAATCTATGTAGCCAGGGGTCTTTGTTTTGTTCACTGTGGTTACCAAATATCTAGATTAATACCTGGCCCATAGTAAACACCCAAACCAAATATGTTAGCATCAATTTCGACTCATGGTTACTCCATGTCTTATAGAGTGAAACTGTCCCATAGGATATTCCTGTCTGTCATCTTTATGTATGATACAAAAGCATTCAACTGTGTGGATCATGACAAACTATGATAAGATTGAGAATAATGGGAATATGGGCGTTCCACAACACTTCATTGTGCTCTTACAGAACCTGTACATTGACCAAGAAGCAAAACCAAACCCAAACAAAACCTATACATGAATCAAGGTTTGAACAGAACTAGGGAATACTGCATGGTTTAAAATCAAGACAAGTGTGTGTCAGGGTTATATCCTCTCACCCTACTTACTCAATGTGTCTGCTGAGTGAAAAAAACCAGAGAAACTGGACTCTATGAAGAAGAATTCACCATCAGGATTGGAGGAAGCCTTATTAATGATTTACTATGCAGATGGCACCACCGAGCTTGCTGAAAGCGAGGAGGACTTGAAGCACTTGATGCCGATGGTCAGGGTGGAGGCCTTTAGTATGGGTTACAGCTCAAGGAAGATCAAAATCTTCACAACTGGAAAAATAGGCAACAGCACAGAGAAAAGTTGAAGTGGTCAGGGATTTCATCTTGCTTGTGATTGGGTTAAAGTTTATAGAGCAAATTTGTTTCATGATAAATGTATACACATTTTGTTTCATGTCATTGAGTGTTATGCTACCAAGGCCTAATCCCCTGCTTTCCCTGGGTTTCCTGTTTCCTTTCCTCCTTCTTCTGAACTTTGCCCTTGGCCATCCGCTGCTCTTTTGATGCCAAGTTCGGACTTATGTTTTGTTATATATGTATCGTTCTCTTTATAGACTTGTCTATTGTCTTACTGAAAATTGAGCCACGAGGATGAGTTCATTTTCAAACTTGAAGAATGACTATGAGCCAGTATGGAGGGTGATACCAGTTTCTAGTCAACCAATAAGCTGGGCCATTTCCTTATCATTTTGTTTTGTTTCACATTTTCTTTGACTCCATTCAAGACCTTCTGAGCTGTGATTCTCTTCTGAGTAGCTGGGCATCAATACTTCTCCTGGTTTCAGAGTTGTGAAGACTGATAGTTGCATGGTACTTCAGCCAATTAGTTCAATTTAGAAATCATCTATTTGGAGAATTGAACTATTATATTTACTCATAACTCAATCTACAATATATTTTGTGGTCAACACTTAAAATAGATCCCATCACTAAATGTGAAGATTAAACACATCTCCCCACTTTTCCACTTCTTAATCATTTCTGACTCCCCTGGCTCACATGACATTCTCGCTTTCTTATCTAACCATCTGGAACTATGTCAGAGCTCACAAGTTCTACAGGCTGCCAATAGGCAGACACCAGGCATGAACTCAGGAGTTCACATCAGACCATTATTTCTGACTTGCTGGATGCAAATGTGTTTCCTTCTGTAGCTTCCTGATGCCAGTTGCCAGCTATATGGGCTCCTTCATTTTTGCCTCCTAACTCATACTACTCTTTTGGCTTTGTTAGAATGATTAAAATGGGCAGAAAGTGTTATACTTATAATTACAGCTATATGATAGCCAAAGAATACAAATCAGGATCATCCTAAGGAAGAGAGAAATGGTTAAGGTCTGAGAAGTTTGCCAACATAGAGCTTTCATATCCCAACAAGGGTGAGTAATGCTCACGTTACTTACTAGGAAGCTCCTGAAGCCTCTATGCTCAGACTCTTCATTATGTGGTCTGATGGAGGCCTTATTGTATATGCATGATAGGTTAACATTTTAACTGTGAAATTACACCTCCTGTGGTTAGTTACTATTATTTTCCAGAAGATGTTTTCCAACTGGCCAGCTTTCAATCACTGGTATAAATTGTTAGAAGTGCTTTAGATAAAAAAAGGCAATTCAATTACTCAAGAAATCCCAAGGGTTCAGAATTATCCCCCACAAAAAGGGAAAGAGTATGTTACGTTAGGTAGCATTAAATTATTTACAGTACAGCTTTTATTTATTTTAATAAGGAAACAAATCCCTGCCATAGATGAGATGCTAGAAGCTTTCTGAGCTTAACAGGGGCAATGAAGATCTTGAACTCTCTCTGTCCAAGACATTAATGGGTTTCCATTCTTTGGCTCTTATCTCATATGTAGTGAAGGGACTCAGAGTGAGGAAGAAGTGGCTATATTTTAGTCTAGCTTTTGGAACACCGGTACTTGGAGCTGTTGAGACAGCATTAGAAATAATAATGACTGTTCAGAACAGAATTGACAGTCCAAAACCAGATCACCAACTCTAGAAGGCTAGAGAGCAAATGTCAAAGCATATAATAATTAAAATGGAAAAGCACTTATGTTTCTTCTACTAGCTTTTATGTTATGCCACATGCATATATATTGACCTAAACAGATTGAATAATATTTTGATTAACAGACTGAAAATGTAATGTGATGTTCACTGAAGTTACATTCAAACCCAATGATAATCAAACCCAAACTTCCTTTCATTCATTTATTCCTATTTTTCCACCATTAAGCATACAGATTTCACTAATGTATCACAGGTACATAGGAAGAGAGAGCCCAGTTTTCATAACTCCAAACTATCCATCAGAGAAGCAATATATTTTTGTAATTTTTATCTCAGCTAAATGCCAATGGTTCTGCTAATGCATTTGGGGGCAATAACATTTTAACAGAACCTAAATACCCATTGCATAAAAGTAGGCTCTAGTATACAATACTATAGTTTTAGAAAATGTCCTAGATGCTCCTTCCTAGGGAGCATTAAGTGACGCAGCCTAGAAGTAGCATACATGGACATCTGGGCATCACTGGGCTGCTGGTGGCATAAGGCAAAGCTTTCTAAGCAATTTGGATCACTCTTTTTTAAACCATAGAGATAAAAGGTGTTATATTAGACTCCTCCAATGTATTGTGTTAGTTCTTAACTGAGACAGAGAAAGGATTGTTGTTATGGTTAGTAGTTGTGTTAGCCTGGGTACTTTAGAGAAACAAATCCCCAGAAACTTATGTATAAAAGAGAGTTTTATATAAAGGTTAAGTGCACACCAAGAAAACATCCCAACCCAGTGCTGCCTAAGTCTACAAGTCCAACATTAACCCATATGTCCAACACCAATCCACAAAGTCCTCCTCCATCTCACAAAACACACAGTATGACACTGACTATAGGAGGAAAGCTGAATCAGTGAATGTGTAAGCATCTCAGTGCTGGCAGGGGTCTCCACACAGCTGCTCCAGCACCCAGGGCTGCACTGGGGTAGGTCCATGTGGCTTCTCCTTGGGGATGTCTTGCACGAAGTGAGCCTTGCCAGCTGAAGCAGGAACTGGTGAAGGCAGCTACACACTGGTCCGACGATCAGTAAGCAAGAGACCCGAGAACTAGAAAGGCGAGGCTCACTGAGCTATTTATCCTTCCACCCTTCAATTAACCTCACATGTGTTTATCGGCCAAGTTGGCACA
Source organism: Echinops telfairi (assembly GCF_000313985.2). Taxonomy (NCBI): domain Eukaryota; kingdom Metazoa; phylum Chordata; class Mammalia; order Afrosoricida; family Tenrecidae; genus Echinops; species Echinops telfairi. Next base: position 36,924,136 of record NW_022111320.1, read on the forward strand.
ATAAACTTTAACTACCTGAGTAGCCATTGAGTCTGCTCCAACTCATGGTAGCTTCATGTACAGCAAACAAATTGTTGCTTGAGTCTGTTCTATCTTCATGATCATTCACCTGTCTAAGTCCCATTGTTGTGGCCACTGTCTTCCAACCTATGGAGATCATCTTCTATCATTATATCACATGATATCTGCTTTGATCCATAGTTGTTTTAAAAAATGTTTTTGATAAATATAAACTCAGAAAACCAAAGCCATCGCCCCTGAATTGATTTCTATTCACAGTGACCGGTGAGTGGCCAAGGAGAGCTACCCCATAAGGTTTCCAAGGCTGTAGTCTTTATGAACGTAGAGTCCCACATGGTTCTCTTGCAGAGATGCTAGTGGGTTCAAACTTCAGCACTTCGGTTAGCAGCTGAGCATGTAAGCACGACACCACCAGGCTTCCTTTAGAAAATATATATGTAACCAAACATCTGATGCTTCAACCATCTTCAGATGTACACTAACATTAATTTTATTTATGATAGCCATCATCATTTTTACCCATCACTCTTAACAGAATCTCAGTGACCCCTAAGTAGTGCATTCTTTTTTTCCTCTACTGCCTGCCTGTTCAGCCCTGGTAATCATTATAAAGCTTAGTTACTTTTATACATGTCCAGTCTGTGGTTTTCATTAGCCAATTATTTTAGATGCAGAGCACCATACCATTCTTTCTCATCGGTCTTAGTCTTAAAGCTTTGCTGAAATATAACTACCAAGTGTGGGACTTTACCACTTATGAAATTACCAGTGGCATAGCTTCCAGTGGTGTAACAGCAAACAAGCCACCACACTAGGACAAAGGGACAGCTGGGCAGTAAACACAAAGCACAGGAAAATCGATATATTGAAGCCATCAAACTCACCTTCCTGTACACCTTGGGGCATTTTCTTTGGATTTAGTACTAAGGGCTATGCTTAGGAAAATGTTGCTAAAACCAAGGAGAGACATCAGATTTTGCTTGAATGTCAAATTGGTTGACTTTCAGTTTGGTTGAGAACTTAGTTCTAGGTTGAGGGAAGATATGCGATGATGGACTAGTAGTGTTTGCCAAGAACATTGGCAAGAGAATACGTTTTCTGTAGCACCCCCAAACCAACTTCTCACCTTAATGAGAGCAGTCAAAACTTCCTCTGACCTGGTCGACCGCTTCCTTCGGGGGTTATAACTAATTAAATGTCTTTAGAGTACTTCTTAGATAATAGAAAATGCAAAATTGTACATTTCTCAGCTACACAATCATACAAAATTTTAATGGTTGACCTTTGACCTTATTCTTCTATTTAGTATAAAGTGGTTTATAAATAGAACCACCCTTGTCACTTTATGTTGCAAGGATTTTTGTAACTTTGTTGTTTTGATGAATCCTTTATTTACTTTAATGAACAATACCTCCATTGAGTTTTAATAGAGTACCCAAACCAAAGTATTTTCTATCACTTCATATGCACCTGAAAGCTGGGTAGTGCATAAGGGATATTGAAGAATTAAAGGCGTTGAATTCTGGGGTTGGTGGAGAATATGAAATAAATATCATAGGCTTCAAGGATAATGACTAAATCTGTCTTGAGAGAACCACAGTAGGAATGCTCCTTAGAAATAGGATGGCAAGACCTTATCTCATGTACTTCAAACATGTCATTAGGCAGGACCAGTCCCTCAATAGGGGAATCAAGCTTGGTCAAATAAAGAGTCAACAAAACAAGGAAGGTGCTGAAGGAAATGGATTTATTCGGTGTTGGTAAAAATGGGCTCAAGGGTAGGAATAATTGTGAGGACCGTGCAGGCCTGGTCAGAGTTTCTTCTGTCGCACACAGAGCCATTGTGGGTCAGAACTGACTCCATGCCGCTCACAACAAAAGCGTATTCATGTGTAGTACCATGAAACATGATAACTAAATTCATGTTATCTTTATTCTTTCCAGAGTCCCACTGAAATATATCATATTACTTCTTGGTCTCACTGGAACAAAGACCCAGCTGGCTTTTAGACCATAATGACTGCTTGGCTACTGTCTCCATAGAACATATATAGTGATGACTCCTGGTCCCTCTTCTGAAATGGCCTCTCTTCATTTTCATATATTCTTTCTTGAATCACCGTTTAGAATGTTGATATAAACCAGTGATCAGAAACTGGGCACGTGGACCCAATTTGTTTGAGAAGTGCCTGTTTTTATATGACCCAAGAGCTAGGAATGCTTTTTACATTCTCCTGGTGATGCTGTTAGTTGCTGTCAAATCGGCCCTCCTTACTAATGTTCTTCTGCTTCACAGAACTAAATGTTGCCTGGTCCTGCGCCTCTTCATGACCAGTGCTGTGCTGCAATAAAGTTTAGTTGCTTTTATACATGGCCAGCCTGTGGTTTTCATTAGCTAATTTTCTAGATGCAGAGCACCATGCCATTCTTCTTCATCACTCTTAGTCTTAAAGCTTTGCTGAAATATAACTACCATGTGTGGGACTTTAGTAGTTATGAAATTACCATAGCTTCCAATGCCACAATCACTCTTAACAGAATCTCAGTGATCCCTAAGTACTGCGTTCTCTTTTTCCCCTACCACCTGCCTGTTCATCTCTGGTAATCATTATAAAGTTTAGTTGCTTTTTTACATGTCTAGTCTGTGGGTTTCATTTAGATGCAGAGCACCATGGCCTTCTTGTTGTTGCCATTCTCTTGTGCCTTTCTATTTAGGGGCTCATCATCCAGCAGGATACCAGAGAACATTCTATGGTAATACTAGGATTTCCACAGGCTTATTTATAGGTGTAGATGGCCAGGCCTCCCTACCTACTCCTGGACTCTCCACTGGAGGACACCAGGAGGGACTTTGCTGATATTTGAAATTGCAAGGTGGCATAGCTTTCAATACCACAGCAACATGCAAAAGCCAGCACCGTGGAACAGGCTGACTGATGCGTGGTAGATTTCCATGATAAGAACAATTAATTGAAGGATTTTTGCCTCTTGGATGAAAAGCCTAAATTATTTACTATCCAGTTGTTTAGAGAAAAAGTTTATCAATCATGAATTTAAATAATAATGACATTTTAAAGAACCTTTGAGGACACCTAACTATGGTTTTTCTTCCTACATATGCAGGACTGTGAGTGCTATGGGATATGAATGAGTTTTTTCAACAACAATTAAGTCAAGGAATAACTGCATAATTGATAGAGTAATTATAAATATTTCATGTATATGATTATTGTTTTTAATAATAATGAAAGATAAATCCTTTATGATAGTCCTTAGGTGGTGCTGTTGGGTCAACTCTGACTCACAATTACCTCATGTAACAGTAGAATTGCTTCATAGGATGTCTTCATTTAAAAAAAAATATATATATATATATGTAGTGAATTAGGTGAAAGTTTACAGAGCAGATCATCAGTTTTTCATTCCACAACTCATCAAATCTGTGTCTTGCCTTGTTTCCACCATTTTCCATACCATCTCCCTTTTCTTGGATATTGTCTTCCCTTATATCCAAGTTGTGGCAGTTACATAATCTCCTGTCAACTTGCAAAGGGGTGGAGAGTAGCCTGTCAATTAGGCCATAGCCATTGTGGCCTCCATGTGGGCATGACCTTCTCCTGAGGATTCTGGGAACTCCTGCATTCCTCCCTGGAGGTGGGAGACTCTCTCTGCTTATCTTCCTGATGACAAGCCACATGGAGACCCCTGATAGAACCAGAGCCCTGGATCTGGAGGAGCCACATGGAGACCCATGCCAGTGCTGAGATGCTTCCATTGCTACTGCATCTGCAAGACTTTCCATCCACTGGCCTATGATCTTCCTGCATTCAGCATCATTGCATGTGTTGTGTGAGTCTGAAGAGGAATTTATAGACTGGTATTGGACATATGGGCTAATATCAGACCTATGGACTTGATCTAGACTGGGATGGGATGTTTTCTTAATGTGCAATGGTTCTTTTCTTTAAAGCTCTTTCTTATACATATAAGAGTGTCTATGAATTTGTTTCTCTAGTCAACCCAGATTAACACACAAGTGAACACCTGGCTATCCACTAACTTGTGATTTCCCCTTTCCTCTCTCCCTTGCCCATCACTGGTAGCCATCAAGTCTATTTCCTTTAGTGTGAAAACCATTTATATATATAATATTTAATATATAATAAAATATATAATATAATAATAAATAAACATATTTAAAACAACACTGATCTCATCCAATGTTTGTCCTTTTGTGATTGACTAATTTCACTCAGCATGAGATCCTCCAGGTTCATCCATGTCAACCCATGGGGTTTTCTCGGCTGTGATTTGCAGCGGCTCTCAGGTTTTTCTCCCTCGGAGTTCCCTAGTAGGTGAGTCTGAGCTTTAAACATTTCAGTTAACAGTTGATAAATTAATTTTGTGCCACCAGGGACTGTTAAGTCATCAATACCAGAAGCTTAATTAAAATAATTTGATATTCACCTTGGTGTAGGGCCATTCTCACAATCTACCTGAAGGATTTCTAACAAGTGCCCTTGAGGTAAGCCCTACAACTGACTTCTCAAGCTTTAATTCCTTGGGGACTACTAAAAGGCAGATATTGATGTCACTATCCTGGGGAATCCCTGGTAATTTGGCATTACTAATAGGTGATGAGGAGCTGCTGTCTCTGTTTCACACTTTGAGAAATAAATACCTGGTACATTCCAATTTATACCCCATGAAGATCTTTCTACTTTCTTTTGAGCTGTAATGAACCTATCTGCAAAGGTTTTGCTTTGCCCTTGAAAATCAAAATTATAAAACCCACAAAAGACCTGGACTGAATTTTTGTTTACTGATAATAGTTCATAACGTTGGCATTTCCTCAATCAGGAATTGGTTTGGCAATATGAAAGAGCGGTGGCTTCAAACTGTGCATGTCTACTTGGAGGCAGAAAGGACAGTCTGATGGTTGTTTCTGTAAAATACAAATGCCAGGTATTAACCAAGCCGTGCAAACACAGGCAGATCCTACAGAGAGAGAGAAAGAAATAACCATAGCAACCATAGACAACTCACATGTCATATGATCATCAAATTATGATTTGGGTTATACTAAAGTGTGTCCCATCTGTGCTTTGTAAGTACAATAATGACCTGCCTCTTCATGATATAAGAGTGGGCGAAGTCTCAAAGCACTGAGCTTTAATATGATGCTGTTGTTTGAATCATGCATTATGAGTAGTAAAATATAGTGTGCAAATTAATGAACAGATTGACTTGACAGCTTGATTCTCAGCTTCTTATGATTTTTCAAGAATTAAGAGTCTTTGATAAACTTACCTTCTAAATGTACCTGCTCTTATAAGTTGGATTTCTTTTGGGAGAAATTTTTCCTTCTTTCTTCCCTGCATTCCTGCCTCTCTGGTTCTTTATTTATTCACAACTTCTTCCTTCCCACCCTATTTTCTCTCTCCTTCTTAGAAGACACTTTTTGGTATTTAAGGAAGAAAGATCTACTTTCGTTCTATATCTATTGTTAATATAATTTACAGTGTCACGGAGGAAACATTCACCCTTCTTGTTTATGTCTCATTCTGTTTTCTTTCTGTGAGTCATATAAAGAAATGATTTGTGGGACAGAGAAGGGTATCTCTATAAAACAAACCAGGGTGCATTTTTGATGTTATTATTAATGAATCCGGTGGCACATCTTTTCAAAATCCCATTTTAGCTGGGCAGTGATTTGCAATGAAAGCTGACATGTTTGTTTTTGCCAAGCTTAACAACCCCAAGGCCTATTGAAAGTCATTGGGAAAAGGAAAGGAAGAAAGGGTAAAAACATCTTTGAGTTTCCGTTGCTGAAGTGCTACTGTTTGTCTTTCAGATATTTAATTCTTAGCTTACTTTGTGGCAACTGGCTTGCTAGAAAGATGAAGTTCAATCAAGCAGAAGCCGTGCAGTTATTTGTAAGACTTCCCCCCACCCCCCACAAATGAATGGAAATAATTGTGAATTCAGAATTGGGAAAGTTAGAAACACTTTTCTTTCTATGGCATTCTGTAAGACATCTTTATTTAAAA
>NW_022111320.1:36930714-36933282 GCF_000313985.2 Echinops telfairi
TGAGCCTGACATTGAAGTTAGCAGTCTTCTGGTTTTGGGGGATAGGGGTGGGGGCCAGGATACTGTTGGGGGAAACCACTTTATATCCATGTGTAAATGCAAATAACAAACTATTCTGTTATCATCTTCTTTTATACTGTGTTTAAAACAATTCATTTCTATGAAGTACCAAGCTCCACGGTGTTAGCCAATACTGCTTCCCTTTATAATAGGATCGATCAAAGCTAACATGTGCTAGCAAAAGGAACTGGTAAAACAGTTCTAGGTGCCTCATCCTCGGAGCAAGAGCTTCCTAAACCAGCGTGTTTGTTTTCATTTGTTCAAATGTTTATTTGTGTTCCTAGCTCCTAAGAAAACAAGAGGAGAAAACTCAGCTAGGCAGATGGGCCCTTTCCCATGTTAAGTTCCAAGTGGGTCTCTCGTGTAAGAAAGAAGACGAGAGGGACCATCAGTGTCTAATAGGAGAGAGGTGGAGAGGCATTCCTGACTGGCTGGAAGCTTTGAAGCCACAGTCAAACCCCAAGGGCAAGAAGAGGTTCAAAACCTCACTGACTGCCATAGTCAATTCTCACTCATACAGAAGAGGTTAGGATGGATCAAAAGCATATTCAGAAGCCGTCCAGAGCAAGTATGGGTCTCCTGATTTTGTCATATGAATCCTGTCAAACTGACGGTCTGTGAATTTTACTCAGTAATATTTTAACCCTTTTTATATTTAATGATTTTTTTCTCTAGAAATTAATACTTCGATTCTCTCTGACTTCTCAGAAACAAACTCCTTAAAAAGGAGGAAGTGATATTGCTGACAGAAAATAGGTGGGTAGGACATTTCATTTATAATTAATTTTCAAGTAGCACTGGCAAAGCTATAAAACCAACCCATTGTTCTCGCATCAATTCTGATTTATAAGAACTTCATGTGTCCCAGAGTAGAACCGTCCCATGGGATTTCTTGGCTGTGATCTCTATGAAAACAGATTTCCAAGTCTTTCTTCCGTGGTGCCACGGGCAGGGTTTAGACTGATAACTTTTGGATGAATAATTACAGGGAAACCATTGATGTCACCCAGCAGCACAGCGCGTCTAGTATTGTTTAATTAAACCCATGATTCATAGATTCATATGCCCCTTCAGATACACACATCAACCGCAAGCTTGCAGAGTCAGGGCTACATGTGAAGAGAGTGGGACAAAGAATAAATACAAATACAGAGCTCACACTTTGGTACAGATCCTTGACTTGTGTTATCCTCTGTTCTCCTGATTCTGTCAATCAGTGATAGTAGTAGTATTTTTATGTTATTTATTATAGAATGGTGTGTTTTAGCACAGTTGTTCTTTATGCCCTGTAGCAATAACCAAAAATATTCGAGGTTCATGGGGGAATCCTACCTTTATATGCAGGAGACACAGGTTCAATTCCGAGTCAAGGTACCTAAAATGCAAGGTACCACCGCCCATCTGTCAGTGGACGTTGCCTGTTGCTATGATGTAGAGCAGGTGTTAGCGGTGCTCCTAGACTTAGAGTTATGGCCCATTTTCGTATTTTCCCTTCAGATGGCCACAAACCCTTTGCTTTCAAACTGATTCCGACTCAAAAGGAAACGATGGGACAGAGGAGCACTGGTGCACGGCATGCAAGGCGCCCATCTTACAAAAGCTGCCTGCCACACTTCTCTCTTTGGAACTGCGACCATGCAGTGAGCAGCCAGGTGTCCAACCACTGTGCATTCACTGGTGTTCCTTCCTAAACTCATAGCAAAACTCATTATCCCTTGTCAAATAAACTCTACCCTATTAGTTTATGGAATCTCAAGATGCACTGTCTTGGATATCTACTTGCATACAAAAGAGGAAGGAGAAGAATATGGCACTCAAAGCCTACTTATACATTTTACATTTGAGGTGAAAGGCACAGGTTGGTTCTGGACTGCTACTACCCATGCCCTGGGGTAGTACTGTCTTATTGCCCCCCCCCCCATTAGCACTCTTTCCCAGCCGATGAAACTGCTCTCTAGTTTAAGTCCGTTACTTCTGCAGCTTTGTGCTTACAGAGCTCCTCAATGAAGCCTGCTGTTCGTTTGCGTCCTTCTTGAAGCTGACCTCCACACACCTGCAGGAGAGTCATCCCGTGGATGAGTTTCTTCCCCACTCGCCTGATGCGCAGAATAATAACAGCAACTTCATTAGAACAGCATCACCACTATTTAAGATGCTATTAAATTGCAGGTACTTTGTCAGTTGTGACTCAGGATAGCTTTTAACTACACAATGCACAGTGCAGTACGTAAACAGTGGTAGGAAACCACGTCCTGTCTTGCCTGAAAAGAAATAGTTGTTTTCAAAACAAAGCTGCTCATCCAAATTGTGCAACACAACCTGAGTCATTTAAAAATAGATTCTAAACGGGTTTAAAAGATAGGCTATGACACAGAGGGGCGGGGGAAGCAAAAAGATGGCCATAGGGGAGCAGGGAATTAATGCACCCACAGGGAGGGCATTGCTTATGTTTCCACAAGTGGTGGAGCGAGAGAGAGAGAGAGAGAGAGAGAGAGAGAGAGAGAGAGA
>NW_022111320.1:36933382-36955831 GCF_000313985.2 Echinops telfairi
ATTCCTGTGTGGTAAACTGGAGGGCGATATTCCTGCTGGGAGCAGAGAGGACTACAGAGCTGGCCCAGACAACACTGAAGATTCAGTGCGGGGAGAATGGTCAGCAGGACCAGCCCACATGGGGGCAAACCAAGAGGATTGTGCAGCAGACCAGCAAGGGAAGCCAAGTCATGCAGTCCCTGAGGAATCTTGATAGCAGACATCTGACTGACTTGGGGGCAATGCTTGGCACCCCATCTGTACTGGTTGGGGGATATTCACAAGGGAGCTGCACCGGACATTAAAGGTCTAACAGGGTGGGGGGTGGATCACTAGACCACCCCAGCCTTGACTTCAGGAAGAGCTCAGGGGTCTTGTAGAAGGTGTGCCCCTCGGATTCTAACCCTGAGGACTAAACGTGTACAAGTGCCGTTGAGTGGGTCCTGGGAGACGGATCCCTGAAAGAAAAGGGAATGGACCAATGGATATTCTCAGGGCCTGTTTGCTATGTAATAGAGAGATACTCATCTACTTGCAGCCAGGACAATAGTTAGATATGTATACAAGACAAATACATCTAGTTATGTATACAACAAAGAAGCAGATGGACTTTGGGCCTCTATTAAATCTTACCTCAGCGCAAGAACAATTTGCCCCAATAATGTGGCACTATATAATACTCACCTTCCTGACACCATCACTGAAGACAAAAATTGGTGCATAAGCAATTGTGGTGAAGAAAGCTGATGATTCTCGGATAATAAGAAAATAGAGTGTCTGGGGTCTTAAAGGCTTGAAGGTAAATAAGCGGTCATCTAGCAGGGAAGCAACAAAGCACACATGGAAGAAGCACACCAGCCTGTGTGATCCTGAAGTGTCAAAGGGAATAGGTGTCAGAAGTTCAAAAACAAGCAACAATATTTAATATAATAGCTGTTCTTGGGAGGTAGCATGGGGGAAAGCAGGGATAAAGGGGAGCTGATACCAAAGAGTGTAAAAAGAAAGAAATTCCCTTGAAAATGATGATGGCAACAATTGTAAAATCATGCTTGATGTAATTAAACTATGGGTTGTTATAATATCTGTAAGGGCTCCTAATTAAATGGAAAAAATTAAAATATAAGGTATGATACAAATGTATCTGAAATAGTTTTCTGGATAATTCTCAAAGAAAAAAGTGAAAGAGTTGTTATTTAAAAAGTAATTAAATGGAGAGCTTATAATGGATTATTTCACGTTTTCAGAATAGAAAATGAAAGTTCTATTTCATGTGTGGGTAGAAAAATTTTGCTTTTTATTTTTTCCTCCTATGGAAGAACTAATATCTTATCGTTTGTATTCATTTTCATGACACATGTCTTGGTGCATCCAGCTATTCTGCTTATAGTGGATGCTTTCGAATCTGTCAGTACCATGCCGTATCGAGCTTCTTCATAAGTAGTGTTCACCTCCCATTTGTTCCTGCGTCTTCCCTTCTTCCCATCCATTCCATTATAGAAGTGATCGCGCTTCTGTGTGTACTCTTGCCGTGCCACGTGTGGGCGGTCGTTAGAATGAATTCTGGTTAAACAGTGCAAAATTATCATGATTTATTTTGCTACCTAGTATCTGAAATACCTTTCTACTGTTTGAGAAAAAGCTAACTAACATACATTTCTTTGCGAGAAAGAGCTCTACTGCAAACTACGGGAAACCGAGAGCTGGCTTCTCTGGAGCTCTCGCACCGAGAGCTCAGCCAAAGCAACGCTCCTGTCTGGAACGGAATTCCAGAACGAGTAACACACAGAGGTAGGGGTGGTCCAGATCAGCGATCCCGGCAGTGCTGCCCCGGAACTGTGGTGGGTCCCTGGACACTATGAGGAGATTTACAAATCAAAGCTAATTTTTTAATAAGACCGGGACATTGTCTCCACACTTTTTAAAAAATGTGGAGTGTACAGTTGAGTACAATTTTCCAGAGGCTACTTGATGGTGAAATTGCCATGAATTGAATGTAGAAGCAGTAGGAGATTCCAGCTGTACTCCATGAACTTGGGCACTGAAGAGATTTTGCACAAGTGTCAAAGTATAAATCTTTGCACTAGAGTTGTTTTATTTGGAAAAATATAATTATTTTCAAAAGTATGCTATGTATGTTAGCATATAATGGGGTGAATACCATTTTAAGTAAAATAAAACCATTATTTAAATCCTGTTTTAATTTCCAATTTGTTATCCATAGATCTAACTGAATAGATAAAAGCCCATAGCTGTCCTTAACATATTAAGAATGTAAATATACCTTGTGACCAAGAATTTTGACTATCACTCTAGAACATGGTTCCTAGGTTCATTATATGGAAACTTGCTAGAAATGCATATCACAGAGCCCCATCCTAAATGTGCTGACTCAGGAACTTGGAGAATCGATTTGGGGTGCGCTCAGTGTGAGAACAATGGGTGCAGAGCAGAGGAGCTCTGGCGGCCCTGCTGGCTAAGGGTTGGAAAGGTCATCTCAAGGTCAGTGATGCAAACCCACCATTCTCTTCTGGGGAGAAAGACGGTGTTGTCTGCTCCTGTAAAGATGCACACTCTCAGATTTCCTATCGAGGGTCACTAGGAGTCAGAAGCAACTCCACGGAAGTGCGTTGATCAAGAGGAAAGGAGCTCTAGTGGCAAAGCTGTGAGGCCAGCACTTCAAACCCAGCAGCCATTCCCTGGGATGTAGATGTTACTTCCTAAAGACTTACCTTGGGTACCCTAAGGGTAGATCTGCTCTCTCTTATAGAACTGGGATGAATCAGAACCAATACAAAGGAGATGACTTTGTGTGGGTCTAGAGCAGTAATCCTTAAACGTTAGCTTGTATCAGATACACCCGGAGGTTGTATTAAACACACATCTATCTCTGCCCACTATCAGTTGAGTGTAGGGTGTCCTGGTGATGCACTGGTTAAGCCCTTGGGTGCTAAATGTAAAGCTTGGTGGTTGGAGTCCATCCGACAGCATCAAGGGGCAATCTGTCCCTGTAAATATTCTGTCACTTGGGGTCATATGACACAAGTCAACTTAATAATGACAGCAAACAGTCTTGGGTAGGTCAAGACTGAGCATATGTGCAAGAGGACACTCCGTGGAGTAGCACGCTTCCAAGAGTCTTCCTGCCCTGAGTCCAGCTGGGATGTTGTCTCATCAGCCTCTTCCATGACTTGCCTGTAGTAATATCAGAATAGGCGTGTTTTGTTTTTATTTTATTGTACTTTTCCATTTTTAGAATTTATGCACATTATCTAAAAAGCCAAGAGTCTACAAAAATTATGGAAAGCAGTGATATCTAGCTTCTCTCTCACTACATTTTCTACTTTCTGAGACAGCGGCTTCTAACTGCCTTAGCCTTTTATTTTAGAAATTGTCCTCACATGGAACTCAAGCCCATTGCCCTGTAGTCAAATCTGCCTCGGTGATCCCAAGGAACAGCGTAGGACCGGCCCACGTAGTTCCCAAGACTGGCATCTATATGAACGCGAACGACACAACTTTCTCCAAGTGAATTGATCACTTCAAACCAGCCACCGTAGCTCTGCCAACAGAAGGCTTATTTTGTCCTTTCATTTAATAATTTTATTTCTATTGAATTTCCCTTACGGTTTTTCTCCCCTGCAAATGGATACATTTTGTAACCTCCACATCTTCCAAATACAATATTTGATAAGTACAATTTAAAAATTATCCTTATTTTATAATTATTATAAGTTATTATTATGATAAATAGACTTTATCATAATTTTCTGGTAATAAATAATTAATCTTTACACTTTTATGACCAGGGAAGTGTTTTCATCTAATCGATGTTGTATATAATGACAAATTTTTGTTTCTTGCCCACTTTCCTCACTCTGAGGATAATGGTGACTTTAGTTTTTTAAGTATTTAGCACTTCTTAGTTCTACCCTCTTTCTTACTTATAGCAACACCGTCAAATATTTCAGGTATTCTTATAGTTTTATTTTCTCAAATTTTCTCAATACTTTTTGCCTTCTACATGTACGCTATCTTGGCTCTATCACTGCTCAACTTCTCTGCTGGTCAGTTATCAGTGTTTAATATGGCAGCATCACTCTTGAGGTGGTCTCTAGAAATCCATTCTCTAGGCTCCCATGGCTTCTCTGAAAGATTTGACCTTCAAATGAATGATCGACACTCATTGGTGCCATCCTCTGTGTCATCCGATTTGTGAATTCATCCAATTCATGAGATCCCATGTGCCATCCAATTATCACACACTCCTATGTGTCATGCAATTATAAATTCATCCAACTCATAAGATCTCATTATTTTAATATTGTGGAATTGTTTGTATTTTCTTAACCTTTAACTTGAATCTTCATATGTTGCACAGTAATCCTCTGGTCTTGTTTTGCATGAGCTTCTCCAAGACGTCTTCCCAAATATTCAGGCAATTTTATTGCTGTGTATTGTACTCAATGAGGTACACGTGCATACCCACCATTTATGTTGCTGAATAAAAGGGTTTCCCAAGATCCAAGACATTAGTCTTACAAAGTTCTGCAAAATATTGTCCCGTGCTATTTCTTTCACCAAGGCCACACTGAGCTTTCTTCATTTCCTCTTTTCTCATTTCATCACCACTAATTGTCAATGTACCTTGACTGCATGCTTGATCAATTTAAGACTCCAGAAGTTGTTAAAATCTTCCATTTCTTCATCTTTGGTAATTGTGGTTAGAAGGTTAATTTGAATCATAGTCATATTAAGTGCTCTTCCTTGTAGGCCTAGAGATATCATCCTTTCCCCGGAGTGCTGTATTTCAGGATCGTATTGAAATGTGCTTTACGACAATGGATACAACATTTTTCCTTCGCTAGGAAGTACTACATATGGACTACGAAAGCTGACCAGTAAATTCATGCTTAAGCATTGTGTCTAATCATCACAAAAATGCTGAAAAATAGATGTTATGTATACTATTTTCAAGTGCAGATGTAATTGAGAAAAAATGTAATTTACAGAAGTTCATAATTATTGGTTGGTAATGATGTTTCTAAGAAAAAATTGATTTCACTTCAAATTTCCTTCCATATCTTAGTGTTATGAAAGTTGGAAATAAAGCAAAAATATGGAATATAGCTTTTGTAGTGTTCTCCTTGATACTGGAATTCTGCCTCTACTAATTCACTAGGACCATGGTGACTTCATTTGGGTGTTGTGTAGAGGTGCTCTGTGGCTGATTGCTTGGGTAGAGACAGAGGCAAGGTAGAATAGTGGCTAAAAGCAAAGACTATGAAATTTTGCTTTCTGGATATAAAATTCAACTATGCCAACTGCATAATGGTATAATAATATTCACTTCAACGAGTTTTTATGAGGCTATAAGAAGGTAATCCATGCAAATAGATAAGCAAAGTACTTGGTCTAGTGTAAAATGACCAATAAATGGAAAATAATGTAATTGTTTTTATTATCATTGCACTATTCTTTAGGAAGCCATACATAGCCTTTCAGAAATAATATCAGCATGCCAAGCTAGGGCCATCTTTAAGAGACTTGGCATACAAATGAATGATAGACACTCATGTGTCTGTCTAATCCTGATGGTATGTATTAATTTATGCTCAGTTGTGTCCCAAAGTAAAACTGACTACAATGAAGTGTGTGTTTCCTAAAGTTTTTTTTTCCCTTTAAATGGGAAAAAACTTTTTCTCTTCACTGCCTTTTCTTTTCAAAGTCATGTGTTTTTCTACTTTATGGTCCTTAATTTTTTTTTTAGCAAGTTAAAGAATACATGAAATCAATTTTGGATAACAATATCAGTCAAAACTCATGGTCCAGGAATTATACTTCCTGTGCCTTGATCCTCTCAGGCAGAGGTTCTCAACCTTCCTAATGTTGCATGGTTCCTTATGTGTGGTAACACCCAGCCATACAATTATTTTCATTGCTATTTCATAATTGTGCTATTGTTGTAAATCAGGCAACCCCTGTGAAAGGGTCGTTTGACCCCCAAAAGGTTGAGAACTGCTGCTCTAAGGAACATTAGGAAGTTAGTTATTTTGTTACTTACCTGACAAGGAGAAAACAAGACTAAGAGAGAAGTAAATTTCTAATGAGTCATTTCTCCTGCTCTGATGCCCATGAACTTAGGCATTATGTTATTTTGCATTTACTATTGTGGAACATCTTTGCAATTACATTTATGAGATATCTAGAAATAGCCATGAGTTATAAACATCCTATTGTCTCCACAAATTCGGAGAACTCAGTCAAGGGGTTTCTGATTTCCCTATAACCTGTTACTAGATGACTTCTGACAAACCTTGTGATAGGTTGGTCTACTGTGCCAACCTGGCCAATAGAAACATGTGGGATTAATATGGTTGCAGTTTGATTGGAGGGCAAGGAGATGAATGGCTCAGCAAGGCCCACCCCTCTCTCTCTTGCTCTCTGGTATCAGACCAGCTTTCAGCTGCTTTAGCAAGCTCTCTGCCTCAACTTATGAGCTATTATACTACCTGTGAGACAGCCAACCTGTGAATCGTGTTGCTAGAGCGGGGGTGTATACATCGCTTGAGCTTGAGGCTGGCTGATCGTATTGTCTTGCATTGCTTGAGTTTGATATCCCATCCGAGTCTACATCTCTAAGCTCCTGAGCTGCTGACTGTTGGTGGCCCGCCCTGCTGTTTGCTGCCTATGGCCAGACTGCCTGCATTGCCCTGGGGAAGACTCAGCTGTCTGCTTCCTTGACATTGGACGCAGCAGCCCTCGTGAGTTGAAGGAATTTCCAGTATATTAACTGTTCCATGGAAGTGAGTTGAACCAAGCCCTCTGTATTTCTGTGTGGATTAATTAGCTGTTATATTCCTTTGTGCTGAATAAATCTATCCACATATAATCATGTGTCCAAAAAATAAAAAATAATCATAAGCATCCTTGTTTTGTTCCTCTAGAGAACCCTGCCAAAAAAATTTTTTTTTGTTTGATAGTTATTTTTTGTTTGTTTTAGTAATATTTCATTTAAAATTTTTTCAGATTTTTAGAAAAAAAGGCCCATGAATAGTTCAATGAACTTCCATTTACCTTTCATATAGACTTCCAACTTGTTAATACATTACCAGATGTATTTCATTATTCTGTTTGTTACGGGTACATAACAAGTTCATTGAACATTACATAAACTGCAATTCTTTTTTCTATAAACCTTTTGAGCCCCTTGCATATGGCTTATTTTCCTGTATTTGCTGAGAATAAGATGTAGGCAGGATTCCCTTATTCCCAAATTCCCGGTTTCACATAAAATAAGAATACCCTCTGACATTTGTTATATCTTTTATAGTTATTATGAATTTGTTATAGTCATCAAAAATGAAGACATTAACATTAGTGTACTACTGTTATCTACTCTGGAGCTTATTGACTTTTTTACCGTATCCTAACAATATCCCTTTGGGAGATACAAACATGATCCATAAAGTGGCTCAGTGTAGTGAAATGAAATTACTTTGCATGGCTCTTCTATCCCAGTGATGGCTCACTGCCATTGGTCAATGCTGACTCATTGCAAGCCCTGTGGGGTTCTGAGTTTGTAACTGTTTGCAGGCATAGAAATCCCAGTCTTTATCCCATAGAACTGCTGGTGGTTTTGTGCTACCGACCATGAGGATTGCAGTCCAATGCTTAACCACATGGTGACCATGCATATAGGATATGTGAAATACTAACCATAGGATCGGTCAAATTCACCATTTCACTTGGGATATATAGAATCTTGTGACCACCGAGAAAGAAGAGCCCCGAGTGGAGTATAAGCAGTATACTCGTTTGATTTGGTAGAGTCACAAGAGCCACTGGAGGCTGCAGCAGAAGACCATGAGAGAGAGCAGAGCTGCCTCACTGAGACCAGGAGTCAGAGAGCAATCAGTGGCCAAGGGACCGTGTGGCTTAGAGGTTTAGCATGGCGGAGAAGAGGTGTTGCAGACAAAAGAACTATGTTTATACCATTTTTTAACCTCCTAGCTTCCCTGGTAAATCCTGTGAGTATTGAGTGTGATGTTTGCATGACCATGGCAATGAATTATTGATCTCAGCAGAGGAATAGAATGCCATGGGAAGGGAAGTTGGTGTAAGACTAGGGTAAAGATGTGTGGAGAGTGGAGGCATGTTTAATCTCTACTTGTGGCCACCAGCCTTTGGAAGGCTGAGTGGGATTCTCCTCCTTGGTGTAACCAAAGGAGATCAAATGTGTCTTCCATGCCATTTTCTCATCCAGAATTATATGTATATCATATAATTGCATTTTGTGGTTGCTTTCTTTTGATCTCACACAATCTGTTGTAGTTTTCAATTTTTACTTGTCCTTCTGAAGAGTACTAATCATTATTTTTTAGAATGTCCCTTTATTTTACTTGTACATTTTCTTCTGATGATTAGATTCAAGTGATAAACTTTTAGCATAAATATCACAGAGGTGATATTGCTCCTTAGTGCATTACTTCAGGAGGTATGGCTTTGTGTTTCCCCATGGCTATAGCTATTAATTTCAATCACTTTTTAAAGATGGTGTCTGACAGCTCGTTTCACTTTACTTTTAGTATTGTTAGATGTTTGGGGGTGATAATTTGAGACTTTGTAAATATCCTTTTAAATGTTTAACTTGGAAAGAATTTTAAAATTTCACCTACTAGAATAAGGACTCGATGATAATGCTTGGCTAATTAATTGGCTAGTGTGACATTAGCAAAATCATAATTTTCTGACAAAAATCGTTCTTTCCATCATTGCTGTTATTTTTGTAGGTACCCTTACATCAGTTTTGCCTTACAGCGACCCTATGTACAATGGAAGGCAGTACTGCCTGGTCCTACATTATCTTCACAGTCTATGCTATATCGGAGCCCATTGCTGTAGACACAGTATCAGTTCATCTCACTGAGGATCTTCCTCTACCAAGCATGTTGTCCTTCTCCAGGAATTGATGACTCCCGACACTAGGTCAAAGTATGTGAGACAAAGTCTCACCAACTCTATTTTAAGAAATTTTATGGTTGTACTTATCCTAAGACAAATTTGTTGAATCAAGCAGAGACATAATAAATATTCTTTGTCCTCACCATAATTCAAATGCAACAATTATTCTTTGGCCTTCATTAATGATTGCATGAGACAGTTGAAAAGACCATAGCTTGGGTCAGGTGATCCTGAGTTCTCAAGCTGATATATATATATATTTTAACACTGTTAAAAGGTCTTTTGCAGGATCTTTGCCCATTGTAAGACATCAATTCATTTCTTGATTGCTTTTCCATTGGGTATTGATTTTGGATCCAAGTGAGATGAAATTCTTGGAAACTTCAATTTTTTTCTCTGTTACTTGTCCAACTGTCAGGAATTTGGTTGTTTTATGTTGAGGTGTAAGCCACACTGAAGGTTGTGGTCTTTGATCTATGTCAATAAGATACTTACTGTCCTATTTACTTTCAGAAAATCAACTTGTGTTATCTGCATATCATTGTTAATGAATCTTCCTCAATTTCTCATGCTTCATTCTTCATCATAATCTAGCTGTTAGATTACTTGTGCAGCATACAGATTGTGCAAATACAATGAAGGGATACAACTCCAATGCATATATCTCTTGATATTAAAGTACACAGAATTTCCTTGTTCTGGTCAAACAACTGCTTCTTAGTCTATCTACATGTTCTGCATCAGCATAATGAAGTGTTCCGTAATTCTTATTCTTTTTAGTGTTATCCATAATTTATTATTCTGTACAATCAAAAGTTTTGCATCGTCAGTATGTGCTCTGCTTTCAGACAAGCTGTATTTGACATTAACGAGAGCCTTCACTCTATGATCCTCGAGCAAGTCTGCATAGTGTCATGCATGATGTAAACATTCATTTTCTACTGGAACAATTTGGTAATTGGTTTCTTCTGGAGACATTTGTCATGGGGGGGGCAAGGGAGGAGTACTTCTTACATGTAGTGGGTAGAGGGCATGTAGGCTGCTCAGTATCTGACAATGCACAGGAGGGCGCCTAGGGTAGAGAATGATCTGATCCCAAATATCAATCGTGCCATTGTGGGAGAATTCTTGCTTAAGAAATTCTTTGTCTGAATGGATATAAGGATGCCCCTCCACATAATCGGAGAACTGACACAAGGAATAACACGGTGTCGGTAGTTTCCCTAATCTCTTAGATCAATTTTTAGTTTCTGTGGAGAAATGATTTGGGGCTGAAAATGGAGAATTGTTTCTAGGGGAGATATTGTGGACTTATGAGCACTAGCATTCTGGTTTAAAGACCGGGGTAACTTCTCAACATCTGTCTCTACTTGTAGCCTTATCTCATAGTGTATTCAGAATGGGGGAAAGAAAATCTGGCAAGGGAAAATCCTGACATTTGCCTCTTCCCTTCTCACCAGCCTTTCCCTCTTCCATATCCCAATACTGCTTTCCCTGGCCTTGCTTCCCCTCCCTCAGAGGCAAATCTCCTGCCCTTGGAGAGTGACAGCCATTCTAAGAGGTGAGGCTGCCAGCCATCTTTGAACAGGATACCACCATTTCTGACTGTGTTGGCTAAGAGATTTGGTTGTTTTGCAAACACACACTACTTCTGTTTCCTAAGAGGAGGATTAAGTTTCTGGTAGGGAATCAACCTGTAGGTTTTCCAATTTGAGTTATCATCGCAGTTCACCTACATGTTACTAATCTGATTTCATTCCAGTTTTGCTTCCTCATCCACGACGAACCCAGGAAAAAGTAGTTCACAGCCCAGGGTTCAACACACACTGATCAATACGGGAACGCCCCTCCAGTAACATGTCTATAAACACTAACCAGTGCCGATAAACAATCAATGACGGGCAATGCATGTTACTAAATAGAATACAAATTAGTGGAATTTGAGGACAAATGAGGCTAAATGCCAATGCAGAATTTGTTTTAGTTATCATCTATGTGGGGTAAGATTTAGTTAAACAACATTAGTATGTCAGGAAAGAAAACAGCTTTTGTTTATTTTCTCTCACCTTAAAAGTGTCATCTCCTCACTTCATATGCAGGGCACCAATTCTTATACCTCCCCCAATCCATTAGCATATCAGAGTTGATTGGTTTTGGTTTTTAGAACCCTGTTAATTTGCTAGTAGAATTTGGATCAGCAATGCTTTTATAATGACAAATCATTTTGTTCCATTATGATATTCTCCTATGTTCTGATATATATCTTGCTTTCTTACCAATAAAATATTTACCACAATACGTAAGGAGCCCTGGTGGACAATGGTTTAAGGTCAGCTGCTACCTGAATGGCTTGTGGTCTGAACACACCAGCTGCCCCTGGGGAGAAAGAGGTAGCAGTCCGCTTCCATAGAGATTACGGCTTTGAAAGCCACATTGATCCGCTGTACTCTGTCTGACAGAGTTACTAAGTCAGAACTAACCTGCCGGTAGAGTTTGCTAGGCTTTGTACAGCATATGGATTTTCTATCTTCTTATTGACACAATTGTTTTGTCCCAGGTACTTGAATTGACCGAAAATATGTATTTCTTTGCAAGTGATAATTTAAAAAACATTTCCTCAAGTATACACCATATCTAGCTAAAGACAGAGCAGAAAGAAAAGAATTGTTTCGCACTTGCTTTGTGGGCAGAAAATGCTCACTGATGTACTTATTAGATGAAATTAATTAGGAAGTAGAGTATTTTTCCATATATTTTCCTTGCTCTAAATTATTTTTATGGAAAGTGCGGTTTCATGTACATGTTAATGAAAGTTAATTATCTGAAATAAATGCATTAAAGTACACCAGACACAAGCAGACTTATTGCTTAATTTGGGGACAGACTGAAGCAATATTAGAAGGACATATTTAAAGCAACAAGTTTTGAAAATCTGTAACATCCCCCAAAATTGTAGTGATAACTAGAAAACTCTAGGTAAGAATATAATTTTATCTCAAAGTCACTCTGCCTGAGATAAGAAGGATTTTTTAATTGTTATTTTCTTTGAGAGTCATTCGCAATTAGTATCAAAGTTGAAATAGCTTGTACGATGTCAACACCTGATTTGTTTAAATTTTCTCATGGTCTTAATGTCGTTAACTTTTAATCAGACTGTGTAACTGGAATTCAGATTAGATTTGAAGAGACAAGCAGGAAAGAATAGCTGAATCATTAAACTGAGTAAACAACAAACCTACGTGTCCAATAAAACGGTTTAGAATATTAATATTCACCCAAATAGAGTACTGTGTGACAGGAAAATCAGAGCCTGACTTCAAATGAGAGCAACCTGGAGAATATTAAACCCTGGAGAGTTAAAGTAAAGACATCCTACTTGGGGGCTAACATTCTTGTGGATTCTGAGTGTTTTCTCTCAGACAGGGGCCAGGGATTTGCACTCATTTTGACCTGTGGATCAATGATAAATAAAAGAAAGGAAATAAACTTCGCTTGTAAAATTTCTCCAGGCAGACTTTTTAAAATGATAACCATAAAGAGCTTAACTTTTATCATAAGAACTTTCTAAGTTCACTAACACCAGCATTTTAGAGAGTTCCCTTCTTAATTATTTCATCACACACCTGCTGGTCACTACCAAAATGGCTAGGAATTCAAATCCCAGGTACCACATATAGACTTAGCCCTTTGTATTCAATTGGATAATGAGTAAGAAAGACTAGAGAAGAATTGAAGCATTTTAATTATGATGTTGCTAAAGAACTTTGAAATCACCATTGACTATCAGAACAATAAATAAATTTTCATTGTAAAGGGGAGAGCCAGAATGCTCCCTAGAAGCAAGGGTAATGGGACTTTGTCTCATGTACATGCTACCAGGAGTAGTGACCATCAGCGGGGAAGCTCATCATGCTTGGTAAAGTAGAGGGTCAATTAACATAAAGAAGGCCCTTAGTGAGGTGGATTGGCACAATAGGTGCCAGTGGCCTTGAACATAGTAACAGTTAGAAATGGTGCAGGATCGTGCCATGATTCACACCTTTGGACCTATGGTCACCATGAGTTTGAGCCAACTAAATGTCAACTAGCAACACTCTCAATGGCCACCACCCATCTCTCAATGTATCATATTGCGGTGACTTTTTCCAGCTTGCAGTTAGCAGTCCAAAGCTTAACTCACAATATCATCAAGGCTCCTTGGCAAAGCAGAGTCAGTAAAATAAAAAAAAAAAGAGGAAGATGGATTGACACAGTGACTCCAACGGTGGGCTCCAACCAAGGAAAACTGCTTAGAACAAAGGAGAACCAGGCAGTTTCTTAATGTTGCACTGGGATAGCTATGAGTCAGAACCATTTTGCTGGCACCTAACTCCCCTGAGCATGGCACAGCCTTTCCATGTAGGTCTCATTTGGTACCTTGCTCTAGTGTTTTCTATAAGTCTTTTGATTCTCTGTGTAGATTGATTTCTATGTATTGCATCATTTGCTTGGCTATTATAAATGCTATTATTTGCCCGATTTCCCTTTTGGTGTTCTTTGTGGTAATGTAAAGGAATTCAGCGTACATTTACATGTTGATCTTGTACCCCGCCACTTTGCTGCTTCAGTTAGTTCTAGTTTGTTTTTCCCCTGCGTGTGACAGTTAAAAGTTTTATGCCAGGATGGCTGAGCCAGTTTTTTAGACCATTCATTTCTTCCCTAATCTTCATTAATTTCTTTCTTCTAGTGGGTTGGCATATTTCTAATTGTTGAAAATGTTGAGTTACGGTATTGAATTTGGTTATTTCCTTTTTTTCCCTGTTTGATGTTTGTATATTGCTGTGAATTGACCTCTGAACACCATTTTTCCCCCGCCCCCTGTGTCTTAAAGATTTGGGTATATTGTGTTTTCATTCTTATTTGATTCAAAGATTTTTAAAATTTCATTTTCGTTTTCTTTTCTGTTTAAAAAATCAAGGTTTTTATTAAGGAGAGGTTTATTCTGCTTCTGTGCATTTGATTCCTTTCTTTACCAACCCCTACTCCCCTCCTCTTGAGCTTTCTGTTGTTGATTTCTAATTCTGTATCATTGTGATCATTGTTGAATTTTTTAATTTACCAAATCTTGCTTTGTGGTCTAACACAGACTCTATACTGGAGAATATTCCATGTATGTGCTGGAAAGGAGTATATGGCGTTGTTTTAGGGTATCATTTCTGTATTAGTTGTTGAATTCCAATAGACTGTGCTGTTTAGTTCTTCTGTGTGTTTATTGACCATGCAGGGCTGGCCAAAGACAAGTTGTCTGTGGAGATTGTGTATTATACTGAGCTTATGAATGGAGTTCGTGTGTTTACAGGCATGGTGTTTGTGTGCCTAGTGTCTGGTTGACAATGGCATGCCTTTGACCTCAAGCAGTGCTGGAACAGTTCCGGGAAGGTGCTATCAGTCACTGGGTGAGTGAGGGTGTGAGATGCCCATGCTTCTGGTCACCGGCAGGATATGGGAAGCAAGGAGAGTGTTGCCAGCCACTGATGTAGGGACTTTTTCTGGCAGTCCTCTGTCCCAATCGAATGCAGCTTACAAACTTTCAAAAGAGCCACATGGTCTTAGGTCAGTTTATAATTTCATTCTGTTATACATGTGGTCGCTATGAGTAGGAAGCAACTTTATGGTACCTAAAAACCACTATAGCTCTATGTGAACAAACATATACATGCATATATATGACTGAAAATTCTGAAACATGTTTTAACTTACAAAAAAGCCCAGATGTTTTATTTTTAAATTTAAGTAACACCATACACTAGCTGTTCTGACTTGCTAATAGCAAGTGTTTAGTCTTTAAACTATATAATTTCAAGTGATGGTCTTATGCTATTGAAAAGATTAATTTTAATACTTTTTCAAAGCAAAGCATTAACTTGATTTATTATATAAGAGCAAACTTACTTAACTCTACTAGACATCATGCTGACAGTAATTTGACAGTAATGATGTTTTCCTATAGTGACTGCAATTAACAATACCAACTTGTTGAGTGATGCTTGTGTGCATATTGTCAATAAATAATTTAATTACTAACTTGGATTTTAAAACAGCAGAATTTGACCTCAGTTTTACTGAATGGAAGAGTTTCATTTGGCCAAATAAGCAACATTTTCAAATTAAATGTCTGTAAAATATAACACCTGTATTATTTTATGAAACATATATTAACTCCATGTGGAACATGCATTGCATTTCAAAGAATAAGATTTCAAAAATAAAATATGAAATTATGAAACATAATTTTCCTAGTGACCCTTATAGGAAACAGTAATTTGCTTTCTGATACTAGATACAGAAGTTTTAAATGAAGAATTTACTAATATTATCATAATATTGTGCTTTGCTAAAATTCATATAAATTCCTTCAGAAATATGGAGGGATATAGTTAAATACATATTCTATAATATTTTGAAGACTAGAAATATGATACCGGGGGCTTAAGTGGAGAGGAAATGTTTTGAGAATGATGAGGGCAATGAATGTACAAATGTGCTTTACACAATTGATGTATGTATGGATTGTGATAAGAGTTGTATGTGCTGGTCCTATCGCGGGCGGCTTGGAGCTGGCTCGCGGGTCTCCAGGACCCGAGTACTGATCGGTTTATCGTGCCCCGGGGACTGCGTTCGGCGGCGCTGCCGCCGTCACCATGCCACAAACTGAACATAGCGAGTTACACCATAAGCGCTCTGGGTATTGTTTGGATTACCCTGAGAGAAAGAGAAAGAAGGAAAGTCGAGAGGCTCATGAACGTTCAAAGAAGGCAAAAAAGATGATTGGTCTGAAGGCCAAGCTGTATCATAAGCAGCGTCAGGCTGAGAAAATACAAACGAAAAAGACTATCAAGATGCATGAAAAGAGAAACACCAAATAAAAGAATGATGAGAAGACTCCACAGGGCGCAGGGCCTGCCTCTCTGCTGGACAGGGAGGGACAATCTCAAGCGAAAGTACTTTCCAATAGGATCAAACAGAAATGAAAAGAGAAAGCGGGGAAATGGGAAGTTCCTCTGCCCAAAGTCCGTGCCCAGGGAGAAACTGAAGTCCTAAAAGTTCTTCTAACAGGAAAGAGGAAGAAGAAGGCATGGAAAAGGATGGTACTAAAGTTTGCTTTGTTGGGGATGGCTTTACACGGAAACCACCGAAGTATGAACGATTCATCAGGCCAATGGACTTATGTTTCACGAAGGCACCTGTTACGCACCCTGAACTTAAAGCCACCTTTTGCTTACCAATACTTGGTGTAAAGAAGAACCCCTCGTCCCCACTGTACACAACGCTGGGTGTTATTACCAGAGGGACTGCCATTGAAGTGAATGTCAGCGAGCTGGGCCTGGTGACACAAGGAGGCAAGGTGATTTGGGGAAAATATGCCCAGGTTACCAACAATCCTGAAAACGATGGGTGCATAAACGCGGTCCTGCTGGTTTGATGGCACTTTATACAAGGAACCCCCTTTATTTGTGAGGATGACAAATGAATCAGAAAAACCACCCATTATTACCCTGTGCTTCTGAGTACTACCCAACAGTTTTCATGTCTGACGTCAGCAGGAGAACTATTTATAAAGAAAAGCAAAACATTAAAATGGCACACACACAAAAAAGAGTTGTATGTGCCCCTAATAAAATGATTTTAAAAACATATGTGAAGAATAATAATATCAGTTTTTCAAGTGCATTCAATTTTCATGTAATTTACCTTAAAATTCGAGATAAAATTAAAGATAGGACCCTTTTCTATAACCCTCTTCTTCAATTTTTCATTCACAATACAAAAGAACTCGTTTACATTACAGGTGCTCAAAGCAAATTTAACTAATTTGCTTCAGATTAGAAACAAAAGTTCCCAACCCCAAAATCAAATTCATTAAGTTTTTGGATGAGTTTATCTTTTTGCTTGTGTGTACTTCATTATTTCTGAGACATGGCATTAGACAGTGATATGAATGTTTTAATAAATATTTTTATAATAAATTTAATATGTCATAATTTGACTGAGTCGATAATTTTATACTGCTGATAATTTGATAAAATGTTTTGATGAGGTAGATACTGAAGCCTCTGCCATTCATAGAATTATTTTAACAATAAGTAAGTGCACCTTAATTTTCAGGCTTTTTAAGTGAATCTAAAAGAATCACACAAAGCAGTGGAGTTACTGGCTAGTTGTGAATATGGATATCTACACGTGGGTGCCAATGACTGTTCATATAATTGGCAAAAGAACTAGTTTTTGATAGATTGAGTGGTTCATCTGGTTTTATATATATGTGGCTAGGTAGCTATCATATGCCAATTTGCATTGCATACGATTAGATGGAATTTTTTACTCGAAATTCTTTCGGGAGATACTTGCAAATGTTATAAAGCATACTTTGGGAAGTCATCTCCATTGGAGTGAAATCACAGCCAATCATGTTTTCTTCACCTGACATACAGCATAGGAAAACACGCTCTTGTTCTGCACAATGGTCACAACTGTTGTGATATTTCTGTCCATGTGCTGACCATGTATTCTGCAAAGCATGATGTCCTCTTCCAAGGTCTGGCCTTTCCTGATAACATGTCTGAAGTATATGAGACAAAGCATCTAAGGAGCATTCTAGCTCCCCTTTTTCCAAGACAGATTTCTTTTTGTCTCTACCAGTCGATAGTACTTTCGATATTCTTCACCAGCACCACCATAATGCAAATACATGGACTAGTTGGCTCTCTTCCTTATGCATTGTCCAGCTTCCCCATGCGTATGAGGTTATTGAAAAAAGAATGGCTTGGGTCAGGTGCACCTCAGTCTAAGAGACATCTTGCTCTTCCGCACTTTAAAAAGATCTTGAGAAGCAGATTTACCAAATAAAATATGTCATTTGATTTGTTGACCATTACTTCAAGGAGCATTAGTTGTGGACCCAAGCAAATTAAAATCCTTCACCACGTGAATCTTGTTTTCATCGATGCTAATCTTATCTATTGGATCTGCTATGAGAATTTGAGTTTTTCTTGGAGTGAGCTGAAACTCATACTTAGGGCTACAGTCAAATGCGTCAAGTCCTCACTTTCAACAGACAAGGTTGTGTCATCTATATGTTGCAGGTTTTTAATAAGCCTCTCTCCATTACTGATGCAACGTTCTTCTTCATAGAGTCTGGCTTCTCAGCTTCTTTGCTCAGCATGCATATTGAATAAAGGGAGTGAAAGGATACAACCCTGGCATATACTTTTCCTGGTTTAAAAGCATGCCATAGTCCTTTGTTCTATTTTAATTACTGCCTCTTGGTCCATGTGTAAGTAAGAGCACACTGTGTGTAGGAGCACATGTATGAACACAAAGGAATGTTCTGGAATTCTTATTCTCATCAATGTTATCCATTTGTGATGACAGAGGCAAGTGGATTTTCATAGTCAATTAAACACAAGGAAACATCTTTCTTGTATCCTCTGCTTTCCACCAAAGTTCTTAGGACATGAGCAATGATAGGCCTCATGCCATTTCCTGTTATGAAACTGGCTTGAATATCTGGCATCTCCCTGCCAAAGGACTGCTGTATCCACTTTGAAATTATCTTCAGCTCAATTTTTCTTACACGCGATATTAATTATTTTGCTTCATAATTTCCACATTTTGTTGGGTCATCTTCCTTTGGAGTGGATACAAATTTGAATCTCTCCCAGTCAGTAAGCCAGGTAGCTTCCAATTTTTATTTTGCATCAACGAGTAGTTCTACCAGTGTTTCATCAGCTTGTTGAAAGATTTCAATTGGTGTTCGATAAAACTGGGACCTCTTCCTTCAATACCACTTGTTCTTGATCATATGATATATCTTTAAATGGATGAATGGTGACATTGCTTTTTCAGAGAGTGATTCTATTTATTTCTTCCATTTGCTTTAACTCCTCTACAGGGTCTCTTTGAAATCGATTTTGGTCGCATCATTCTTTCTTGATTTTCTTATATTAACATATCTAGTATGAATTAACTCTTAAACCCTAAAACAACCACAGAAATATATTAGTGGGAGGTTTATTTTTTCATTTTTAACCTGAAAAAGATAAACAGAAAACTATGTTAAAGCCATAAAAATTGTATTCTGCTGCTAAATGTACAGATGTTGTTGTTGTTAGCGGCCCTTGAGGCAGTTCCAACTCATAGCAACCTTCTGTCCCACGGAATTATTGTGTCAGTCCATCTTGTTGATGGTCTTCCTCTCCCCCTGCTTCCCTACCTCGCATAATGCTCATTTCAGGGGACTGAAGACATGGCCAACATAGGTGAGATAAAGTCTCATCATCCTTGCTTCTAAGGAGCATTCTGGCTGTACTTCTAAGACAGATTTGTTTGTTCTTTGGAAGTCTATGGCTTTTCAATACTCTGCCAACACCATAATTCAAAGGCATTGATTTTTCTTCTATTATCTTTATTCAATGTCCAACTTTCACATACATATTAGGCAATTGTATACCATAGCTTGAGTCAGGCACACTTTACTTCTCAAAATGACACCCCGCCCCCCATTCTGATTTCTGATGGATGTTTGCAGCTCTTCTTCTTTCTAGTCGTGTATCACTAGAAAGAGAAGGTCACAAAAGTCATCCTTGTGATCAAGTTCACCTCTGCTTTGAGGAAAAAGCTTTATCCCAGCCGTATCTTGAGTGTCTTCCAACCCGAGTGGACCATCTTCTGCCATGATCTCTGACACTGTTCTGTTGCTATTCTTACGGATTTTCAGTGGCTTATCTCTCAGAAGTGGACAATCTACTTCTTCCGTGGAGCTTATTCTTAGGAAAAGTCACTTCATTTATTGTGAAGTGACTCTTGTTTTGCTAGACAAAGGGATGGGTGCTGTATAAAACATTGGGACTAAGTTGAGAACTCAGACAAGATGGGAGAGAAGAGACACTTTAGCTCACAGGTTTTGGGATAAATAAGCCACTTGTATAAGTGCTTTGTCTGATGATAACTTGAAGTTTAGTATAGGAAATTATCTTTGTCTATATATTTCCACTATGTTCCTATCAAATTTGTGATAAATTCTTTGTTATTTAATAATGATTTTTGTGTGCATGGGTTTTCTGAAGAGTTTTATGAAATATTGCTCTACGTTGTTGAAAATTTAAAACTGATTACACGTGGCCATGCTTGGATATGTTACACATGTGAAGAATTTCTTACTCAGTAACCGAATTGTTATCTGTACAACTACCCAACTAGCTAGATGGGGCTTGTTCTAGAAGTATTTTCACTTCAAAATCTATATTTAAAGTATATTTTATTTTTATTTAGTCTTTCAACTTGATATGCACACACACATTTAAATTTTTGTACCACTCATTGTATTCCATATGGATTCTCTTTTTCAGCAGAGACTATCAGTTTATGATATTTTAGGAGAAACCTATCCTTTGCATCCTTCAAATTTCTCTTTTGGGCTGTGGGTCAAGAAAAGGAAGCAGAAACATAGTCATCTTCTCCCTCTACTTTCACCCTTCCAAAGGGCTTCGCCTTGGCCATTGAGGTGATTCAGTCTCATATGAACCGTATGAAGCATTTCCGAAGTTGTACATCTTTACAGGAGAAAATAGCCATGACTTTCTCCTGCAGAGCAGTTGATGGGTTTGAATCACTGACCCCCTCATTGAACGGTCAATGTTTAACCAACAGAGCCACCAGGGTCTTCATTAAGCATCTGAAAATCAACTACTGTACACCACTTCCCCATTTATCAACATGGATAGATACCAAAGACTAATTAGTTATAAAATTATCTGCAGTATGCAAGAATGGAGGATGACAACATTGGCTAACAAAATATAGGATGACTGCATCATTACATGACTATAAAATTGCATCAATACTTAACTGCCAAACCACTGAGAATCATGGTCTACCCAAGGTGACCCATGACCACAGCCAATGTTATTTATGTCTCACATGTCAGCATTCATTGTTATCAGATGCATGTTGTTAACATGTAAAATAGTCACACAGTAGGTTTTTCAGTACTGTTACAAATGCAAAATAGTCCATAAGTCAGGAGTGGGTCTTATACATGGAACAAATATTTATTTACAGCTTAAAGATTCTGATGCCACCTTGATATATAGATAGATATTGGAATTTTCATTGAAAGTACGCTGATTATATAAATAAATTCAAGGAGAATTTTATCTGAAAAGTATTGAGTCTTCTAATTCACACACAAGGTAAAAAATCTCCTTTTATTTAGGTCTTCTTTAAGTTCTCGCAGTAATACTTTACAATATTTAGTGCATCATATCACACATATTTTTTCAGATTTATCCTTTTGTTTTCTACTTTTTATGCTAGTGTAAATAATAGATTTTTATAATTTGTATTTCTTACTTTTCAGTGCTACATATAAGATTGACAATTGATTTTTTTCTATATCTCTTGTATATATTTTTTGGAATGAAACAAATTTTAAATTATTCCCTAGGATTGTCTAGATAGTTCTATTATTCATTTTTGATGTTATTAATATCAAATTTATTTTAATTTGGCCAGAGGACATGTATTGTGTGGCTTGAATCATTTTAAATATATTGAAATTTGTTCTCTCTCTTTGAATACGTTGGTAAATGTTTCATGTGTACCTACAAAGACTGCAGGTTCTGCAATTGCTCAGCAGGAGGTTTCTTAAGAGTTAATCATGCAGAGTTTGTTGACAGTGCTTTGTTGAAAGTTTGTTTAAGTTTATTAATTCTTTAGAGATTTTCTTTTGTACTTTTTTCATAAATTATTGACAGAGTACTGAAACATTTTATTATAAATGTGGATTTTTTATTACTAAAAGCTTTTTATAGTAATTTGATTGATAGTTCATAGAACAAAGCAATATTTTGTCAACAATTTATGCACATTTTGTTTCAGGTTATTGATTGCAAATAGCACTCATCCTACGTCCTTTCTGTGTTTTCCATTTTTATTTGTACTTTCTTCTCTTTCCTTTCTTTTTTCTGAACTATGTCCCCATGCAATCGCTGCCCTTCTCATCTTGATTATCATTGTTCATATTACAAACATTTGATCAAAGTTGAACCCCAGGGGTGAGTTCAGATCCAGCATGGAAGGATTAATTTTTTGCAGTTCCATAAATTTTGCTTTATGTATTTGGAAACTTCTGCTATTAGGAGCATAAATATCTAGGATTACTCTAACCTCTTGATAAATTGTCCATTTTGTAATTAGGAAGTAAGATCTTCTTTATCCTTCCTAACGTTCTTTGCCCTCAAATCTGCTTTGTCTTTTATTAATATAGAACTTCATCTTTTTGAAAATTAATGTTAGAAGTTTTAAGTTCAGTTTTCATTCTTTTAATTTGTTTCAATGCTTGGTGGCTTTGAACCGCCAACTTTGGGGTTAGCAACCCGTCGGGAAAGCCAGAGACCCCCCCACCCTTACCCCCCAGCACTTGTTCTCAGATACCTTTGAGGTTGAGCTCGCTCTCCCTGGTCTTCAGTG
>NW_022111320.1:36959281-36984796 GCF_000313985.2 Echinops telfairi
TGGGTAATACGAGTGTAATGGTGACTAAAGGGTGTTTTTTCATGTCCTCTATGCTCTAACTACGAAAATATTTGATTTACAAATAAGGAATCCTACTTTGCGGAATTTCATTTATCACGGTAGGGTCTAGAACCGATTAACCGCGATAAATGATGGTTCACTGTATACTGCTTCCTCTGTTAGATTCGGGAAAGGAAGGCGAGCTCACCTCAGGCGCACAGAATGAGCACGACCACTTGAGATGCAAAAGCGGCAAAAGGAGTTGATTTGCTAGCTCGAGCTAGGGCTTCCCTCCCTCTGCTACCTTGCAGCGGGGACCCAGCGTCCAAAGGGAGGCGGCGAGGGCTTTTATAGGGTGAGGGAAACGGGGGAGGGCCCATGTCGCTGTTCTTTGAATTCATTGGAGGAGATTCTGGCGCCAGCGATGTCCAGCAGTGGTTGGTGAGTAGTTTTGCGCATGCCTCCCCGATTGGTCAATTGGCGGGTTGTTTGAATTCCATTGGTCAGTCCGCAATCAGGCGGTGCGTCCCATTGGTCAGTTTGGAACAAGCGATGTCTCATCTGACAGAGTTGCCTCCGTGATCAGGAACTTGAAACTGAAACTCGGGCTTACCCCAGACTCTGGTTTGATACAGCCTGTCAGGGCGCTGGTGCTGGCAGTTGTAAACCAGGACCCCACACCTCCTGAGGTACAGTTCAATTTCTTAGAAACAGTTTTATCCTTTCATGAATTGTTAACTGTCCGGAGCAGTGCTCAAGCTAGGGCTTGCTAGTCTCCACTGCTGAAACGAGGCCTTCCTGGGTTGACTACTCGAGTGCCCCACAATTAATTCGTTTTCCCCATTTGGCTGATGGGACTACGGCCACATGCATTAACACCAGGCTCTGTTTTCTTTAATCCTTTTAGGGAGTTTCCTTTCTTAGCCTTGAGAACTTTCCCGGCACTCGTGGGTTTACTAATCCTCTGATGGATCGTCCAGAAGGACTGTCTTCAGTTCTTTTTATGGACTTTTCCATCCTGTTGGGAACTTTGCTTTTCTTGGCTTCCCCAGACTGGAATAACTTCTCCCTTCAATGCCTCAAACTTAGCAGAGTGCCGTCTCATCTCTCTCTGTGCCACGGACTGGAAACTACCTCTTGCTGAGCTAAGCAGAGGGCTCATTTCCCCCTTCCCCTTGTTTCTCAGGGTGGTTGTCCTCCCTTACCAGAGCTCTAGGGTTTTGAAAATTATTGTTTTATATAGTTTATCTTCTAATGTAACTCCCTCCTCCTGGTTATTTCATCTGGAAGCACAAATCTTGTCCTGTAAATCCATTTTTTGTGTGCAAGAAATCTAAATTTGATTTTGAATTTTACACTTCAAATGTCCCATGAGAATGGATTTATTGTCCAAAGTATATTTTACAAGATAGATCATGTAGACTAAGAATCTTTACATTAAGGTGGGCTAAGATTGCGAATGGTTTTTAAGCTGCACTCTTATTAAAAATTCACTGTTAGATTGGATTACATTCAAACTATCTAATATTTCCATAACATGGCTTTCTTATATCACTGATAAATTTAGAGAGGGTTTCTTTCTTAAATCTGTGACCCTGAGAAGGTTCAGCACCCTTTCATCCTATTGGGAAATTTAGCGGACATATTGCCTTCCATCAATATTCAGAATATGCAAAATAATTTACTGAATGGAGAAGCATATGTACAGCAGATACATATGAGGCTGTCTGGCTTTTCCTCTCAGTTATATTAATTTTAACTTTTGGGGTGACTGTGCTGTTTTTTCTTTCTTTTTTTTGTGACTCTTTGGCTTAGATTGTCTGAATTGGTCCCATTCTAGGGACTCAACAATGAAATAATATATAAGAATGTTTTGTACTGTCACCAGAAAAATCAGTGTTTTATCCAGAATTTACTTTATCAGTTAACTAACAATATAAGAAAACAAACAAACACAAAACGCTTACAGCACTTTTTTCTTTTTTAATCTCTTTGTGGGTAGTTAGATGATTTTATGTCAAGTGTTAACTGCTGGTGGAGTCAGATCTGTCAATCAGGTCACAGCATGAAGGTGCTTCCGTGGGAATATGGCATTAACACAAGGAGGCCCCTAGGAACTTCCTTCTCACTAGAGACTCTGACTGCCTGCCTGCTGGAACCTTCTGCCACTGATGTAGAGCCTTGCCATTCTTCCACTCACTTTGGATCCATAAGATTCTGCACCCTCCAGCTTGTGATCTTTCTGCATTCTACCTTAGTGCATGTGGCTGCATGAGTCTGAAGAGGGAATTATGGACTAGTACTGAACTTATTATGGATTTTAGGTGAACCAGGGTGGGATGGTTTCTTGGTAGATAATTACTTCTTGATATAAAGTTCTTTCTTATACGTGTATTAGTGTGACTATTTCTCTAGTCAACCCAGCCTAACTCACTCTTAAACCTATTTTAAAGGATTCCATGCCTCCATGGCAAAAAAAGTTCTTCCACTTATATATTAGAAACAAAGTACTTGGTATTTTTTTATTCCAAAAATTTTAAAGTTTTATTGGGACACACACCAAATATACAATTCAATCATATCAAGAAGTGCTGTACAATCATTAAAACAATTAATTTTAGAACATTTTCTTTCTCATTGTACTCCTTGTTATTAGCTCCCCATTTCACCCCTACCTCCCCTTCTGTACGCACATTAAATCACTAATCCAGTACTGTCTCTATAGCTTCAGCCTTACTAGATTTCATATATGAAAAGATATAAAAACACAAAACAAAGAGCAGAAACTCCCAAACAATAGCCACGACAGAGAGAAAAACTCCCAGTTGGGAAAAAGAACACCTACTACAAAATAATAAAACTGGAATCACTTATCAATGGGTCAAAAGGGAGATCAAATGATAGGGTGTTAGATTTTAACCTCGTTGTATCTGTCATAATCCACTTTCAAGTGCATTCTGCATGATTCAAGGCTATTCATCTCACTGGTCTATGTTCAGGAGATTCGATTCATCCACATGTATTTCCCCTTCACTTTTTTTAACTGCTATAACTTTTGGATATATCAAAAGGGGTTGAGAACAGATGTTAGATTTTAACCATTCAAATTAGAGGTTACATTGTAATTGTCTCTACAATACTCTCTGTCTGATAACCAGCACATCCCTTAACTATGGTCAGAGGGGAAATCACCGGCGACTTAATTTATGTGTAGGTCCTGCAAATGGATTGTGGGCTTCCAATGTCATTCATAGCCTTTTGCAGACCAGGAGTTCACAATTTAAGCTCTGATATCATTCCCTCCTTCAGATTTGGATTATATTATTTATAATCCTTGGGTCACACAAGCTGGTTTGCTTCCTCCATGTGGACTTAGTTGACACCTCGCTTAGTTGGTTGCTTGTTTGAAGACAAGCCATTAAGACCTCAGATGCTATTCTTTCTGATAGTCAGCAACTATCTTAAACTAAGTATTTTAAACCTAATTATCATGAATACTTTAAATTAACCTTAACCGTTTAAACTCATGCTCCTTTGTGGCCAGTTCCAGCTATCATATTTTCTTATTTCAAATATATAATGTATTTTCCTCTAGGATCCTAGTGAATGCACGTGTCAGTATATTTCTGGGAAACAAGGCCACATCCTATACTCTCTATGTTTTATTTTCCACCATTCTAGTAAGTCCATTTTCAAAGTGTGTTAGTCTGGGTAAACTAGGAAAATAAATCCACAGAAACTCATATATGTATAAAAGAGAGTTTTATACAAAAGTAAGTGTACATTCAGAAAGCATCCCAACCTCGTCCAGTCCAAGCCCATATGTCACACACCAATCTAGAAAGTCTTCCTCACACCCACAAAACACACACAATGATGCCAAATGCAAGAAGATCATAGGCCAGTGGGTAGAAAGTCTCTGAATCCAGTGGTGTTGTAAGCATCTCAGCGCTGGCAGGGGTTTCCATGCGGCTGCTCCAGCACCCAGGGCTGCATCAGGGTAAGTCCAGGAGACTTCTCCTTGAGGATTTCTTGCAGAAAGTGAGCCTTGCCAGCCGAGGCAGAGAACTAGCTAAGGCAGCGGCACACTGGTCTGACCATCAGAGAGCAAGAGAGAAGAGAACTAAAAAGGCCAGGCTCACTGAGTCATTTATCTCTTGGGTTAAATCTCATCTTTGCAAAGAATGTTCTTTGCAAATTATACTTATTCCATACCCAACATATCATATGCTGTATTTACTTTTAAAATATATTTCATGTTTTCATTTTTAAAAAACATCCTATTGATGCCCCAATTTTATTCTGAAATAAATTATTAAGGGAAGGCTATGAATAATTATTTTATAAATCCTATTAAATATAGAAACCAGTTTGTCTTTGAGCTTTTTATACACATAACAACTTTTAGATAAACAATAAAATTCTAAAAACACTTTCTCTCATCAAAATTGTCCATTTTTAGACGTTTTTATTGTCTTCCACAAGATCAAGATCTCAGGAAGCTACCCAAGACGTTTTAATGAGAGGCAAGATTCACATATTCTCAAGGGGGAGATGTAAAACAGTTTTAGCTATTAAAAGATAATATCAATGAGAGCACAAGGGTATAACCTGAAAAATGGATCAATTAGGAATCTATTGTATCCTTGGGAGCAGAAAAACTTCAATTAAAAATTTGAGACTATGACTATTAATATTATTAAATGAAGACAACAAAAGGTGTGATACATTTCCATTTCCTATTGCAACACCCCAGGGCCACTGAAACTAGCTTGTAGAGTCAAATTATCCATGTCTTCATGAACACATGCATTCACTAAGGAAGGCTTGGTAACAAAATAACTATTTTTAACAGGGTCTCTTTAGATGTTTAAAGCTCATATTTCCTGAATGACATGGAGTATGTACTGACTGTCAAATGAATAACATAATAGTTTTTTCTCTTGAGTCTTATAGTCAAGATTCAGTAAGAGAATATCTACCACAAAATAAAAGTGTGCACACATTAAGAATTTATCTGCTTACAGCAAGTCCTCTTCTGCGTCTGCCTTCAGTTTCTGGCAACTTCCCGTCAATGCGCTGCCGAAACCCTTATTGAATTATCTCCAGCAAAGTTAAACTTGCATGTGATATTAATTTCCACGTTCTGTTGGATCATCTTTCTTTATAATGTGCACAAGTTTAGATCTCCTCCAGTTTGTTGGCCAGGAATCTGCCTTACAATTTTTTTGCTATACACTAGTGAGTGCTTCAGCAACTTGTTGAAACATTTCAATTGGTATTCTTCCAATTCTTCTAGTCTTGTTTTTCAATAATGTCTTCAGTGCAGCTTGAATTTCTTCCTTCATTATCATTGGTTCTTGATCATATTATTACATTTATTACAAGAACAAGTATGATTATATGTTCTTTGAGTCATGGGACACAACACACAGGCACTTGGATAGAAGCAGAGTTGACTTTTTATTACGTAAAACTCCCTGAAAGAGGAGTCGACCACGTAGAGTTACTTAGGGTATTGCACCTGGGGACAGGAAAATGACAAGTTGGGATTGTAAAAAACAATGCCCCTGGCACTTTAAACTCAATGCATCCTGTATTGTTATTATATTTTTAGTATTCCAAAATAAATACCTATTAGTAGGTACTATTATTTCTACTGTCAGCCAGTCAATTTAGATTCATAGTGACTATAAGATACAAAAATTCCCCTTTGTGTTTCTGAGACTGAATCTTTATGAGAGCAGAAAGCCAGATCTTTCTCTTATGGAGTGACTGGTAGATTTGAACTGCTGGCCCTGTGGTTTTCAGCCCAGCGCATAAGCCATAGTCTCTGAAAAAGGCCACCAGGCTTGATAAAGTAATAAAGTAAAGGGTTATTGAAAAAGAGAAAAATCCTCAACCAATCTTCAAAATTAAATCCTAAAAAAAAAAAAATCCTCCCAGTTGTGAGGAAGGCACGGGACCTGGAAGGATTTCTTTTTTGTACACAGAGTTGCTATGAATCAAAGCCACCTCACAGCCACAATCCATACTTGTGAAATGGATGAATAAATGTATTAATTTATTGAGGTCAGACCCACTTGAAATTGATGGTATACCGGAGAAGGATATCAAGGACAAAAGTTCTACTTTGAGCTGCTGGAAAACATATATGTTTCTGCAAACCTACTTTTTATATTAAACAACAACTCCTTTCCATTAAAACCATTCTAACAAATACATTTATAAATTGACGTTCTGCTGTACATTGTTGATTGGATTGTGTAAGCACAGTAAAGTCAATATCTTGAATGCACTGCAGTGGTTGGCATATCTTTAACCTTGTAGCTGGTTTGAATGATTTGGAGAATGATAATTCCATTTCAGCACATCTGAACAAGTTGTCCTTTCAATCAGGATGAGCCATAGAAATTCTTGATATCACAAAGCCTCCATAGCTCTTCTTTTGTCTATGAAAGATAGTGAGTTGGTCCAAGAGGAGGTAAGCTGGGTAGATATATTAGTTGTAGTACAGTCAGGAACACCAAACTCATGGCCATCGAGTCAATTCTGATCATGGTGACCATGTAGGACAGGGTAAAACTGCCCCTGTGGGTTTCTGAGACTAACTCGTTACGGGAGCTGACAACCTCAAGTTTATCCTGCTGAGCAGCTGGTGGTTTCAAACGGCTGACCTTATGGCTAGTAGCCAAAACGTGCAAGCCACTATGCCACCAGTGCTCAGTACTGACAAGTCTCCCTACAGTTACTCGGCTATGTTTTAATTGGATGGGCCATCAGGGTTATGCAAGTACCCAAGTCTTCATTCCAATATTACATAATTGAGTTGACTTACACTGTTTTAAGTTAAATTCTTTCTAAGATGTTCTCTGATATAAAATGTAGGAAATAATTGTGGTACCATAAGATAATTTGGGGGCTTAACAATATTTTTCTTATGTACATAATTTTAAAGACAAAACATGAAGTCTGACAATGGTTATAGAATTAGAATATTAGAAACATTCCAAATTGTAGAGACAGTGCTTGACATTGAAGGTGAGTAAATTCTTAAGTTTTGTCTTACCAGGACTATAAATTCCCAGACTGTCCATATTTTGTAAGGCAGCCAGAAGGAACTGAAAGACATTTCTACGGTGTTCTCTGACTGCATTTTTGAAATTAACCCCCATTTCAAAATGTAATGGTGATTGTAGGATACTGTCAAACAGTGTAAGAAAGTTTCCAGTGCAAGCAATTTTTTTAAGCACCCAGAGGTAGTAGCAGCTGATTCTGGCAATGGAAATATGACTGCATGTAGAAATATAATTTTAATCTATCTCTGTCATTATTAGGACTACAGCATCTGGATGTCATTATAATTGTATCTGGAGCCTTTGGCTTGTAAGGGTCACTTTTACAGTAATACCTCAGTCTCTCACACCTTCTCTACCCATCTGTCAGAAGAGCAGGAATTCTGGTATTTTCATGCTCCCCCTCATTCATTTATTCAACAACTATACAAGGGGGTAACCCCTGCCCCAAACCAGAAATTGTGCTAGGCAGAGCAAAGTGTTCATAGTACGCATTTTTCCCCCACTGGCAAGCATTGAGCAACTTGCTCTGAGTTAGTGCACCCAGTGGCGTGGCCTGGGCAGGTTCTCTGTGGTCACAGTGACTTTTTTCATAAAAGCAGATTTGCTTAAACCTTTCTTTTTGTGATGGCCAATTTAAGAGAACAGCATGTGACTCTGAAATTTTGTTTCCTGCTTGGGACAAATGCCACAGAAGCTGTTGAGATATTGAACACAGCTTATAAGGACAGTGTTATGGGGAAAACTCAAGTGTATGAGTGGTTTTCTCATTTCAAAAGAGGGTAAAATGTCGATTGATGATAAACCTCATTCTGGATATCCGTCAAGTTCCTGAACAGACAAGAATGTTGACTTGTAGTGTATTTGGAGTTCATTCCACCATGCCAGACTGTTAATCAAGTACTCTATTTAGAGGTTCTGTAAAGATTGTGTAACATTGTGACCAAAAAACACCTGATTTGTGGTAGATAGGGGACTGCTTTCGCCACCACAATAGTGCACCTGCTCATGCAGCCATGTCAGTATGCCAGTTTTTGGCAAAAAAACCCAGCATGATTCTCTTGTTCCATGCACCTTACTCACATAATCTTGCTCTGTGGGACTTCTTTTTGTTTCCATGAATGAATAGGGACTTAAAAGGACAGTGATTTAATGATGTAGAAGAGGTGAAGGAAAAATCAAGAGAGGTGCTGTCAGCCATCCAAACAGATGAGATTGAAAAAATATTTCCAAGAATGGAATCACAGATTTTACAAATATATCAAGTGTAATGTAGGGTACTTAGATGGTGATAAGGTTGTTTTGTAAAAAACAAAATGAACTACATAGTTTTGGGGGGAAAACGGTCCATTTTTTTGAGGGGTATCCATATGTAACACACATTCAATTTAGGACTCACTAGAATTTCTGTATATTCTTGAGTCTGTTTATGAAGAAGCTTAAATGTGCAATTTTTTTTGTTAGCCCCAAAATAAAAAAATACACTATTTAGAACTTTGTGAGTGTCAAGTTCCCTAAGTGTGTGATCTGCTAGCATTGCTGGTGGTGTTTTTGAGGACACAGCTCATTCATTCTTGACATATTACTTTCTTTTCAAGGGTGCACAGGTATTTCATAGAAAAAGCTAATTTAGGCCGACTTACACGTATTCTCTGAGGAAATCAGAAACCGAACTGACTCCATGTAATGTAGGCAGGTTTTTTTCCTCCCCCTTGGGGACTTTTTTCTCTCAAGTACCTCTGCATTCTTCTCCATTTCCTTTTCCCAATTGCTATTTGCCCACCCAGAGCCTCCATCTGTTTGCATAAGTCTGATACTAGACTGGGGTCAATGTTAAAATTCTTTCCTTTGAGACTTGTGGGCCCCATGTAAATAATTGTGCATTGACAGAAGTTGAAATGTCCATGAATTAGATGAAGCACCGTTTCTGTCTAACGAAGACTTCTGACTGAGGTTACACTTCATTCAAAATGGTGAGATCACAGGTTCGTTGTGTCTCACCTTTGGCTCAGCAACGATACTCCACTCTTCAGAAGGAAGAACAGAAATCACACTGTCTTCATTGGACTATAAAGCTCGAATTATCAGAGTAAATATTATTTCAAGAAAGAGTAGGATGGTTGTGCACTCAGTCCATTGGCATGTTTTTGTGAAGAACCTGTGGAGTGACAGGTACAGTACATACCTTCCCAAGATGTTTCACATCGTTTATTTATTTAATTCTGATGGAAACCCATTGAAGGTCGCCGAGTCGAAGAGAATGCAGCTTAGTGAAATCAAGTCAGACATCGAAACCCGAGTTCTACTGGAATCCGGGGCTCCTGACTCCTACTCTATGGCTCTTTTCAATATATCCTATTTCTTTTCTTAATAAGAAGTAGGATTATGATTCATTTTTTATTTCAAATTTAATGTTTTCGGAGTGGTTACTTCATGGTTCTAATATTTTATTAGATCAACAGCAGGGCTATAGTATTTTTTTCTAGTTAAAACTGTTCAAATATATTGAAGTGTTAATAGGTTTACAATTTAACATTTATATAAATGTTGACTTTTGGTTCCAGAACCTGAACCTCCACCTTGGGTTTGATTGTCATGGTGCCGTCTAAGGTATTATTTCATTTGCTTCTGAGACTCCTTCAGGTAAGCTATGGTAATGGGAATTACGGATTTAAAAGAGGGGGGAGAGAGGAGGTGAGAGGAGGAAAGGAGAAAGGGAGAGAAGAGAGGAGAAGAGAGAGAAAGAAATGCAATTCAATCATCAAAAACAGTTGTTTGACAGTCCCTGCGCTTAGTCTCTGAATGTGGTTGTCGTATTTGTTCTGCCACTTATATTTGATTTTATTTGGAGATAGCTCTCTGTCAGGCCCGTAAGAGGCAAGCTCAAATTAAGTTCTGTTGAGCTGTCTTTGCTCGTTTCCCTTTGTAGTCGTTGTGAAAGAGAATGAACCTGAGATCCAGGTTCAGAGATACAGCTACAACGAGACTCTGAACCTAAGATACAGGCTGAGCTTTGCCTCACTCTCCTCTTGTGGCTACATTTCACCCTTACGATGCTGGAGGACAATGCCTACTCTCCCCTTCTGCTTATGCACAAACATCCCGGCTGGTAGTGGACTGTGACCATTTGTTTTCCTAAAGCGTCGACATGCATGTAATGGAGTGTACAAGAGAGGAGATGAAGAGTGTCCTTAAAACTAGCAAGAGAGCTCCTCCTCCTCCTCCTCCCTCTACCTCCATCACCCTGGTCAGCTGGGCATCATTAACTGTGTATGTACCTCATAAAACTTGCTGCTGCAGTCACCATAATATATTCAGCAAAGGAAAATGGTTTATCTTGCCATAAAGAATTTTAAAATAATAGCATGGCATTAGCCTTCATCAAAACCATGTGTGAGAGTATGAGGTCATTAGAGAGTATACAAAATTACAAACACTTTGATGGCGCAAAGACCAGGTGGAGTAATGGAGCATGTATTGGAACAGGTGCCAGCTTTGTTGTAGAGAAGTGATAGAGCCTTAAAAAATGACTTCATTTCTCCAAATCATTATCACTTTTAGATACAGAAAAAGTCAGTAATGCTGGGTCTGGGGGACTCAAAGGAATTGTATAGGAACCAAGTGTGGAAGTATTTTAAAAGGATATAATGCTGGGGGAAAGTACAGTTATTAACCTAATTACAGCCACATTTAGACTGTCCCAGTTGGCAAAGAAACAGATACTATGTGTGCATTCATCCTTTATTTTAAAATAATCTTTTAATTTGAAGGAACATAAATTTAATAAGATAGATTCTTCCAAGGAATAAATTACATCTTGAGAGTTAATTGGGCATTTGAGAAGCTACATAAATTTGAACAGTCATTTTCTAGATGAGGTTCTGGTGTCCTGGTCAACTTGATACAACGTATGAATTGGTCAGCTTATGTAACAGTCATCTTTTATGGATGAAGAATTCTGCTGCAATAATTCATACACTTATAGTCAGTTACACAGCACAGGCAACACAGTATTTGGGGGTGCTGAGGACTTCAGGGTACAAAGGGTAGAGTTTGCACTTAGTGAAAAAGCATTCCTTCCAGGAAAAGGTTTTAAGTCATTAAGAAACAGATGAGGAAAAGCTGACTAATTTAGTATTGAAGATACTGGAAAGTAATATATACATCAAGGTGAGTTAATGCTTACCAAAGAAGTTTTGGCAGGTAGTTTAAAAACATAATACTTAAAAATATTTCTATTAATGCAAAACATATGCTTGAATATGAGAACGTCTATATAATTTATGTGATTTTTGACATCTTATTCTTATTCAATTTTTGACCCTAATTGTTTTCTTTGGTTAATGAACAGAAGGATGGGTGTCAAATGGGTCACTTTCAAATTGTATAACATTCTTCCTCAGAGAAGCCAGAAATAAGATAGAGATAGATGTCTATATGTGATGTAAAGATATGTAAAGTTATAGATATTCCAATGAAGTACAGAAGAAGAAGAAAAATGCTTCCTAGATAAAAGTGCTTTCTAAGTTACACTTTTATAAGGCTAAGCGGGCATACTGCCTAGGTACCTTTTGCTTGAACTGAAAATAATGTAAGAATTCCCAAAGCCAGTGGGGAGTCCGTAGCACAGATTGTGAGGTGTCTCCTCTGAGCGGTGGATCTGGCTGTGAACACTAGAACAGCTGCCAGGTACCAGATCCCACGTTCAGTGTCCCGTGTCCTCTAGTAGCTGAGTCTAAGTGAAGTTCCTCCCGTCTGCATAGTGCTTCAATTTCTAGGACACGCGATGGCATCCACACTTGTCAAACATGCAGAGTTTTGCTTTATTCAAAATGTCTGTTCTAAGTGGTGTTTCAAAAACATGAAATAGCCAGATTGTCAGACCTGAATTTCTGATGTGTAACTACTGAGCTCAATGTCATTGTAAGCTGCTGAATTTTCAGTGTAAACTGATAATATAGATAGAACTATTCAAGAATACTTATCTCTGTGCTTTGACTGATTATTGATTATTATCAAGGTGGCTTTCCCAAGTTGTTCCTGATACTCATATATGTAGCATACTCCTTTAAATATCCAAGTCCATTACAACTTGAGGAGAATGGTTTTGTTTTGCGATTTTTGGATATCACATATCCTATTGTGTAGGTGGCCTGAAAAACGCTCCTTTGGAGTTGTGGCAGAGGGAAAATGCTTCAACTTGTCAATTTGGGGCACATATTGACAGCTTATGTTGATTTTATAAACAGCATTAATTGTTCAGGTGCTGTTCCAATTACTTCTGCATGTTACATCATTTATTTCCTCCATT
The DNA here is from genome assembly GCF_000313985.2 of Echinops telfairi. Taxonomy (NCBI): domain Eukaryota; kingdom Metazoa; phylum Chordata; class Mammalia; order Afrosoricida; family Tenrecidae; genus Echinops; species Echinops telfairi. Next base: position 36,971,669 of record NW_022111320.1, read on the forward strand.
TATGGTCCCCCCAAGTTTTATCTGCCTGATTTAAACATGGACAATGAGGTCAGGAGAAGTAAGTTTCTATGAACGTTACATGCTATCACATGATTCAGAAACATGTGCATCCCAGTAATGGGTTAAATCGTGTCCCCAAGAAGGTGTTATATTCCATAGCAGCAGAGAATGTGTCCTTCTTTGAAAATATTGTGATTGCAAGTATAAATATGTAGGTTAAGAATACTGGGCTAGGTGGTGCCCCCTCCTGTATGACTGGCACTCTTACAAGAAGAACCACAGACCCACAGAGAGCACCCTGTGAAGACAGAGGCCAAACAGTGTGAAGGATCACTGGAAACACTGGCACTAAGAGAGAGCATCAGGCAGATTCTCCCACAGAGTCTCAGAAGGGACCAGATCTACTGATAACCTTGATTTTGGACTTCTGGCCTGCAGGACAAGGGGAATACATTCTTGCTGTGCTAACTTACCTATTTTGTGGTATTTTGTTCCAGTTCCCTACAAAATGAATAAACCAGAATTGATGAGCCCCTCTCATTGGCGTACTGGGCTCTATGTTGGGCTGTTGACCTTTTTGTCAGTAGTTTAAAAACACCAGTCACTCTCCAGGAGAAAGATGAGGCTTGCTGTTCCGACTCAGATTTACAGCCTTGGAAACAAAAGGGGCAGCTCTACTCTGCCTCTAGGATTACTGTGAGCTGGAACTAACCCAATGGCAGAGAATGAGCTTATAGTACATTAAAGGTTGTGTGCTGTTCAAGAATATGATATTTTTGTAACTTTCATAAATCCCACTGTAGTACAAACATGGCATTCAGGATCGAGAGACTCTCCAGAAAAGTACCAGTGAATTTGTGTGTATAAGAGTCAAGGGCACTGTTTTTAAAACAGGGACTCTAAGTAGTCCTTGGCTTTCTTCTTTCAAGAATCACATATGCCACTAGTATTCACCTGAAGGGCTGTATTTAGTGTAAGGGCTGTATCAGTTGGAAGCATGCTACATTTCTTGTCCAACTTAAATTCTGAAAGTAATCTAGGAAATATAGCGACAATTTCTTTTAGTCAGGCTGTTGTTGCGGTAAAATGCTTTGCAATCTGATTTGTTTTTCCTGGTGTGAATTATTTATTTTTCCTTCTAAGAAATAACCCTAGTCCTTTACTGTGTAGAGCCAAAGCTTCGACATCAGATTCACATGACAGCACCAAGATTTTACATTCAGCAACACGTAGTATGCCAAAACACTTTGCTAAAGGAACTTTGGAAAAATTATCATAAAACATCACTTAGACACTGAATGGATCAGCATCCATATTACATATTTCAGGCTTATATATTTATAGAATTGACCATGATTTATAAAATTTCTGGGCTGTTTTGCCTTGTAAATAATAACATGATACCTTATGATATAAAACTACTACTTTCTAAGAATTTTGAGTGATCTTTGAAAGACCCAGTCTCTGACACGATCCCCTCCTTGTGTGGAATATGCATTTTGCCGAGTAGAAACTACAAGGAAAGCACGGTGCTGGTGCATTCATTCAATATTCTACACCACACATCTCACATCTGCTGCTTTCGTCTTTTCTCATTTAAAGCATTTTAGAAGATCATTTCACAAGTTTGCCTATTGCATGAAAATGGTTAATGTAATATAAGCTGCATTTTAAGTTTGTTTGTTGGGCATCTGAAAATTCAACCCTATAGTCTGGTGTATGGGGTTGTGGTAGTCCAGCTGGACAAGAGAAACACATCTGGTGACACTCAGATATGTCACAGAGCTTCCCCTGAAGAAGTAAGTATATATCAAGAACACATCCCAGCCCAGTCAACTCAAGTCCGTAAGTCTGATAAAATTCCATAAGTCCTTCTTCAGGTTCCTGCAGTCACATGCAATGATGTAGAATGCAAGGTGACCACGGGCTGGTTGGTGGAAAGTTGTGTGGATCGGAGGTTGGTGCAAAACATGGGACAGCTCCATCACTGCACCTGGCATGGGGGCCAGCCTGCAGGAAGGTGAAGGCAGAGAAAGCGAGAGGTTCCCTGGGCCCTCCTTATGAGAAGGCCACGCCCACAGAAAGGCACCATCAGGCTGTGACCAGCCCTACACGTTTATACCTTTGAGTTGACATGAAATTGTGTAACTACCACAGGGGTATTACAAATTTTGTATTGCAAATTCCACAGTGCATCATACAGGTAATTATTTCAAGTAAGATGTTTAATTGAGCAGTGACATTGTACATTTCCACATGCAAGATGATTATGCAGTTCATCATTTATGGTTCTCCAAATTTCAGAGCTTATAGAGATATTATGGTTGGGTATTAATAAATTATGTTCAAACTTAAGGTACAGAGCCCCAGTATTTAATAGGAGCTCTCTTTATATTCAAACAGAATGAAAATGAATTGGTAGTCTAAAAACTTAAATCTAATTTTTCTGGATTCTTTGACATTTTCAAAAGTTAAAAGGCTTTTTCGTACAGAATAAGCTTTTCTGTTCTTACTTTTGCCTTCTGATAATTGCTTCGGAATATCTCTTTTATGAAGGAGACCGCACAGTAGAGTCTCATAGGTCAAATAAATATTGTAAAAGAAGAAATAGTTCTACATACAATTTGGATGAATAGCTCAAAAAAACCTAAACAGCCATCTTATAAATATTTATATTTGGAACAAGATTTTGATAGATTTTTGTTTGTGATTGCTAAATTAGAAACATCAGTGTGATGTGATCACCTTTAGAGATATTTGATAGCTTATGTTACTGTGTTTACTAAGCTATTGTTTGTCGTATGGAACAATCTAATTTGTTCTTTGATTTTTATCTTTAATATAGTCCTTTAACCAAGATGAATGAGGGGTTTTTTTGCCAGAGAAATTTAAGATGAGCCTGAACCATCTTACTGTTTCCAGAAAGAAACAATAATACTTTTTTAAAAGGAGTCTAATTTTTTTAATGGCAAAGGAGCCAGGTTAAAGGCTTTTCTACAAATAAGCTTACTTTTGGCATTATAAAAAAATTCATAATTCCTTAATGCCATCTCGAGAGAATTTCTGGCTTCCAGTTTAAGATGGAGATGTAGACACATACAGCACAGAAACCCACAAGAGTGGAGAAAACCAGTGCAGAAGAAAAATATGGATTCGTCCCCTGAAATGGGAAAAATAGAAAATAGAAAAAATCTAAATGATTAAAATCAGCAAATTTAAATTCTCAACATCGCTGGGAATATGTGTGGACAAAAGAAAGAGTAAGACTGGCCGATCTGCCACAAGGCCTGGATGGCTGTTTGAGTGGGGCTAACACCCCCATGGTTCCCCAGGGTCCCCAGTGCTCAGAAGGCTCACACATCCACACATTGATCCATGGACTGGGGCCACAAAGTCTGTGTAGGGTATTTTCCGTTTTACAAATCTTTTACTTTCCCTAAATACTGCAAAAGAGTGGAAGGGTTGGGCTAGCAGAGCAAGCAAGGGGAGCCATATTTGTCTCTTTTCTAAACCTATGCAGCTGTGTGAATGGGCCACTGGCTACATAGTCCTCACCGCTCTCTGACTGAGGCGAGAACACACCCAAGCAGCAATGTGGGGATGCCAGCTCCTCTTTAATTTTGTTTACTGGCTAGTAAGTGTGCACTGAGGAAATACTTCAAAACACATTACTCAAACTCTTATAGAGTTAAAGAAATAAATAGAAATACTGCAATAATAGTAGGAGACTTCAATGCACCATTGTTTGGGAAGAACATAACATCAGTGCAGAAATTCAACAAAGACAGAAGAACTGACCAATACAAGTGATGAACTTGACCTGTTAGACGTACAGACCACTCCAACCACAGAGCAGTATACATTCCTCTACTGATCCTAGAACATTCCTTAGAATAGATCGTATTTTAGGCCACAGAACAAGCATTAATAATATTTCCATTTTTCTCAAACAACGGTGTCATAAAATTAGAAATCAACAGGAGGAAGATCAAGGGGAAAAATCATCTATATGGAACATGAACAACAACCTGCTTAACATTCATTGGGTAGTTGAAGAAATAAGAAACTAAATTAAAAAGCTTTTTGGAATGTAAAGGATGAAAATATAACCCACCAAAACCCCTTTGGGATACAGCAAAGGCAGTAATCAGAGATAAATTATAGGTATAAATTTACACATCAAAAACAAAGAAAGAACCTAAATCAAGATCTTTACCCAACATCTTCAACCACTATCACAAACGCAATAACATACAGCTTCCAAAAGAATAACATAAATAATCAAGGTTAGAGCATAAATACATCAATAGAAAATAGACAATAGACAATTTAATGAGGCAGGAAGTTGGTTCTTTAAAATAAAGAACAACATTGAGAAACCACTGGCAAACATACCAAAGAAGAAGAAGAAGGTGCACAATTCGGAATAAGAAAGGAAATGGGTGACATCAAAATTGATCAACAAATATTTTAAAATTCCAATACTACGAAGGACTATACTCCAACAAATTGGTATAAACATAGAAGAAAGGGACAATTATTTTGAAACATATGACTTACCTAAAGTAACACAAGTGGATATAGAAAACCATGATTGATCCATAACAAAACAAGAAATCATCATTTTAAAACTCCAATCAAGAAAGCCCAGGACAAGATGGGTTCTCCTGGGAATTCTCCCAAGCATTCAGAGAAGAGTTGATACCAATCCTAAATAAACTGTTCCAGAATATAGAAAGGACAGTAAATTCCACCCTGATAGCAAAATCAGGCAAAGACATTACCAGAATAGAAAATTAAGAGAACAATACCCGTTATGAACATCAATATAAAAGTTCTCAACAAAATTCTAGCCAATAGATTCTAACAAAATATTTTAGAGAAAATGAACACCAAGTAGGAGTAATACCTAATATGAAAAAATGGTTTAACATTAGAAAAACGATCAATGTAGTCTACCATCTACATAAATCAGAGGATAAGAACTACATAATATATCAATCTATGAGGAAAAGGCATTGAACAACATCCAACTCCCGCTCCTGGTAAAAACCCTTAGCCAAAAGGGACTAAGAAGGAAATTCCTCAACATAACAAAGAGCATGTCTCAAAAAAGCAAAGGCTAGCATTTTTCTCAGTTGAGAGAAACCAAGTATTTTCCTTGTGAAAGGTAATAAAACAAGGATGCCCTATATTGTTCAATATTGTGCTGGAGTTGTTGGCCAGGGATATTCAATAACAAAAAGAAATCATAGGCATCCAAACTGGCAAAATAGAAGTAAAATTCGATTTTTTTAAATAAAATAAAAGGTACAGTGATAGTTATGTAGGATGCAAAACTAAGAACATACTGGGGATCTTTGATGCCAAATTTGTAGGAAAAGCTCAGACGCACCAACTAGGGTGCTTTCCTATACAAAGAGTTCCTAGCTGGAGTTCCCGATGGCACACCTTTTCCATAGCCCTCCCAAAGCCAGGGGACACAACACAACACTTAGTAATTTTTTTGGGAAGGATTCAGTTTTTGTACGACTAAATCTTGTCTCTGATTCTATCTCTGCACCCTTCACTGCATCAGAAACCAGTGTTATCATCTTTCTCTTCTACTTGGACCTTCCAGATCAGAAACCTCCTCATCTCACCCTACACCCTGCCCTAGTCACCCTCTATATCTTCTTCTCCTGTCCGTCATAGAGTCCAGGAGACAGCCAGATTGGGCCTGTAGACATGCAGCTGCAAGGTCCTAGCCCCACTATCTAAGGTCCTGTCTGGGCTCAGAAGGGAAAGGGGAAGGTGCGAGGGTAGGTAGCACAGGTGAAGATTTGTCCAGAGGAGGAAAGTAGCTGATAATTTCTTCTCAAAATGAGAAAAGATTTAATTAGTTCGTAGTACTTGTACAACACACAAATACACACAAAGGTACTCAATCGCAAGCCTAACAATTGAAGATGTGTGTCTAAAACATCAGCCATGAGTAAGTACCCTGGGGAACACAGTTCTGCTGACGTACATGGGGTCACCACCAGTAAGAGCTGACTTGATGGGAGCGAGCTAGTCCTTCTAGGCCAAGGCAACTCATATTCTTTTGGAAAGTATCCAGTTTTCAAAAGCCTAGTTATCGTTCTTCAATCAGTAGCCCAAATGTCAAATTGGAGCCTACTCCTAAATTGTCCAGTGATCTGACTTATTAAGTTTAATTTTGTGATCTTAAAGATGTTTCAGTGTTCCTGGAAGAGGGTTTTTCCTTGAAGTCATGTTGTCTTCAATGAGTTTATAACTCCATGAAAACATACAAAGGAAGTACAGTGATTGCTGTGCAGTGAGATTATTGGAATGGCTCTTCTATCCACTGTTTCCAGGTACAGAGGACATGAACTAAGGGATTGGTCCGTTTTACTTTATACTCTGGGTATACAGTGAGCTGCTTCAGAAGCTGGAATAGAGAATCCCATGACAGGACAGGAAGAGGAGAGAACATGCCCTGCACAGAGGGACACACTCAGAGTGTCAGGCACAGAGCAGAGGGCTTCTTGGCCCTTAGACTGAATAAAGGAGACTCCTTTTGTGTAGGTGGGTGGCTTGCAGATTAGGCTGCCCTTTGGGTGTTTATCAACAATAAAAGAGCTTTGTAACTCTTCTCTGAGCAGAGCAGAGGCCAAAGGATCAGGTGGCTAAGAGGTTAAGGGCCAGAGAGAGGCACACCTGCAAGCAAGTGTGAGAATGGACAGATGTACTATATCCCTGTGGGTTTCTGATCTTGGTTTGCAATCTGTTAACGTTCCTAATAACCCTCCATAAGCCTGAGTACTGTCTGTGGATTTTGTGTGGCCATGGAAATGGATTATTTTGTGAAAGGTGTCGTGTGCTTTGGGAGGTTACAAGGTGGAGGTGTATCTGACCTTGGCCTGGTGGGAAGTGGACTTGGGTTGATGTAAAGTTGGAGTCTCCTTTCTCCTTGTGTTGCTGGAGGTCAAATGTGGCTCTACTCAACTGACTTAAATAATTTTTGTGAACATGTTTTAGGAACGTTGAGATGTAAGATTTGTAAATGAATCAAATAAAAAGCAATGATGGCACTAGGGGACACAAGAAAATATAACATTTATAAGTTTAGTAGTAATCCGGCATAATGATTATAAGGATTATTATGCACACCCAGAGTACTCCTTTATATATTAACCTTCCATAGGCCATGAAAAGGCATCTTCACCAAAGACTACCTGTGGTACCTATAATCCTTATCTGAATTCCTTGTGGTTAGCAGCAAATGCACAATACACTATACCACCAGGGCTCCTACACTTCCCCAGAAGATGTAAATATAATTCTATCTTTTTAACTTAAAACTTTGGATTTATTACCTCAGATGATGAGTAACTTGACTATGACTTCTTTGGTGGTCTAAATTATCAAACTCAAAGCACAAGTTAAGGCCCCTGAGTAAGACAGATATCACTTCTTCTCCTTATTATACATGTAGTGATAAGGTCAGAAAGAAGTAATTAAGAGAGCATTTAAGATTACTATCTTGTAAAATTGGGACTTTTAAAATCCTTAAAGAGTTTTTATTTTTAATTTTTATTCAGGTGATAACCAGGGCTGTGTTTGACTCCCATAGCATGATAGATACTGTATAGTTGGAAAATGATTCAAGTTTCTGGGACTCCTCTAAATTTATTCTGAATGTAAAGGGTCCAAAGTATGATGCATACCACGCAGGGCTACAATGGTGAGTCCCAATGATAGTTATTAATGGCTTAGCAAATGTTAAAGGTTCAAGTTTACCTAGAGGCATCTTGGAAGATAGCCCTGGAGAAGGTCAAATTTTGAAAAATTAATCTATTGGAAACCTTAGGGAAATCAGTTCTACTGATAGACATTGGTTTGCCATGAGTCAAAATCCACTAGATGGTAACATTAAATACCTGTTTCTAAGAGATAGGGACTGGGACAAGTCATTATGATTCTAGTTTGATAGACAGATATCTTAGATTACTACTGTAATAAAAGAATTGGAGGGATGTTTAATTCCTTTAAGTATATGAAGCAGCAAATTAGTCTTAATTGACTGAAGGATTTGAAGTAGGCATTCAATGTGGTTCTATAATACAACTTTAAAAAATTTTACATTTCCACTTTCCCTTTCAAATCCAATTTTAGTTTTAATAAGATGCCTCCTTATTCACAGGAAATTCAGATCATAACTGTTGGCCAGATTAGCATGGATATTCAAGTTTTCATCAAAATGGCACTGTTGTTTTTGTTTTGTTTGGGCTGCTAAAACATCCTAGAATAAAATTTCCCCTTGTATATCAACTGTGGCAACATGCAAATTTTCTTAGTTTAAATGAAAAATTACCACAGAGTGTCAAGATTCAGAAAAACTTCATATGAGTCACTATTACACTCGAATACTCTGCTAATGGAGCATGCTAGAAACAAGGAGCAGTTGAATTTAAGTAGTGAATTAATTAGAGCAACCTTCACAAACTGTAATGTTTACACATGTCAATTGTATGTCTTATAAAATCCAAGAACTGATCCTTATTTTCTGTGAATCTTCAGCTCAAAAGCTCCCAGATATTGCTAAAGTACTGTGTCCAAAGGGTATGAAAAATTAGGACTTAGCTAAGATCAGGAAAGATACACAATTCAATTTAACTGATGAGTGAGTCGTTGCTAAAGCAGATGGCAGGTATTGACATCAAATGACAGCTGTGTTTAAGTCCAGGAATTGAGATGTGGTTACCCAATGGAGTTTGCAGGTATGGAGTAGACAAGGCATTGGGAATAATTGTTGAACTCTTGGGTGGAGGGGAAAAAAATAACCTGGATAATGTACCTCATTTTAACCCTAATTTGGGAGGCAGGTGAAAGTCCAGGGAGAAGAACCTAATAGTATCCTCTACAAGTCTAACTTTTCCAACACTGTGTTTTTAAAGTCTTTATTTTCTTTTTAAAAATACATGTTAATTATTCATTAGCAGATGTATTGACATAATTCAAATATCATACATGTCAATGATTTAAATATATTAAAAAGGGTTGTGCATTCACTCACAACCAATTTTAGAACATTTTCTTCATTCTTTAACTCATGATTATTAACTCCATTACCTTCCAACCTCCCCTGCCCAAAGCTCAAGGGAATATTCATCTAGTTCCTGTCTCTATCCTGGAAATCATATAAAGAAAACTATACCAACAATGACAACAAAATAAAACACAGAAAGTCCTTAATCCAAAAGAAAACAGAAGATAACAGAAACTAGAACAAATTTAAAATGACTCAGAGGGAAAACAAATGATAATGTGCTCTATTTTAACCTAGCATATCTACAGTAATCTACTTTCCAATGCATTCAATCTGAAGACAAGACTATTCACATCTCTGGTCAAAGGTCAGAGGGAATTCAGTGGAGGCTTAATCTGCATGAAGACCCTACGAATGGATTTTGCACTTCTGCTGTCAGCCACAGCAAACTGGGTACTCAGAATTTAAACTCCAATACAATTCCCACCTCTGATCTTGGATTTTATTATCTACCATTTTTGGATCACTTGGGTTGGTCTGCTCCTTCTGTGGATTTAGCTGACATCTCACGTAGATGTCTGCTTTTTTTAATATAAGCCTTTGTTTTAAGGCAAGCTTTATTATTTTATTTTAAATAAGGAATATGAAATGTGGCCTCACAGTCAAACAATATTTTTAAGTAATTCCTGGTAGTTGTATAATGGGAAATTATGAATATAAAATGTTTAACTTTTACTGTATAAAATGGAAAGCAAATGCTATCCATATTGCAGGAAAGCAAGCAACTCTTACACAACATCATTACATTTACAATGTCACTGGCAAGTAATTTGGTAGCGTATAAATCCAATGTAAAATTTCCCCAATGTAGAATTTTGAACATTTTCATGACTTGTATGTTACTTTTCTGTCACTGGAAAAATATCCTAATAACAGGAATTTTTTGAAACTTCAAGTTTGAAATGTCAAAATAAAACAATGTATTTTTTGGGAGGGTTCATGTACTACTTTAAGTTATTGGTACTGAGGAGAATGAATACTTTATATGAAACAAATCTTTTTGCTAAAACGTTTTAAGCTAAATCATAATACAAAGTAGTATTAAAAGATAGAATTACATAAGTTTGCATAAAAACAGTCATTTTCAAATTCTCATTGGAAAAAAAAATTAAAGCCTTTTTTCTCCTTTTTTAAAAATATAAAGCTATTTATTGACCACAGTTCACCAGTATTATAATGAAGAAAACTATACAATTGCATTAGCATTCGGATCCCTACAGAGTTATTTGGGCTAGAGTAACCCAAATACTGAGAAAATTGACCAGTAAATTATGCATGTCAATAGTTGAGATGACAAGTTCGTTCACCCATTTTTGCCCGTATGTTCCAAGCAGCAACATCTCGAACCAGCTTATTTGGTTTTCACCAGCAAGGGCTCAAGACAAGTCTTTATGACCCTAGACATAGTTCTTTGTTTTTCAAAAAAAGAGATGATTTTATTGTGGACTCTTACAACTCTTACTACAATCCATACATCAATTGTATCAGGCATTTTTGTACATCTGTTGCCATCATTCTTTTCTAGAAAATTACTTTCTATTGATCCCTTGGTATCAGCACCTCTGTTTGCCCTCCCTCCCCTCCCACCTTCATGACCCTTTGATAGATTATAAATTATTATTTTCATATCTCATACCAACCACTGTCTCTCTTCCTCCGTAGTTGGAGGGGTGTGTGTGGCTCCCCTTGCTCTCCTCCTCTCCCCCACTGCCCCCCACCCTTCTGAAATTGCTATTCCCATTCCTGTTCCTGGATTCCACATGTCAGGAGCTCTTATCTCTTATCTATACTTGTGTACATGCTCTGGTCTAGTCTGCAGTGAAAAGCAGCACTGGGGTTGTGATAGTGGGAGGTGAGGAAGCCTCAAGGAGCCAGCGGAATATTGTGTGTTCATCAGTGCTCTACTACATCATGTTTTACTAATCCCTTCCTTGTGACCCCTCTTTGGGGGGATGTTCCATTGTCTACAGATAGGCTTTGGGTCTCTGCCCCAACCCCCCTCGTTCTCAACGGTTATGTTTTTGTTTGTTTATTTGTTATGGGTCTTCTGATGCCTGTTACTCAGTCCTGACACCTTATGATTGTACCAGCTGATGTGCCTCTTCCATGTAGGCTTTTTGCTCCTTTGCTGAATGGCCGCTTGTTTAACTTCAAGCTTTTAAGACCCCAGGCACTACATCTTTTGTTAGCTGGGCACGATCTGCTTTCTTCACCACAATTGCTTATGCACCCATTTTAGGCACAGTCTTTAGGATAGCTGATACCATCTGATTTCTTCACTGCCCTTTGCTACAACATCTATATCTTCAGTGATCACTTCATGAGGGCAAGCATTGAGTAGGACCACATAAGAAGATGAAATTGTTCTTAGTCTAGGGCATAGGTCCTCAACCTATGTGTCATGACCCCTTTGGGGGGTCCCCTGGTTCATAACAGTAGCAAAATTACAGTTATGAAGTATCAGCAAAAATAATTTTATGATTGGGGGTCACCACCACATGAGGAACTGTCTTAAATGGTTATAGGATTAGGAAGGTTGAGAACCACTGGCCTAGGGTAAAGCACTTATTTTCTAGAGATGAAGGTGAAATATTTTTCTTTTCCTATCACTTATTTATCTATTTATGCATACATCCATTTATGCATCCGTTCATCCTTCCATCCACCTATCCATCCATCTATCCTTGTTGCTTAGGAACTTCTCACATACTATTTTCTTTTCTTTCCTTTTAAAATGGGTGTATCAGCTCAAGAAGGGAAAAATAATGGTCCATATATAGGTATCATAATTTTAAAGGACCTGTGGCAGAAAGCGTAGTATGTTTATGACACTGAAAATAAATTAGTATATTCTTTCAATAGAGTGCAAAGGTGGGAGTTTCAGAGATGAAAGGAGAGATATGTGTGTACTGTGCAGCACGTTCTAAAGCAAAATCCTGTAAATCATATGGAGAAATAGACATCATCTTCAGACAAATCAGGAGCTACTGTGGATTTTAATATGAAAGATTATTAAACAGAGCACAGATTGCATTCTGAAAAAAATGGATTTGAAAGAAGGTTATTTCAATAAATTGATCATATCAACTGAAAAGCTCTTAGACCTAATTACGTTTAGTGACCTTGCAGGATATGATGTGAGTACATACAATACATAGCATGAAGAAGAAAAAGATACTTAAAAGTTAATTTAATAGCACAAACACCAAACTTATACTCTTCAAATGATAAAACATTGTTGAAGGGATTCGTGATGATGTTTAGAAAATGGAAGTATATTCACTGTTCAGTCATCCAAAGGTTTTTTTTTTATTAAGATGACAATGTTGTCCACATTGATCTGCAGATTCACTACACATCCTATCAAGATCTCAGCTGACTTCTTTACAGAAAACTGTATTTGTGTTTCTCTCTATATCTTGCTATTTCCAGAGGACACACAATAGCCAAAACATTATGGGGAAAGAAGGACAAAGTTGTAGTATTCACAATTTTATATTTTAAAACTTAAATGAGACTACAGGGATCATGAACTTATGTTACAAGTACAAAGACACACATAGACTTGCTGTATTATGCAATGACTCTGTGTTGCACCTTTTACTGGAATAGAATTAGAAGTCCAGAACAACCTTTCACATACTCAATTAATTTTAGACAGAGTACCAAAACGTTGCCTTGTATAAAAGAATAGTCTTTATAAAAATGAGACTGAGATAACAAACTTTTTATCTGTAAAATAAATGATTCTGGGCCCTTACCACAAACCATACACAATAATTAACTGAATATTGGTCAAAGATATACATCTAAGACCTAAAACTTGTCGTTTGCCTATCATGAGGTCTTGAACATTACATAGGGAATTTTGGCAGGCAGTCCAACTCCTCAAAGAATGATTACAACTTAGTAATAAAGAGACACCTATTTCGATTTAAAATTGATGAAGTTGTATGTTTCATCATTGCTACACTGTACCCTAATTGGCTCGTCTCCTCCCCATGACAAAGGAATGTCCAATTGCCTACAGATGG
>NW_022111320.1:36984908-37008664 GCF_000313985.2 Echinops telfairi
AAATGAGCTGATGCCAGGGGCTTAAGTGGAGAGCAAATGTTTTGAGAATGATGAGGGCAATGAATGTACATATGTGCTTTATACAATGGATGTATATATGGATTGGGATATGAGCTCTTAATAAAATGCTTTTAAAAATTGATGAAGTATGCTAATAGATATTTCTCTAAAATGCATGCAAATGCTGATAACCCCTTGGAAAAGGTCATAAACATCTTATACCATCCAAAACTCAAACCAAACATACTGTCTGAGTTCACACCAAATCATAGTGACTCTGTAGGACAGGGTAAAACTGCCCCTGTGCGTTTCTGAGACTGTGAATCTTCAGAGGAGTAGAAAGCCCAGTCTTTCTCCTACAGAGTGGCTGGTGGTTTCCAACTGCTGACCCATGGTAACCCATTATACCACCAAGGCTTCTATTCATGTACCGTTAGGGAAATACAAACCAAAGTCACAATAAGACACCACTTCCTATCAACTAAGCTGGGCATAATGACAGAGACATATAATATTGAGATGTGGATGTGGAGGTGGATAAATGGGAAACTAACATCCTACTATGGCAATATGAAATGGTACAACCTCTTTGGAAAAAAGTATAGCAGTTTTGCAAAAGGTTAAACACAGTCATCATAGGATCCAGTAATTCTATTCCTTTCTATATAAGAGAAATCTGGCACATGAATGTTCATAACAACATTATTCTTAATAATCAAAAAGAGGGCACAATCCAAGTGTCCATCAACTGATAAATGGAGAAATACAATGTGAGACATCTTTATAATAGAGTACTGTCTATCCGTAAAATTGAAATACTGCTTGATGTCATAACTGTGCTAAGGGAATGCAGTGATTTATAAAAGTGCACATGCTTTGCTATAGAAGTGTGAGAGTTAAGTTTTAGGTCAATTGGGTGGGTCAGGATTCTCTCATGATACTGATCTAACACAATGTGATCAATTCCATGATGGGAGCGTCTGTGAAGCAGCTAAGCAGTTAATGTGGCCACTGTCTTGATACAATTTAGAGAAGTTTTGTTCAAGATGCACCTTCCTCCTAGTATAGAATGACACTGTGTCGAAGCTAGCTCACTTCTGCTGGATCTGTATCCTGCATTTGGCTCACTGACCTCTGGCAACATCACGTGTCATCATCGGGCTGCCATGTTGAACTCATTCAGTAGTTTTCAGAATCATTCAGCTCTGCATTACCAACCTATGGTCTTTCTGCTCCATCTTCCCTCCTCATGTTCATTAGCCTCTGCAGCCATGGGAGTCAGGAGAAGCTTTCAATTTAAAGCTGACATATAGACTTGACCCAGGCTGGACTTAACCACTCCTACCACTGTGTGAGCCATTTCTTGATATACACTTGACCCAGGCCGACCACTGTCTGAGCCATTTCTTGATATAGACTTGACCCAGGCTGGACTTAACCACGCTTAACAATAGTCTGAGCCATTTCTTAATATAGACTTTACCCAGGCCAGACTTGACCACTCCTACCACTGTCTGAGCCATTTCTTGATATAGACTTGACCCAGGCCGACCCCTGTCGGAGCCATTTCTTGATATAGACCTAACTATACAAGAGTCACTGATTTGGTTTCTCTAGAGACCCATCCTAACACTGTAAGAACTGTCCAGAAGTGGCAGATCTATAGATACTGGAAGGAAGTTAACTAGGGCTGGGGACATTGGATAAGAGATAGAGACTAATGTGCCAGTCCGATCCTTTAATTAGTAGAGAAAAATCCAGGATTAAATGTGAAGTGATTGTAAAACTATTGTTTGAGAGACAATAGGGAGGGACCTTGATTGGTTTGGAAAGTTAGCAGAGCACAATACAATTGTGATTGCACTTGAGAGAGAGATAAAGGTTAGATGGAATTTCCATAGAGAGCTGTGCAGGTAAGGACATTTCTGCCAAGTTGCTTGTGAAGCCTAAATGAACTATTCCCATTTTAAGATACAACATACCGTGATGCTCAGTGATTGGCTGGAAGATGCCCGTGAGAATCATTGCTGCTGTATAAAGGTGGAAATAGCTATCAAGTACATATTGAACCCTGAATTTGGTGATACGAATGCATTCTCATAGCCACCATGGATAGCTGAAGCATGACTAAGGTTTTTAACTTGTGGACCTGTTGGTTCTGTTCATGAGGAGGTGCCTAAAGATGTAAGGAATTTAGTGTTAGTTCTGACTAAAACATATCCATCGTAGAACTATGACCCCTATTCAACTTAATCATAGAAGTTAGAAATATTGGTATAGAGTGTAGATGGGGCATACATGAACAGTTAAGAATAGAGATAAAGAATTGGGCATCCTGAGAAGACAGCTGGAATTGTTGCTGAGATGAGTACTATGAAAGTTTGCTATTAGAAATTGTCCAACTAGTTCCAACGCACTGTGACACTCTGTACCTCAGAAAGAAACATGGCTCTGTTCTGCACCATCCTCATCATCCTCACTCTGTTGGAGCCCATTGTGGCAGCCACCTGGTCCATCTCTCTCACTGAGAATTTCCTTTTCTTTTGCTGACCCTCTACTTTACCAAGTCTGATTTCCTTCTCCAGAGACAGGTCCTTCCTGATGACATGTTTAAATTACCTAAGGAGAAGCCTGTCCACCCTTGTTTCTAGAAGAATTCTGGCCATTATTTTTCAAAGTCAGATTTGTTTGTCCTGCTGGCAGCTCATGATATAGATAATATTCTTTACCTGCATCATAACTCAAATGTATCAATATTTCCTGGGTCTTCTTTGTTAATTATCTAGTTTTGCCTGTATTTGAGGTTATTAGAAGTCCGGTGATTTGCATCAGGCATATCTTAGTTCTCAGGTGTAGTATTTGCTTTCTAATACTCTAAAGAGGTATTCCCAACCCCCACCCCCTACCAGTAGATTGGCCCAATGCAATGCATCTTTTGATTTCTTGACTTACTTTCATGGAAAACTATTGTGGGTCCAGTAAAATGGAACCATTAACAACTAAAATCCTTTTTAAAAATTACCATGATTTGGCTTATTGGTCCAGTTGCGAAGAGTTTCTTTTCTTTATTTTGATGTATTATCCATCATGGAGGCTGTAGTCTTTGATCTTTATCAGTGTTTCAAGATTGTGCCATCTGAACAACTCAGGTTACTAAGGACCTTTCCTCCAGTCCTGAGGCCGCCAGTCTCCTTGAGACAGGCTATATTCTCAAATTATTTGTTCCACATACATAGTGAATAAGTATTGTGAAAAAACACAAACTTGACTTACAACTTTTCTGATTTTAAATATTGAAGTGTCCCCTTGCTGTTTGAACAGTTAGTTGACTCTTGGTCTATGTACCGGTTCCACGAGTGCACAATTAAGTGTTCTAAAAATACTTTTTCTTTACAATGTCATGCACAATTGGTTTCAAGCCATAGTCAAATGCCTTTTTGACTGTCAATTAAACACAAGTAACATCTCTCTGGCCGATAAGTGTCAAACAGTGACATAAGCAAACACTGAATCGTGGGTAATTATCAGATTCTTAGTAGAGATGATCCTGGGCTTGAAGGCAAAGAAGGTGCAGCAATGATTTTAAATACAGAGGCATTATCTTGTACAAAGCTGCATAGGCAGTAAGCTCCCCCTTCTCTTGAAACTCTGTAAGTAATGTGAGGCTGGAAAAGTAAACTGAGGGGATAGTAAGGAAGTCACAGTGCCAGACCACCAAAAATTTTATCTTTATCTTTTCAAAGTTTGGAATTTGAAGATAGATGACTCTGCATTAAATTAGATGGAAGAGTGATAAAGAATATGCATTCTAGATCACACCAACTTTGGTATGGCATAGGGTTGTTGGTGGTGGTGGTGGTGTTCAGTGTCATCTACTTGGATCCCACACAGAGTGACCCTGTGTATAACAACAGAACAAACATACCGGGTCTGGCGCCATCCTCACAATGGTCTTATGTTTGGGACTGATAGAGTTAAAGTTTATTGTGTCAACCTGGCCAATAAACATATGTGGGGTTAATTGAAGGGCAGAGAGGTAAATGGCATGGTGAGCCTCACTTTTCAATTTCTCAGGTCTCTTTCTTTCTGATGGTCGGACCAGGGTGTAGCTGCCTTAGCCAGTTCCCTGCTTCAGCTGCAAGGCTCACTTCCTGCAAGACATCCCCAAGGAGAAGCCATATGGACCTACCCCAGTGCAGCCCTGGGTGCTGGAGCAGCCGTGTGGAGACCCCTGCCAGTGCTGAGATGTTTACACGTTCACTGATTCGGCTTTCCTCCCGCAGTCAGCGTCATTGCTTGTCTTTTGTGAGATGGAGGAGGACTTTGTGGATTGGTGTTGGACATATGGGTTAATGGGTTAATGTTGGACTTGTGGGCTTGGGCAGCACTGGGTTGGGATGTTCTCTTGATGTGCACTTACCCTTTAGATAAAACTCTCTCTTATACAAGAGTTTCTGTGGGTTTATTTCTCTAAAGTACCCAGACTAACACAGAGACCATTGTGGCAGCCACTGTGCTAATCCATCTTGCTGAGGCTCTTCCATTGCTCATTGCCCCACTACTTTGCTAAGCATGATGTCCTTTACCAAGGACCATTATCTCCTGATAACACGTTTAAAGTAGGAAGTACAAAGTTTCCCTATCCTTCCTTCTAAATAATTCTGCTTGTACTTCTTCCAAAACAGACTTGTTCATTCTTTTGGAAGTCCATGGTATTTTCAATATTTTTCACAGCACCATAATTCAAATGCATCGGTTCTTTTTGGGTCTTTCTTATTCAATGTCCAACTTTCATATGCATATCAGATAAGTGAAAATATGAAAAATTAGAAACATGGTTTGAGTTGGCACACCGTAAACCTCAAAGAAATACCCTTGCTTTTCAACACTTTAGGGATCTTGGACAGCAGATTTATCAAAATAAATGCAATATCTTATCTCTTGACTGCTGTTTTCATGAGCATGGATTTGGATCCCAACAAGATAAAATAGTTGACAACTTCAGTCTTTTCTCCACGTAGGCTAACTCCTGGACACGTTGTGAGGATTTTTGTATTTTTACGTTGAGTGGGACTCCCTGCTGAAAGCTGCGGATTGCCTTCCTAAGCACTCAGCAAGTGCTTCACATCCTCTTCACTTCTCAGCAAGCAAGGTTGTGGCACCTGCTGATCGCAGGTTGTTCAGCAGCCTTTCTGCACTTCTGAAACCACCGCCTCCTTATCCTCCTCATCCCTTTCTTCTTCTTTTCACTCGATGAGCTCATTTCATTGACACTTGGGGAAATCGATTTTATTTTTGACTGGACTCAGACGTACCATTAGAAGCTCTCAGAGAAGGCAGCCTTTGTCTCTTGGCAAGGTTGCTGATGCTGTTTGGTTGTCTTCATTCTCTCAGCCCAATGCTTGGCTTGTTCAACCGCCTCCTTGTGTTCCTGGTGCTCTGTTGATTCAGAACGCTGCACTCGCCTCTGGGTTGCAGGGCACGTGGAATAACTAGACCCTGAATCCTGGGTGCTTCGGTCCTGAGTTTCTTGCCTTCTTTGTTTAGGGGCCTTCTCACAGCTTACTTGTGGACATCATCATCTTTAGAGGGATTGAAGTGCTTCTGAGGCTAAAACCCAGAAGCAAACCGATTCCTTTTTTAAGCCAATCAGTATTGCCTTGTTCTGATTGTAAAACTGCTTCTTGATCCATGTATAGATTTCCCATGAGCCGCGTGAAGTTTTCTGGAATTCCCAGTTTTTCAAAGACTATCCATAGATTTTATGGGCTGCACAGTCTAATACCTTTGCATAGTCAATGAAACACAAGTAAATATCTTTCTGGTATTCTCTGGTGTCAGTGATGATAACTCTTGTTCCACCTCCTTGTCTAAATTGGACTTGAGCCTCTACCAGCTCCCTGTCAATGTACTGCTGTAACTATTGTTGGATGACCTTCAGCCAAATGTTACATGCATGTAATGTTAATGATATTGTTTTATATTTGTGAATTCTGCTGCGCCATCTTTCTTTGGAATATGGGGAAATATTTATCTCTTCCAGTCATCCAAATTTCTTGGCATAGACAAATGAGTATTTCACATGCTTGTTGAAACATCTCAATTGGTATTCCATTATTTTCTGGAATCTTGCTTTTGGCCAATGCCTTCATTGAAGCTTGGATTTCTTCAGTTTCATTGGTTCTTGATCATATGCTACCTCTTGAGATGGCTGAATGCTGACTAGTTCTTTTTGGTACAATGAATTTGTATTCTTTCCTTCTTTTTATACTTTTTACATGGTTTAATATTTATGCCATAGAACTTAGAATCCTTTAATATTATTGCTTGAGATTTTAATCCTTTTCTTTATTTCTTTCATTGTAAGATATGTTGAGTATGTTATTCCTTTTTTCTAAATCTAGGTCTCTGTAAATTTCATTATAATATTTATAAATATATAATAAAAGAAATCTAAGATGCACTGAATAGATTTGCAAAAAAAATGAAACTCTGGGAATTGAAAAAATATAAAATGTTTTAACAAGCTGTTGAAGCACTAAAAGCCCCCACTAGTCTATGTCAAGATTTTGGAAGACAGCTACCTAGCCAACTAACTGGAAGTGATCTGTATTTGTGCACATTCCAAAGTAAAATGTCTTTGCAGAATGTAGAAATTATTGAATAATATCATTAATATCATGTACAACTAATACTTTGTGTTGAAGAACTTTTAAACATGAATGCAGCACTGCCTGGACATAGAGCTGTCTGAAATTGAAGCTGGGTTCAGAAGAGGACATGATAGGAGGGATATCATTGCTGATGTCAGATGGCTGTTGGCTGAAAGTAGAGAATAGCAAAAAGGTGTTATTTACTCTTGTTTTATTGAATTTGACTTCTTTGATCATTGGAAACTATGGTTAACATTGGGAAGAACGAGAATTTTAGGACATTTAATTGTGCTCCTGGAAAACCTATACATGGACCAAGAAACAGATTTTGGAATAAGACAAGGGAATACTACATTGTTTGAAATTAGGAAAGGTATGCACCAGCGATGTGTGTTTTGTTTTTTAATCATTTTACTGGGGGCACTTACAGCTCTTATCACAATCCATACCAAGGATGAATTCATTCATGCTCTTTATTTGATCTATATGCTGAACAAACAATTTGAGAAACTGAACTATATGAAGAATAACTCCACATTAGGATCTCAGCTGCTTCGCGAGATGGATTGACACACTAGCTGAAGTAATATTTAAGCTCAAACATAAAAACACTTGGGAAGAGAACACAGGACTGGGCAGTTTTCAGTCCCTTGTACACAGGGTGACCAGGAGTCAACATGGACTTGAGAGTAATTAGGAATGACAGCAAAACCCTGACAGAAGAACCTGTGATTGTGAAGGATTGTGATCTTTAAAGAAAAATTGCAAACCTTGACTTTTATGGGAAGGCTCTCATTTAAAAACTAGCAACCAATTCAAAGTAAATTCATGCAGACACATTTTGTGGAGGCCAATTTTATACACCTTTCACAATTCATCTTTAAGTAAGAAACAATCCACACCTCCTATTCTGGTTTATACTAGAATCATAGTTTGAGAAATTTCAATTGCTCTTGTTGCTAAAGTAGAATCACATTAGTGGATTGTTTTATTACAATTGGAACTAATCCCAACCTCAGAGCTCCTATGATCTCCTCTTCCCACCCACCAGTAAATTATTCCCTCCTCTTCTTGTCCCACATGGATCACTGAAGTGCTGAGAAATGAGTTCTTTTCTGAATCTTCTTTTCTTGTTTCTGCCTTTGGTTCTAGGTCTGAGGAGTAAGGCACTATTGTTTCTCATTTTTACTCCCCTCTCACCAGCCGTATTTCAGTATCTCTCCTTAATGCCTCTCATTCCTTCCCTGATTTTCATCTTTATTATTTTCGATGTGTCAGGTATGTATTTGGGTTTCTATGTCAACTGCCTGGTGCTGGACAATGACAATCACATTCCATGATTTTTGGCTCATGAACAAATGAGTCACTATTTAATGGATAAGCCTCATATTTTAGTAATTTAATTTTATATTACCAGGATTAGAGCAGACGTAGTTATGAAGAACACACTCTGTGGTCAATTTGTTTTGGTTTGAATTCTGTACCTAATATTGTCTTCTTGCTTTGCTTCTGCATTTATTTAAACAGTTTAAGCCTTAGTTTGTCCCAATTTTAAAATCAGAGTGTTAATGACAATGACCTTATAGGGCTATATTCAGAACTAAGATAATTAATTCATGTAGAAAATCCTGAGAATAATGTATAAGATCAGTAAATAATATGCTATATTTTCAGTATTAGGGAGTTTATTATGTCTTCAGCATACAGTAGTATATTTGATATTCATTTTCTTATTCTTCACTATGGAGATTTAGAACTATTCTAGAAGCTCGAGTGCACTGAAGAGGCTTAGGAACATTTGATCTTCAAATGTGTACTTTTTGTTCCTTATGGGAAGGTTATTGATAGTATTTTTAGCTTGTATTTTTGAGGAATATCTATACAATGGCAAGCTGTGTTGCGACAGGTTTAACATAATCAGCAAAACTGAAGGCGGAAATTGTAACTGTTGAGTTGGAAGTCAAGAAGCAGGTTTCTCTTGTCAGAGCAACTATAGATAACTACTCACCACTTGTCCGTCAGTTTGTCATACTGTGGTGGCTCCTTGTTGCTTAGGTGCTATCAGCTGTGTCAGCTGTGTTCAAGTGCAAGCAGGTCTCAGTGGAATTTAATGATTGAGGACAGACTGCCAAGAAGGCATATGTCAGTTTTTGAGAGATCAACTACTAAAAATCTATTCAGAACAGCCAGACCTTGTCAGAGATTGGGCTGGGAAATGAACCCCCCAGGTTGGAAGGTTCTCAAAAACAACCGTGGAGGGACTTCCTGCTCATAGTAGAGTCACGCTTAGTGATGTGGATGGAGTAAAGCTTTGGGGACCTTCATTTGATGAAGCTATACACATACATCCATTAGTCACCAGAATATGGAATGCCCGGAGTATGAATCTAGGAAAATTTGAAGTTGTCCAGAATGAAATAAAGCACATAACAATGGATACCCAAGGTCTCGGTGGCCCAAATGCAACTGGCCTTGGCCATTTCGAGTCAGACAAGCATGTGGTTGACTGCCAGGAATGACAAATTCAAGTGGGGTCCCGTTCATTGTCGAAAAGAACATTTCAAGGTCTATCTTAAATAAGATACTCTCTGTGATAAGTTAATATCTATCTGCCTTCAATAAAGGCAAATAACCAATCAAACTAACTCACTGACTACCAAAGCTAGGGAACATATTGAAGAATGTACCAACTTCTTCAGTCTGAAATTGAACACATTTGCAATCAAGATGCCTTGATAGTTATGGGTGATGGTGATTGGAATGCAAACGTTGGAAAAAAATTAGTTGAAAAATATGATCATGTGATAAATACCAAGTTGAAGATTGTGAGATCAAATTTTGCAAGACCAATAACAATTTCATTGAAAATATGTATTTTCAACAACATAAATGGCAGCTGTACTTATGAACCCACCAGCTGGAAGGCACCAGAATCTACACTGTCTGTATTGGTGGGAAGAAGATCAATATCAGTCAAAACACCAGTTGTTGATTATAGAACAGACCATCATGGGCTGTATGTTAGTTCCGGCTGAAGCTGAAGAAATGAAAACAAGTCTAAGACAGAGCCCAAATTCTATCTTGAGTGTATCCCACCTGTGGTAGTTACGTCTGTGTTAACTAACACTTCTGGCTAGGGGTGGAGTCCAAACTGTCAATCAGGTCACAAACTGATCCTGTCCCTTTGAGGACAACGCCTTCTCATGAGGAGGACACTTCCTCCCCCTTTAATTTTCCTGCTTGCTTCAACCTTGAGAGTGGCTGGAGCTTATCGAGGCAAAGACCAAGGGATTGTGGCCTGAGAGACTGAGGGCTGATAGAGAAACTTGGCTACTGGCTGAGGAGAGGCGGCGCTGTGGACCTGTAACTATATCTGTATTGTGTGCTGGCCTTGACTTTAGCTCCCCTACTAAACCACAACCAAAGCCAAACGACACATTGCCTCGAGACAATTCTGCCTCATAGTGACCTTGCAGGACAGAGTAGAACTGTCCCTGTGAGTTTCCAAGACGGAAACTCTTTACAGGTTGAGAAAGCCCCATGTTTCTCAGGTCTGGCTGGAGGTTTCCAAGTGCTGCCTTTGCAGTTAACAGCCCAACTCTTAACCACTATGCCACCTGAGCTCCAGCTTCTTTAATAAACTCCCTTAATTGCGAGGATTTGTGAGTTTTTTGTGAGCATTTCATTGAATTCTCCAACCTAGCATAGAAGTGAGAAGTCGGAGGAGGAATGCTGGTGTCAGAAGAGGTCAATAAGAGTGGACGTTTGTCTGACTCCTGCCTTGTAGAAATAGGGGATCTAGAGAAGTTTAGCTATGTCTACCTTGATTGCCCTTGACTTCACCCACAACCACCACCAACATACCACAAGCACAGACAGCGCCTGACCTTGGTTACTCCCATCGAATAGAATTAAGAATATGTGAAAATTGCATTAAATCTGTGAGACTCAATCTGGGACCCATTACCCAGGACTTCGGAATGCTACAAAGTAGAACGTTTAATGAATCCATTCTGTTAACCTGCCTCACTGTCTTCCATAGTAAAATTTTTACTCAAGTATTTAGAGAAAAGCACATTATTTGAGTAATAATTTAAGGTAAATATTATAAAATTAAAGCTATAAATACATATAATTAATACATATTAATTATATAACTCCAAAGAAATTTGGAGGTGATTTTTTGATTGAGTTTTATTTGTACTTGGCTACACTGGATATACATACCAAAACCCTAGAAATAGTTTGATGGGAAATTTGAGAAGTCTCAAAATCCTCTAGGATTAAACTTTCTTGATTTTACAATGTTTGTTTTTATTACTTTCTGTCTATATACACCATCAATAATCTATTTCACTCAAGATCCTGGTTTTCAGTAAGGCAATACAGTATAATATTAATTAGCCTCATTTATAAAATACATCTTTTAAAATCATTCAACATGAATTATAGTTAGAGAAGTTTAATATGACATAAACATGATTGTATATGATTTATATTAAATACAGTTTGCATTTCAGCACAATAAACATGCCACAGTAAATAGATGTTATACATGAGTTAAGACCCAGTTCTTTTAGTTTAAAAAAAATCCAATTAAACAAAGTTTACTTGTAGAAACATAAATTACCTGTACTAATCCACTGTATATTTTTAATGTTGAGCTAGTCTATTTTTTTCATTAATACTTTAGGGAAATAGTAGTGTCGTTAATTTTTACTTATTGCAACTCTATTAATACACAAAGTAGGTTAACAATTATAATCTCCTTTTTAAAAGTGTATTTGAATGTTGGCAGTCAATTGTCATAAAAACTCATGCAAGTAGATTTCTTGAGCCTGACCCTATCTACATTATTTTAATTAGTTTCATGATCATAAGAAAAATTTTTAACAGCCTTCTATTTATTAGGTAAATTTTATCTTATGGTATCTATAAATATCAAAGTAAATCTGCAAGCACATTGGTAACAGATTAAACTTCTTCAGAAATGTTTTCCCTGAACTTTTTTTTTGCATGTAAAAAATATCAGGATGATAATGTTTGCATTTTAAAAGCCTATGCAAAAGATTTATACAAATATATCAACATTTTTGTTTCCAAATAGATAAATTTTCTTGCCTGGCTTATTTGTTCTATGGATATATATACCAGCATGCAGACATCTTTATGGCAATGAGAGCAAAATTTAAAACCTTTCCCTGTTGCTGTATTCTGACAACAATAATGTATATGACTAAATTTATTAGACTAGCACACAAGTCCTTAAAAATAATTTTATTTAAATTTTATATGATGATTTGTATTCTCTCTTCATATATCAAAGAACCCTGGTGGTGTGGTAAAATTCACATAGGGCCGCTAACAAGAAGGTTAGCAGTTCAAACTTGCCATCTGCTGTGTGGGAGAAAGCTGAGGCTTTCTGCTTTAGTAAGGATTTACACCTCAAAAACCCAAAAGGGAAGTTCTACTCTATCTTATAGGGCTACTATAAATTGAGCTAAAATTGACTCCATAGTAGTGAATATGTGCACACACACATATATAATTCATATATCATAGGATTCTTGGATCATCATATGTAAAGTACAATTTGGGATAATTTTTCAGTTCTAAGATAATATGCTTTCTAAAATAGAAAATAATTGCTACCAGTTTCTGAATATGTCTCTCTTCTCTAGGTTATCACCCACCAGAAAATAATGCACACCACTTAATATGTTGTGAAGATGAAGTGAGAAAGCATACGTGAAAGGTTTTCTAACCTGTTGTACAAACATATGCTTATCACTTACTCTGTCCTCAATCTGCCGTGCCTGTGCTGATGCAGTCCTAACATTTATGCGCCTAGAAATATTTCCTATGAAGCGTAGACATTTTAATCTCATAAGACGTGTTCTAGAGAGATGGCATACATCAAAAAGCGTTTCCACGTAGAGGTTGCTTTTTTCCCCTGGTTTTAATCACTTGCTTTAGAAATGAGGACAATACATTTTCTTCCCACATTTAAATTTCTCTGTGGGACTTGGGCCATTGAACATGTGTCAGTATGTTGAGGGCTTTGAATGGTTTGAGAATTTATCTGGTATACACACCAAAGCATTTTAAGACATAAATATTTGTTTTTCACATATC
Organism: Echinops telfairi; assembly: GCF_000313985.2. Taxonomy (NCBI): domain Eukaryota; kingdom Metazoa; phylum Chordata; class Mammalia; order Afrosoricida; family Tenrecidae; genus Echinops; species Echinops telfairi. Next base: position 36,997,697 of record NW_022111320.1, read on the forward strand.
TTTATGAATTTACATGTCTACCTAGTCTTTTGGACACTAAAAATACTGAAAGGCTTGTTTCCTAAGCAGGAATTTTGGGGAGAATAAGTTTGCATGTGAAACTTCCCATTATGCTCATTACTGATTGGCTGTTGAATCAACTATTCCAATCAAAAAACCATTTGGAAAAAAAGATTAATTTTTACAGCGAAGATCCTAGGCAGGCAAGCCGAACCTGATTTGGAGATAAAGGTCAATAGCCATCTGTTCCTCTGCCTGACTTAGAAGAGCAGAAGGTGTGGTTTGTCATGCCCGAGCTGTTTTCAAATGCATGATAACAAAAACTGTGAAATCCTTTGGAAAGTGAATTGTGCGTGTGTGTGTTTGAGTGTGTGTGTAGTACCAATTTCACCTTGAAGCAAATGGCTTACAAATGATATTTTAATTTCCACTTAGGGTTGTTTTTACCGAATTTGTAAAGTTCCACAGCTCCCTAACGAGCAGGGGTGCTTTCAGTCTTCTGGAACAAATGATAGCAATGGCGGATAGCAGTGAGTCGAGGTTTGTACAGGAAACATTACACAGCGTTGCGAATGAGCGGTTAATTGTTCACATAGGAATTTTGTCATTGTGTTCCTTAAAGGAGTTAATTATTTCTTGTTTATTGTAACGATTAATTTTTAATGTGTACACATGTATATTTCTGACATGTTTGTACAGACCTACATGGGCAATCCTTTTGAGCCCTCAAAGCCGCAGACAAGGCAGCCTTACTGACTGTTCTAGGGGGCGGGGGGACCCAAAGCCATAAAACCCGTAAGGATGACAATTCTTTTTAGCTGCATCAACTCTTTTTGGTATTCCCACAACCAATCTCAATTTTCTCTTTTTATAACAACTCAGTAAGGGTTTTTTCCAGGGCAGACAAGCATGAAATTAATTTTCCCAAGAAGTTTACTGATGCTAGGAAACTTGCTGGTCAGTAATATTGGTATAGGCCCCGGTGCTGCCTTGGCTATTTCATTTCCTTCTTTTTAATTGTGGTGAGTGTGGGCAGCATCAATTCTATAAAACGTGTACACCTAGGTCTCATTGATTGACTCTAGGGTTATTGGGCATTTTGCATTTACAGCAATAGTAAAAAATCTACTGTCCAACTATTCTGCACATGTATAGAGTATGTCCAACTGTAGCACACAATGGTGGCTAAGCATCTGCATCACACTTTGGTTGGGCCATACCTCCCAGTTCTGTACTGCCGGGGTCATTTCTAACTTGTGATCTGATCTGATCTATTATCTCCTAATATCAGTTCTCACATACTGACCTGGCCTTTGGAACCTAACCATGTTTTTGCTAGGTGGGGAGTAGGTGAAATATAAGTGGGTGCAATACACTAAGAAAAAAATTTTCCCATATGTTATCTACAATTTTTAGCAAGATTTGTAGTAGCACTATTCGGGTTTTGCTTATTATGTGAAAGACAATGTAATAATTTGTTCTGGCTTCTGTATCCATGAGCATGCAACATGTCGGAAGGAAAATGTACTCGCCTCTATGCCTTTTGTGCCTTAACTAGGACATGTTTTCTTGTTTGTTTCTAATAAGCAAAAACACTTTTTATGTTTTCGCAACTGTGTTAGTTCGGGTAGGCTAGAGAAACAAATCCATAGACACTCAACATGTGTATAAGAAAGAGGTTTATATACAAGAGCAGTTGAACATTGAGAAGACATCCCAGCCCAGTCCAGATCAAGTCTGGAAGTCTGATATTAGCCCATATGGACAGTACCAATCGATAAGGGCCTTTTCTGACTCATGAACCACATGCAATGATGCTGACTGCAGAAAGAGCACAGACCAGTGGGTGCAAAGTCTTTTGGATCCAGTGATGGTAGAAGCATCTCAGTGCTGTCCGGGGTCTCCACATGGCTCCTCCAGTTCCCAGAGCATGGGGTCTATCAGGGTAGTGCCATGTGTCTTGTCAGTAGAGCGTTTCTCAGAGAGTGAGCAGAGAGAAATCTCTCCCGCCTCCAAGGATGAAAATACAGAAGTTCCCAGAATTCTCAGGAGAAAGCCATGCCCACACAGAAGCCTCATTGGCTATGACCCGATTGATAGACTGGACCCCACCCCTTCACTCTTTATTCTCTCCAGTCCCAAATTGACACCAAATTATGTGACCCCCCCCACAACAATCTAATAGATGCCTCTGTTTTACTTAATTGTTGCATCAGATAATTCAAGTTTGATGCTACATGCTACTTGTCCTTAAGTTCTAATATTTGATTAATAGTAGTTATTCTTAATTTTCAAGATCTAAGAGGTTTTGGTATTAATCCCTCTGAATATTAGAAGAAATTTGTGAAGCATTCCAAAACCTGGGGATTTGGCTAAGAGATGTTTTGTCTCCAGCTGATCTGGTCAGCCTTCCAGGGACTGATGATCTTAACCACTCACATACACTTCTGTTTCTCTGTTTCATAGCATATGTTTTGGTGGAAGGATACAACTCTGGCACATGTATCTTTCCTAATTTTGAACCATATGGTATTCCCTGGTTCTATCTGAATGACTGCCTCTTGGTCCGTGTGCGGGTTCCAAAGGACCACAATGAAGTGTTTTGGAGCTCCCACCTGTCTCAATGTTCTCCATAGATTTTTATGATTGACCTACACAGTAGAATGTCTGCATTTTCAATAAAACACATGCAAACATCTTTCTGGCATATTCCGCTTTCCACTAAGATCCATCTGTTGTCGGCAGTGATATTCCTTGTGTAACACCCTCTTTTGATTCCACCTTGAATACCTGGCAGCTCCCTGTCGATGCTCTACTGCAGCTGTTTTAAAATTTCTCTTCAGCAAAATGTTGCTTGTATGTCATATTGATGATATTTTTATTGTTTTTGCTTTCTATAGGGTCCCTTCTCTTTGGAATGGACACACATATGGATTACATCTAATTAGCTGGCCAAATAAATTCCTTGGCATAGATCAGCGCATGCTTCCAGTGTGTCCTCAGCTTATTGAAACGTTTCAACTGTTCTGTTAATTCTTGGAGCCTTGTTTTACCCTAATAGCTTCAGTGCAGGTTGGACGTCTTCCTTCAACATATGCTTCCACTTGACATGCTAGAATGTTGACCAAAGCTTTATGGTAGAATGATTCCGTGTCTTCTTTCCATCTTCTTTTGATGCTTCCTGTATCATTCAATATTTTGTCCATAGAATTCTTCAATATTTCAATGCAAGGCTTGACTTTTCTCCAATTCTTTCAGCTTAATCGATGCTGGGTATATGCTTCTATTTGGCTTTCTAATTGTGTCTTATACGTGGAGTTCTAGTACTCTACCTTTTCTTCTCTGACTGGTTTTCAAATATTTTGTTCAGCTGTTTTCCTTCATCATTTATTCGATTTGCTATAGTTCCTCTACTCAAAGTTTGCATTCTAATGACTAGTAATTACCAAGGCATCTTGATTGCATTTTTGATCAATTTCAATGTGAAGAAATTGGTAGAGTTTTCATTTTCCTCATCGATATCTTTATTGGTTGGTGAGTACATTTGGAAAAGTTGTAGTATGTGGATTTTCTAGGAGGCATGTAGATAGTATCGAGACACAGAAACATTGTATTCCTAGCTATATCTTGAAATGTTATTTTTGACAGTGAATGCAACACCAATGGTATTTTGAGTGCCTTCCAGCTGAAGGGGTTCTGTTGCCTGCCCTATCTCTAACATGGGTCTGCCACTATTCAGAACATTTTCAGTGGCTAATGTCTCAGAAATGGACAGCCTATGACTACTTTTTAGTCTGTTCTTAGTCTGGAAGCTCCCTTGATGCCAGTTCATCACAGGTGACCCTATGTGTTCTTACTGAAATACTACTGGCATAACTTCCAGCATCACATCAATATGCAAACCACTACAATAAGACAAACCAACAGACAAATTCTGGAGGAATACATTTAAGATTAGAGAACAATAGAACAACAGTTTACGTGGGATGTGACTGTATTTGACTGGGTTGAATAAGGCTAAATCACTCAACTGATAACCAGAAGGTCGTTTCAAAGCTCAGCAGTCTGCTCCTCTAAATATTACAGCATTGGAAACCTGTTGGGCAGGTCTACTCTGTCCTAGTTGATCTCTGTGAATCAGAGTCAACTGGATGACAGTGGGATTGGTTTTTAATAGGACTGGAATTAAGTTAAACCCTGGGGATGATGGATTAGTTACTCTCCTTGTAGGGAAGGATTTTATAAACAAAACAAAAATATCAGTAATCATTAATGAAAACATGATAAATGTAGTTTGGTTAAAATTGGACATCCTCATTTATTAAAAGACAATGTAAAAATCTGAAAGGAAAAAGTGCTATCTGAAATAAGATATTTATACCATACACAACTAATATAGCTTGAGTTCTAAGAATAGCATGGTTAAAAATATATTTTTTTATTTCAAAAAGAAAAGCCACTAAAGAGAAATATGATCAAAAGACATGAACTTGCATTTCACAGAACAGAAAACTCGATCGACTAATACATATCTAAAGACAATGTTCAATTTTAGTAAATAGGAAATGCAAATTAGGAAAACATATTGTAATCCAATCCATAAAAACCACATGGACAAAAATTTGAAAAGCAGTGACAAAAGAGTTCTACAAAAGTAGAACTTTTATGCACCAATTCATGGAGTGTATATTGACATATTTACTTGAGAAAGCTTTGTGGTATTATCCTAAAAAGCTGAAAATTTTCATTGCTTTTCACCCCAGGTGAACAATTTCACCTCTAGGCATCTATCCAAGTTATTCTTATTTAAGTACAGCAAGATATTTGTAATATAATGACCATTACTTAGAAAGTTCATAAAATTATAAATAATAAATGAGTCAAAAGCAACTTTAAAGTTCATAATTATTAGACTTATAGTAGTAACTATAATTAGAATAGAAGAATGCATTATGTAATAGCTATACGCTGAAAAAATAAGTGAATTATAGTTCACCTGCAAACACAGTTGAATCTTGAAAATATGTTTGGATACATAAATCACAGAAGTAGGTGTACATTGGGCTATTGATTTATAAAGTTGGTGTTTCTGTTCGGTGCCCTGGTGACGGAGTGGCTGTGCATTGGGCTGCCAGCCACAGGGCAGCAGGGCCAACCACCAGCCATTCCATGCGCCAAAGAGGAGGCTTTTTCCTCCTGTGAAGAGTTACCCTCACAGAAACTCACAGGGGTGCTGCTGCCCTGTCCTATAGGGTTGTTTGAGTCAGAATCAACTTGCTGGTGAGTGGGAGGGAGTGAGAAGTTTACATTAAACGTAATAATAGACTGAAAAGTTATAGATCTATAATAACTGGAGATTTTCATCAGTTTTTTGTTTCTTAAATTGCATGATGGAACCTGGGCTTTTGTTGTAGCATTAGAAATCTTTTTCATTTTGCACTTGTCCAACTCCTCATAATAAAAGCAAATTCAGTGCATGAAATATAGTTAACACTTCTTTAAAATGTTAAACATTAAAGATGCCACTTTGAGTTGCCTGTGATCCCAGCCAGGTGCTGGAGGGTGTGACTAACTCACCATTCCTTGTTTTCCCTGGGGATATAGTCAGCTGAAAGACAAAAACCACTTCTCCATCTAAGCCTTCCCTTTGGTGACCTGTTTCCTGATTGAGCTTTGGTATAAGCAAGAAGCCCTGCTTTGTCTTTCAGACATTTTGGCTCTGACTGCACCCAGCCTTTGGATTGCCTTTGCCTAACCTTCAGATTTGGGGCTTGACAGCTCCCAAAACCGTCTGAGATGTTGCCATAAACCTGTGTGTGTTTCTGTGAGACGTTGCAGGGAATGTGAGTGTCTGTGAGATGTTGCAGGGAATGTGAGTGTCTGTGAGATGTTGCAGGGAATGTGAGTGTCTGTCTGTGAGATGTTGCAGTGAATGTGTCTGTGAGATGCTGCAGTGAATGTGTCTGCGAGATGTTGCAGGGAATGTGAGTGTCTGTCTGTGAGATGCTGCAGTGAATGTGAGTGTCTGTCTGTGAGATGCTGCGGTGAATGTGAGTGTCTGTGAGGTGCTGGTCTTCATCTCGTTCATCTCAGAACCCAGAGATACGAGGGAAGATGCTCCAGGGAAGAGTGGGAGAAATATAGAATGGAATAACTCTTGGAAGAGTTGAACATCAGGGTGTCTTTAATCTCTAACGTTTTGGAACTAGTCCGGTGGTATTTCTTTTAAAAGAAATTATGACCACGGATAGGAAGAACATGGGGAAATTGACTGCCTTTCATCCTGGCTTTGTCATGACTTAGAGAGATACCTTAAATACTTCTCTTGGCCTCATCGTATAACCAGTTTCCTTCATTGATGAATGAAGATGGTTGACCAGAAGTTCCTAAGGTCAATGATGTCATTGAAGAAATGAGCTCATTATTTGCAGACTTTTCCTCTTTTATGCACATAGCTGTGTCAGTGGTTGAAATCCTGTAACTGATAGCAGAGAATCTTTATTCTATATGAAATACTCTATTTTTGATAGCTGTAGATCAAAATTATGAGCTACCATAATTTCTCATCTGTCAACCTCAAGGTTAAATTAGGACTTTGTGTGCCTTTCAAGTGCTTCATCTCCATTCCTCGTATTATCCATGGAAACTGAGAGCACCTGGCCCCTGCTTAAGATTTCAGGGCGCTTGATGTTGGTTGGAATGTAAGCATTGACTCTTCGGCCACATGATCAGTTGGCAAATTTAATTTTTTAGTGTACTGGATTTAAGTCTTATGGAAGCAACCCATAGTTCCTTTTCAAGGAGCAGAAGGATCCAACAACTCTATTTTGATGAATTCACATTTGTCTTCTTGTCTAATTAATATCAGCTGTAATTTTTACTGTCCCTATTTTAAGGACATGAGTGTGACATCTATAATTTTGACTGTAAATCATGGGAATAAGCTTCCACTGGGCAAAATATGTCTTCTTTTTTAGGATATTTATTTTCAGAAATATTTCAAGATGACAGTATAATACATGGTACTGTTAAGAATGTCAGTCATCTCCCTCTTATAAAGGGGGCTCCATTAGTCCCCAATCCTGTGAAATCTAAGAGATTGTAACTGCTGTGCTGCTGCCTCCATTGTTTCATGTGGTGAGGTAGTTAAGCTAATTCTGACATTTTGAAGCTACCTGTCTTCTAATTTTGCCTTTTTATTAAGCTTAAAAGTCTCTTTTCTGTGTTTCTTCATCTTAACATTTACCTTATATTTAGAATTAACAAAGCTTAGTTTGTTTCTTTTTGTTGTCTTCTAAATTTGTTATGTCAGAAAGGTTTTTTTCTCACTCTTGTCAGAAATGTGAACTATTGGCTAACAAAACAGCCAATAAGTGAGAGGCCAGTATACTGTATTTAAACAGGTACCATGTGAAAGGAAGTCAAGAGGTTATATTACATTTCATAAAGCAGAAATAATAAGTGAAAAATTAGGGATCTTTGATTTTGGCTCAACAATAACCAACATTTAGTGATAAGAACTATTTGAAATAAGATATTTATGGAACAGTGAGGATCCTGCCACTCTGTAACTATTTCTCTGTAATGTGGAAGGAAGCTTTGCAGTACATCTCTTCTAATCCAAAGATTCTATGATTGAATTGACAAAACAAAAAGTGTGTCATGTACAATAAGAGTTTCTAACATTGGGTACATGTTGACACAATCATTCCAGTTTTATCCCCTACAGAATTTGTATTTCACCTGAGATATACTGAATCAAAATATGCAAATTAACTATATCCCCAGCTTAGGTTATTCTATACTCTCTAAATTGTTCTGCTTATGTTATATACTTCCAATTATTTGAGGACTCTCTTGGCTGTCTAATCAAATATGCGTTTTTCACCCCTCTGTGTCTTCCAAAATTAAGTTGTAAAGGCTATACATACACACACATCAGCTAAAGGCAGCTAAGACATGGAGTTCTAGCTAGCGAGAAGCAAGGAGAACTCACTGTAGTTTTTCTTGTGTTCTTGGGAGAAAGGGATCCCAAATTTCAATATATTTTACAGAAGCCTCTTTATTAAGTCTTAAATAAGGCAGAGACAAAAATGAATCATCCTCATAGACCATCAGCATGACATCATACAGTATCCTGAAATTCATGGCCAAGTTGCTAATTATAGAAAATGGAAAACAAAAGGAATTTGTTTTCTAAATTATGATTGACAACCAATCAATTAATCACAGTAGCAGATGAGACTACAGATTTGGGAAAGGGAACATGACTGAGATACACTCTTTTTAATTTAAAAAGCTCACAAGATTGGTTCTGGGGCCCTTTGGTTATCTTGGTCAGGGTGTGACACATACCCATGAAGTCCTGGTACCCCAATTTCCATCCAGAGCACACCAGATAAGTCCCTAAGGATGCTGCTGCCCCTGCCTTGACTGGCAGGGAGAGTAAAAACAATCCATTGCAAACATACTGCCTGTGGGCAAAATTTTTTGCATTGCATGTCAGTGGTCAAAAATAAGTCAATAGAAGCTGAATTAATGGGGAGACTGAAAAATGGACTTAAGTTTCCCACTATAAACTATAGCCTTTGCAATTTAAGCTCTAATATAAAAGTTAATAAGTAAGACTACAGCAGTGGAATCTAAAAAGAAAAAAAAAGTCAGGAACTTGATCGAACTAATACTTGTGACTACTGTACATCTATTTTATAGGTTAGATAGTGTCAGTGAAGCGAGTGATTCTTAACCTCTAGTAAGTATCAGAGTTGCCTGTCTATCTTGATAAGTATAACTTTCATGGTCCCACTTTCAGAGCTTCTGTTTCAGTAGGTCTGAAATGGGACCATCAAATTTGCATTTCTAGCGATTTCCCACGTGATTTGGGATGGGAGAAAGGCTATAGGAACCTCTGGATTGAACCAGTGTCTATCAGGTTTTCTTGCCTTAATGAAGTTCTAATTAATTAAAAAAAACTATAAACAAAGCACACTCATCTCAATTTTTAAACTCTGTTACCAGGTTTCACCAACATTCAAGACAGATTTTCTCAACTTTTTTTCCACGTTAGGGACTTCTTCAATAGACTAGTTTCATCCCCTGTAATATAAGTATAGTTATCTCTGAGGACACTTACTGGCATTTTATTCTGTACAGAACTCTGTAATGATTCAAGAGGCCACCACTCCCATGGAGTTTACAGTCTAGCTAGAGAGGTGATGATGTACAAAGAAATGAGAGGGCACATTTCATCTGTGACAGATGAACATGCACAAAACTTTCAAATATGTTAACTTAGCCAGTACTCAAGATCATGTGAAGTAAAAGGTTGGGGGGGATATTTCACATGCACTAGACAGAACAGGTGAGGTCCGACAATGAATCTAAAGAAAGCCCAGTGCAAATTACAAAAAATCAGATAAATAATCTAGGAATTTTAATTCCTGACTCAATACACAATATATCAGATAGATGTATAATGAACATTTGTCACATTTATTTCTTCCACTTTCAGAAAAATATGAAAATAAAATTACCATACATATTCGAGTATAAGCCTACTTGAATATCAGCCAAGACACCTAATTTTACCACAAAAACTGCATTAAAAAATGTGCTGAAAAAACGGCTTATACTTGCACATATACTGTAACTGTATTGTGTTATTAAGACTTTCAGGATATAGATTGCCTCTTAACCAACTTGAATACCAGCTAGCTTTCTGCAAATTATCTCTAAGAACTTCTTTCCACGTGTCATTTTCCTCTGATGAGAGATGTCCCACTACTGTCTGCCACTCTCTGCTGCACCAGGGTGGTCAGGTCAGATGAGAAGTGAGGACCGAAATGCACGACCCTGCATCCTTCTATAGGGGTCCCAACACAAGGAAACGGACCAAATAAGGTGCCTTAGAGTCTGTGCCAGTTTAGGGTGCCTTCCGAGGACCCCAAACCAAGGGGAACCATTTTCTTCAAGGAGGAAGTAGAGGGTGTCAGCCCCTACTGGTGAGTCATCCCCCAAGATGGGATGAATGTGCCAACAGTTTCTCTGGACCTGGATCCCGTTTGGGAAGGAATATGAAATTTCGTTGAAAGAAGCTTCTTAAAAGCTTCATAGGATGCCTGTGTGCTTTGCCTGCTTTGGGCTGTTGATGTGTGAGACTGGGATTCTGTGAAAGGCAGGAGCTTCGTTTGATTCCATGAAGGAAAGTTGCCAACAAATGCAAATGAGAAAGATGGAAATGGCGTGGAATGATAGACCGATAGCGGAGAGGAGAAATAACCATAAAGGAAATTTGAGCTTTGAGCCGATTGGATATTTGCTCATAAAAGATTGTGAGCTAACTTTGGTTTTAACTATAAATCTTAAATCTACTTATCTTCCCTTACATGGGGATCCATGAAAACATTGTTGAATTTTAGAGAAGTAGAAAGAGCTACATTTAGTTATTATTTGTTTTTGCACATCTCAATTGTGGGGTGTAAATTTCAAACCCATCCACATAAGAGGTGTAAAATTTGCCACCTATTTCAAAGGGTAAGCATTCATTCTAATAATAGGTTTTTATACATTACCACACACAGCATCTACAGGATAATGTAGAACTTACAGTTCTTGTCCTGGAATGTTTATAATCTAAAATGGAGAAAACTGGCATTGATGTGTTTCTGAATGGAAGTAAAGCAAATTGGAGTTTATTGCACAGTGAGTGCTGTTCATTTGCACAGTTAAATTGTATGTAATCTTTTCCTCATAATATTTTTCTATGTTAGACATTTGAAAATTCATAATATGTAGTAATAAATACAATAAAACATTTATTATTTTAAAGAAGTTTAGATGATATACATATGGATTATTATTTGCATAGACAAATATTTAAATAGAATAACTACTTTTTTTTTTAACATTTTATTAGGGGCTCATACAACTGTTATCCCAATCCATACACACATCAATTGTGTAAAGCGC
>NW_022111320.1:37010673-37025911 GCF_000313985.2 Echinops telfairi
ATTTTTGAAAAAAAAAACCAGTAAGCTTAATTTTGGTCAGGTCTGGAATATTAAACAAAGTAGGTTATTGCTTATATGTTATAGGTTGCATAGCAATATTTTTTCTGTTTCTGATTATTGAAATTCAACCGTTAGTGATTCATCTTTTAGCTTTATGCATTGTGGTTTTTATGTAGCTGTTTTAGATATGCAAATGGGCATGGAAGAGTACAAACAAATTAAGCTGTATAAAAGTTAGCATGGTTGCAAATATCAGATGGATTCTTTAACTTTATAGCAACATAAGTGTGTTTAGGCATTTGGAATGAAGCAAAGCAGATAGGACAGTAAATCTTGGAAAGAGGAAATTTTTAAAGAAGAATCAAGTTGAGAGATGTGCTATGAACTCCTCTCCCTCGCTTCATAATTGTGACTACTTATGAGTCTCTCTCTCTATAGTACATGCCAATTACTATATTTAATAATCATACAATCTCTTGGGCTTACCAATAAAAACCTTCTGACTGGATGGTAAGTAAACCATTTGTGGTGGCTCCACCAAATGGTGGGCCTTGGCTTCTCCACAGTTTAATTGCTGGGTATTGTAGTGGTTATGATTGTAGGTGCTAACTATAAGGTCAGCAGTTCAAAACTACCAGTTGCTCTGTGGAAGAAAAGGGAGGCTGTCTACTCTAATAAAAAGTTATAGTCTCAGAAACTCACAGGAGCAGTTCTACCCTGTGCTATAGGGTCACTGTGAGTCAGAATTGACTTAGTGCCAGGGAGTTTATTTGTTTGAGCTATGGATGATGCTGTAAAGGAGTGAATGAGCAGAGGTATATACAGAATTCCTAAGAGATTTTTTCTACACATCCTGACACTATAGAACAGGGTAGAACTGCCCCTCCGAGTTTCCAAGATTGAAGATTGAGCTGTATGGGCTCAAAGAGCTTCTTTTTTCTCCAGTGGAGTGCCTGGTAGATTCAAACCACTCACCATGCAGTTGGGAGTTCAGATTTCAAAGCGTAGCAACCACGCTACCAGGGTGCCTTCGCCTGAGAGACTTTTAAGGCCACATTTTCTGTTCATATTTTTCTGGCCAGAGTTAATCATAAGTTTTCTTCTAGATAACAGAGAGTTGTGAAAACTGGTTTTCCTGAGATTTTATGAGACAAAAGAGGTAGGTTTAATAGCAGGTCTAACAATTTAAATAACAGGTCTAATGGTTTTGAAAAAGATAAAAAGTCCTAATAATTGAAGTTAACAAGACATTGAATGAAACTAGACAAGATTGTCCAGGTAGTGGAAGCCATTTATTATTGACATGTAGCTCTTCTTCTTTCTTCTTGACTAACATCCATAATAAATAAAAAAGCAATTGAGGTTTTGTTGTAGCAGATATGTAACATCATAACTATTTTTAGCACCTATTGACTGCATGTGGTATATGAGATTCTGTGCTGCCTGCTTTAAGTAGTACAATGAAGTACAGGATATTAATAACTGTCTTATATCAAAGGAGCCTGGTGTCTCTGTGGTCTAGGCCTTGGGCTGCTAAACTCAAGGTCAGTGGTTCAAACCAACCAGTTGTTTTAAAGGAGAAAACTGTGGCTGTTTGCTTCCAGAAAGATTTAAACCTTAGGGGTGGGGAGATTTAAGCATTGGAAATCCTTTATAGTGTTGCTATGAGTTAGGATCAATTCAATAACAATTGGGGGGAGGAGTCTCATCTCAGGTTAAAGTCAGTTTTGAAAGGGAATACGTAATCATTTTATTTTAACATAATACCTGTAAGTGTACACTCACTTACCAATTCTTTAATGTACAGCAAAGATCTTCCTTTTACTATGAGTTTTCATCTTGAACCTAACTCTACTGCCTGTCCAACAGCCATTCTCCTCTTCCCAGCTAGCATAAGAGTCTTTGTTTTGCTTTGTTCCTGGTGTTTTCCCTTCCCAAATCAATTAGTCACTTCTGTATCTTGTCACAGAATCACCTTAGGTGTGTGCCCTTTTCCTAGCCATTGAAACACCAAAGGAATCTTGGAGTTGGGTTCTTTGATTGATACCTTCTATCTTAAGAAGTAATGCTCTAAAATGGAACACGATAGAAAGTCCCGAGTAGAATGGGCAAAACATGGAATAGAAGATCAAGTTTATTGGTCTCATAGATACTGAGGGAACCTTGACTACAGCCCTCAGTTACCCCTCACAACTGTGACTCAACTTTCATCCAAGAAATAGGCCTATAAAGTGAACAATAACATGAGGAAGGTAGATATGTATTAGTACAATCAAGCACAGGAGATCAAAAGGGAAGCTTTTGTATAGGAATAAAGCTCAAGAGGGAGAAAAGGATGGGGAAGAGGATTGAATAGAAATGATAAAGCCAGGGAGGAAATGGGAAGAATGCTTTTCAATTATGGGGATTGCAATCAGTGTCAAGAAACAAAATGTATATGAATGGTTGTATGGGACAACAATGAATTTGGTCTGTAATATCTCATCCAACTCTTAGTAATAATAAAATTAATGAATACACACTACCAGAGCTCCTTTGACTACAATCATAAGTTCAACAAATTTGTCTGACTACTGTATAATACTATATATGAAACTCAATTTATACATTGAAATTGTAGGCCAAGTAAAACATTCCTTTTGGCCAGTTGAGAGCTTTTAGAGTGAAGGAACATTAGTCAGCATAGGAGGATTGAAGGATATGGATTAATTTATACCATTGGTTACATGTGTGTAATTAAAACTTTTGCTTTAAGTGGGCAATCAACTCCCCCACCCGGAAAGGGTTAAATATTGACAATTTCATACAGTTCAATTAAAAATATGCAACAGAGCCTGCAATCTTTAGCAATTTGGAATACAGCAAGAGAGCTTAAACTGAGCCATGGAAACCTATCTCCAGTGCAAAGCTCTCATTGTCGTGGAGCTCCATTCCTTTACTCTTCAATCATCTTTAATGTTAGATTTTTTCCAATATCTGTGGTTCATTCTCAGAGCATGTAAATTGGCTCATCTATCCAGAAGGGAATCTGCCTGAGAATTTACATTCTTCTCTGAAGCCTTAACCACTGAGTGATGGGTGTGGGATTAGCAAAGACCACTTAAACGCTTGTTTTATCCTCCTGTGCAATGAAACTGACCTCTGTATGCCGGGCTTCGTTTGACATCACACACTTGGTTTTCTTCCGAGTCTCCAATCCCTACATTGATTTCTCTTGGAGCATTTCCATAATAATCTGCTTGCACACATACATCTGTGGCTTAAGATCTATTTCTGGGACCCTATCAGAAGTCAACAATGAGTGATAAATATAGATGGAGTGATGTAGATGATACAAGTTAGATCATTTTAGAGGGAAGGCCTTTTACTGCCACCTATGGTGATTAGGAAATATTTCAGAAGATAGTGTTTTTGTGGTTGTTAGATGTCATTGAGCCAATTATGACTCATAGTGACCATATGTACAACAGAATGAAACTATACACTGCAGCGCCGGCCTCACAATTATTCTTATGTTTGAGAGCACTCTTGCAACCACTGTGTCAAAGTATCTTGTCAAGGATCTTCCTCCTGTTGCCCCTCTACTTGATGCCCTTCTCCAGGGAGGGGTCTTTCCTGACAGGTCCAAAGTAAGTGAGAAAGTCTCGCCATACTTGCCTCAAAGGAGCATTCTGGCTGGACTTCTTCTAGAAGATAATAGAAGCATGGATTTCACAACCATTTACCTCTTCAGAAAATAGTTATACAGATATAGTCAGAACATTGCCAGATGTAGTGTCCAGTGCCAGAAGATGAACCAATCGAGTTGAAAGTTACTCAATGTAAGATCAGAGGAGATTTGCTGCCTGAAAGTGAAGTTGACAGTTATGTGGGTGGGGTACAGCATGGGGACACTCATTTGATAATGGGCACAAGACAAAATGACAGTAGCTAAAAGCATCCATTAATGATTGCCATGTGGAATGTGCACATTATGGATCTAAGAAAATTGAAAGTCATAAAGGATTGGAATGCATAGAGATAAATGTCCCATGCATCACTGAGCTAAGATGGACTAATATTGGCCCTTTCGAGTCAGAAAGTAATACGGTTTACTATGCAGGGAATAATTTTATTGGGAGATCTTACAGCTCCTATAATAATCCACACATCAATTGTATCAAGCACATTTGTACATATGTTGCCATTATCATTTCCAAACCATTGTCTTTCTACTTGAGTCCTTGGTATCAGCCACTTTCCCCCTCATGAACCCTTGATAAATTATAAATTATTATTTACTTCATGTCTTATACCATCTGCTGTCTCCCTTCACCCACATTTCTGTTGTTGTCTCCTTGGGAGGTGAGGGTGGGGATGTTTATATGTCGATCATCGCGATTGGTTCCCCCTTTCTCCCTCTTCTCCCCCCAACCTTTCCCCTACCTTCATGGTATCGCTGCTCCCATTTTTGCTTCAGAGGAGTTTATCTGTCCTGGATTCCGTGTGTCGAGAGCTCTTATCTGTACCAGTGCACCTGCTCTGGTCTAGCCAGATTTGTAAGATAGAACTGGGGTCATGATAGTACGGCGGGGGTGGGGAGAAGAGCATTAAAGAACTAGAGGACTGTTTATGTGTTTTGTCAGTGCTGTACTGCACCCTGGCTGACTGGCCCCTTCCTCATGACCCTTCTCTGAGGGGATGTCCAACTGTCTACAGATGGGATTTAGGTCTCCACTCTGGCCCCCCTCATTCACATCAATACGATTGTTTGTTTTTGGTCTTCTGATGTCCGATACCTGATCCTGTCAACACCTGTGATCGCACAGGCTGGTGTGCTTCAGGAAGAACAATTTCTTTTAAGAAGAATGGTGTCACATCATTATCAAAAATATTTCAAGAATTACTTTGAAGTATCATGCTGTTTGTGATAATATAATATCTATATGCCAGGAAAAAGTATAGCTAATATGAGTGTTATTCAAATTTATGTCCCCATCTAAAGTTAATGGTGAGAAAATTAAAGAATTCAGGGACGTCAGGGCACCTACCGCCCACCGCCACCATCATCTTCAGTGTGCAGTTCATCACACGTGCAGCCAAGCTGGCTGGGCTTGATTACTGGTGATTAAAATATGACAGTTGGAAACAGAGAAGAAGGGACTGTAATAGAAAAATATGGCTTTGGTGATAGAAACAAAAACAGTTCTCAGGGTAAGAGTTTTGCAAGGCCATTGATTTCTTCACTTTGGATATCTTTTTTTCCAACAACATGAATGGTAACTAGACATATGAACTTTGCTACATAGACTACACTGGAATCAAATGGAAATGGAGAAGCGCAATATCCTCTGTCAAAATAAGATCAAAGACTGAATGTGGCACAGACCATCACTTGTTCATATGCAAGTTCATGTTGAGGTTGAATAAAATTAAAAGTCCATGGGAGCCAAAGTACAATTTTGAGTTTATCCTACCTGAATATAGAGAATATTTCAAGATGTCAAGGTTTCAATAGTTGTTGCTCAAGAATAGATTGGGCACTAATACAGAAGACCCAAATAGCTGTAGGATGACATTTAAAAGTATCATACCTGAAAAAAGCAAAAGGTCATTAAAAAGTCAGGAAAGAAAGAAAAAACCAAAGTGGATGTCAGAAAAGAATCTGAGACTTGCTTTTGAATATAGAGTAGCACAATCAAATGGAAGAAATGATGAAAGAACTGGACAGAAAATATCTAAGGGCAGCTTCCGGAAACAGGGGCTCATACTGAAATGGGAGTAAACCTAGAGTTAGGCAACAAAAAGGAAGAACAAGCTAAGCATAATTTTAGCATAATGAAGTGAAGAAGAGATCCAAGCATCATGTTACAATATTGAAGGATTCCATGAGCAAACTATTGAACGATTCGGGAGTCATTAAATTAAGATGGAAAGAATACACAAAATCCTGGTACCAAAAATCATTGGTCAACATTCAGCTATTTGAAGGTGTAGCATATGATCAACGCCAATAATAACAAAAGAAGATGTCCTTCACTGAAGTTCACTGAAGTTATTAGTAAAAAACAAGGTTTTGATAACTGATAGAATACCAATGAATATGTTTCAATAAACTGATGAAGCCCTGGAAGCATTCAGTAACCTACAGCAAGAAATTTGGAAGAGAGCTACCTGTCCAATCACTGGAGGAGATCCAGATTTTTTGCCCATTCCAAAGAATGTGGAAATCATTGAACAATAATATAAATATGACGTGCAAGTAAATTTTTACTGAAGATGGTTCAAAAACCACTATCACAGCATACCAACAGAGAGCTGCTAGAAATTCAAGCTGAATTCAGGAAGGAAACTTGAAACCCGGGATATCATTGCTGACATTGGATGGATCTTGGCAACAACAGAGACGACTCAAGAGATGTTTACTTGTGTTTCATTGAGTATGAATAGTCTTCAACAATGTGTATCATAACCAATTATGGATAAAATGGATATGAATGTGAATTTCAGAGCCCTTCATTTGCTTATTTGGAAACCGTACATGTACCAAGCGACAGGCCTTCGAACTGAAGAAGGGACTACTACAAGGTTTAAAATCAGGCACCTGTGCATCAGAATTGTATCCTTTCAGCAATATTATTCAATCAGCATACTGATTGTTGCTTCTCTTCAATGGCTGCTCGTTTTAAGATAAGCCTTTAACACCTCAGATGCTATTCCTTCCATAACCAGACACCATCTAGTATTTTCATCACTCTTTTCTGTAGCACCCATGTCTTTAGTGATCTCTTAATGAGGGTCGGCATCAAGCAGGGTCATGTCCTAACTCATTGTTCTTGGATTGGGCCTAGAATTTAGTGCAAGACCCAAACCCATTCATCTTATGGTTTATAGATGTCTATGGTTCATTTTAGAGACATAATTGTTATTTGATGCCATTTTATGTTAAAACTCAGTTATCCTCCAGGGATGAGAATTGCCCTGCTATAATGCAGAATGTATAGAAAAGTGGATTACTGCAGATGCAGTTAGATTAACATTTAGCACCTTATTATTTGATTTCCCTTATGATCCATTTGTTGTATCTTTTAGTTTTTTCTGTTTTCTTATAAATTGAAATTTTATCTATTTTACTTTATTATTTATGTTAGTCATTTTGGAAAAAAAAGTTTTTCTGTTTATGAAATCAGGATAGGTAAATCTATAGAGAGAATAACTGGATTACTGGTGCCTTGAGGGTATGAAAGGAGAAGTTGAGGGAAATGGGGACGTAAAGATGATGAGTACAAGAATGAAAAATTGTTCTAAAATTGATTGTGGTGATGATTTTACAACTCTTCTTGATGTGATTGAACGATTGGATTGCATGTTATGTGAATGGTATGCCAATATATATTAAGATTCACAGTCATGGAAACCCTAAGAAGTAATTATAACCTATCCTGGTTGGCAGGGAGGCAGGGGAATGAGGAGGTGATATCAAAGGATCAAGTAGAAAGAAAATGTTTTGAGAATGATGAGGTCAACCAATGTACAAATGTGCTGGACACATTGGATGGATGTATGGATTGTGATGAGTTGTACGAGCCCCCAATAAAATGATTGGAATTGATTTGATGACAGCAGGTAGGCTACTTTACCCATCATGGTGTCCTCCTTCAGTGATTGGTTCCTCTTTAGAACAAGTCCTACAAAGCCTCACCCTATGGAACATTCTGGTGGTATTTCTTCAAAGGCAGATTTGTTTGTTCTTCTGTCAGTCCAGGCTCTAATCTATATTCCTTGACAATACCACAAACTCAAAAGCATCAACTGTCCTCCCATCTTCCTTATTCATTGTCCAGCTCTCACATGCATATGAAGCAATGGAAAACATCTTGTCTTGGATCAGGAGCACCTTAGTCTTCCAAGAGACATCTTCAATTTTCAATAGTTAAAAGAAGTCGTTTGCATCAGAATGTGCAATACAATACTCTAGTGCCTGTATTCTAAACATGAGTAGGAGAAACAAAATACTGTTCATTGGGGATGGGGTGAGATCAACTCAACTAGCTGGAGGTTGAGGTGGAAGATGGAAAGGAATCAAAGATGCTTTTAGTTTCTTAGTTTGACAGAAGGGGGATACATCCCTTCTCCCAAGAAGAGGAGCAGTGGAAGGAGATGTTATTGAGGAGCCATACGGAATTTGAGGTGAGCTGAGAATTCCTAGTTACCCCACTTCTTCTTCTATCCACTCAGGATAGCACCTTTCTCAAGAATAAATAAATAAAAGCAAGTTTCCACAAGTCTCCATGGATAAATAGGGATGGCTAAGACGAGCCAACGGAAATACACATACTTTAGACCTGGATGTTTTCAAGACAAATTTTAGCCTCTGAGAACTTTCATAACTACCTAACAGTCAATATATAAGTTTTAGGTGAGAGTTGATTTGAATAACACAATAACGGTTTTGAAGCATGATATATGTAATGCATTGTGCTTATGTGTTTGTTGATTGGTATTTTTAGTGTCTATAAAATGTGCTGTCTGTTGTGGTCACACTATTCCATATGATTGCTCTGTGTGGTTCATTTGATTCTAAGTCTCACCTCTCCGTGTAGGCAACAAACAAACAAAACAAAAACAACCCCAGCCAAACCCCCTACAGTTGAGTAGATTTCATATTGTGGAATAGAAATAAATTTCATTGGGAATTTTGGATGCATTCATCACGGAAGCAGATTTTTAGTTCTTTTTCTAAGGCTTGAAGGTTCTAATTACCAACCTTTCAGCTAGTAGCTAAGCTCAAACTAACTATTGGTACCGCTCATGGTCCCTTATGGTGTATGCACCTAATGCTAAATTCACTGCATTGTCATATAATCTCTACTTTCTCTCCAGCGAATAAATAAGGCCCCAAATCTTCAGAGGGCCTCCAATATGTTCTATATGAAAATATATTTATGATTTAACACAATCCCTAAACCACTTTCTTCCAATTTTAATCCCGGCCTTATTGAGACTTGAGGTTACTGTTGAGTAAGTGTGAGACTGTTCATTTCAAAGCTGGAGTTTCCAACTCACCAGCTCCTTGGAGGGAGAAAGATGAAGCTCTCTGCTCCTGTAAAGATTTACAATCTCAAAACCCGATCTAGGGGCTCGATGAGTTAGAATTGACTCAGTGGCAACATTTTATTTTCTCCTGGTCCAAACTCTAATCATTTTTAAACTACTTTCACCACAATTTTGTGCATCGTTTCATTAGCTACCAGAAAGTTTTCTTGATAGCAAGATAGGGTTTCTTAGACTTTGATTTGTTTGTTTCTTTTGTGTTTTGTCTTTTTGGACATGCATAAGTCTAGTGATAAATGTATAGTATACTGATTAGAATACTGAGGATTTTTCCTGGAAATTTATTTGTAGTGGAACAGACACACTGGTACCAAGTTAGATGAAGTGCAGCCCAAACTGGAGAAACTTTAGAAATAATACAATCTGTAGATTAGCATAGCATGAGTGGTGAAGTGAAATTCCTGGGTAAAGCTCTTCCATTCCTAATATTTGTAACTCCTTCCAAATGTCTGAGTCATACAACATGCAAATAAGGTGTATGGGACTAATATGAAGGGATTCTCAAGTATTACCATTCCACTGGGTTTGAATTGAGCCTTCTCATAAGCACACAAGAAGCCAGGAGAGGCACATGTCTGATATCCCTGCCATGACAGGAAAATCCATGAGGCTGCTCAGGAAGCTCCTGCCCAGGGAAGGAGTATAGCTGAATGACTTTAGGCAAGACAGTGGGGTGCCCTTCGTCCATTTATCTGTCTAATGGAGCTTTGAACCACTAGCCTAGGTAGGGCTGAGGATAATGAACCTTGTCACTGAGAAGTGGACGACTGAAGAAATGACTGCAGGTATGACTGAGGAGAAGCACTGTGGACAAAAGATCTGTATCTCTAGTATTTTATAACCTGTTGGTGTTAGGTGCCAACAAGTCGGTTCTAACTCAAAGTGGAAAAGCAGCCCCAGGTAAAACAAGATGAAATACCTCTGGGTCCTGCACCCTTCTCCTGGTTGTCCTTACGTTTAAGCCCGTGGGTACAGCCGTGTGTCAATTCATCCAAGAGAGGGCCTCCCTTTTTTCACTGCCCCTCTACTTTTCCAGACATGATGTTCCTATCAGGAACCGTCTCTCCGGACAAGTACAAAGTACTCGAGATGGAGTCTTGCCATCTTTTCCTCTAAGGTGCACCCTGGCTGCACTTCCTTCCAGTCAGATTGGTTTGCTCTCTTGGCAGCCATGGTACCTTCAATATTCTTTGCCAGCACCATAATTCAAATTCATCTATTCTTCATTCTTCTTTATTGGATGTCCAACTTTCACATGCATATGAGGCAACTGAGAATACCAATGGATCAGGTAAACCTTAGTCCTCAAAGTAGCATCCTTGCTTTTCAACACTCTGGAAAGGTCTTCTGTAGCAGATATATGCAATGGATGTCTTATTCTTCACAATGTTGCTTCCATGAGCACCAATTGTGGATCCAAACAAGGCGGCCCATAACAACTTCAATCCTTTCTCCATTTATCATGATGCTCCCTTCTGGCTCAGTGGTGAGCATTTTGATTTTCTTGACAATGAGTTGTATTTCCTACTCAAGACTGTTCTCCATGATCTTCATTAGCAACTGTTTCAAGTCCTCTGCACTTTCAGCAAGCAAGGGGGTGTCACCTGCATATTACAGGTTATGAATAAGCTTTCTTCCACTTCGGAAGCCACATTCTTCTTGATGTAATTCAACGTCTTTAATTATTTACTCAGCATACAGATTACATAAATAAAGCAAGTGTTGTGATCCTGATGCACCTCTTTCTGGATTTTAGACTATGGAGTTTTTCTTTATTCTATTCTCACAACTGCCTTTTGATCCATGAACTTGTACATGGATGAGCATGTACAAGTTTGCTCATTTGCATGAGCAAAATGAATTGTCCTGGAATTCCAATTATTCTCAAGGTAATCCATAGTTTGTTATGATCCAAAAAGCTGAATAACATGTTGGTTTTCCTAATTATATAATTGTGAGTGTTGTCTGTGTAGCCATTCAATGTATTATTGCCCCCATCAGAGAAACAGAGTGTCATAGGAGGGACAGTTGGTGTCAGAATAGGATGAAGGAAGTGGAAGGGCAGAGATGTTTGATCTTGTGTGGAAATCAGCCTTGAGCTGGTATGGAGTTGGATTCTCATCCCTTCCATGTAGTCTGAGGACATTGATACAGCCTCTCTGCCCTTTATTCAGCATGGTTCAATGCTGAGGCACTTGGTCAGAGAGAGTCTGGATACATGTTAGTAGACAGCTATCACACTTGCTCATGATATTTCCAGAGAATATTTCAACTAGGAGAAAAGTATATTAAAGGAATTCCACAGGAGTGGTTCTGAGCTTCGGTGTATGCCACAATTACATGGAGCCCTGGTTAAAATACAAATTGTCAGATGTACTTCCAAAGTTTCTGATTCTATAGATCGGGGTGGAACCTGAAAATATGCATTCCCAACAAACCTCAGATTATGCTGCTGCTGCTTCAGTGACTGCATTTTAAGAACTACTGATGCAGAGAGAAGAGTATCTTCCAGAAAGATTAGAGTCAGGTAGAAGTCAGGCACAGATTTCCTGCTTTCAATTTGTATCAATGTCAATAATTTGTGAAGGGTTTATTTTAATAAAATATCACTTCGTTCATACTTTTAATTGGTTTAAAATTTTCAGTCTTCATTTGCTGCTACATAAAGCCATGGTTCTTAACCAAGGAGTGAATGTCTTTAGTCATACCACATATTTCTAGTCTTCTTCATACTCAAAAACTTGAAGCCTTTATCCTAGCATGCTTTTTCAGCCTGTTGCTTTAATATCGTTGGACCTTTGTGGTTTGAATATCATTGGAACCCTCATGACTTAGGTCGTCATGTGTTGAGCTGCTAACTGCAAGTCAGTCATTTGAAACTACCACCCACTCCATGGGAGAAAGATGTTGCATTCTACTCCCATAAAGAGTTACAGTCTCAGAAGCCTATAACAGCAGTTCTATCCTGTCTTAGAGGGTAGCTATGAATTGACATCAATTTGATGGTAGTGGGTTTCATTAGGCTGAGTTCTCTAGAGGAGAAAATCAAGTGATGGATATATATTTATAGAGAAAGTTATATCAAGATAATGGTGTGGAAGTGGGCAAGACTGAGTCCAGGCAGGTTCCTAGTCCATGGGTCAGATGTTAGGGTGGAGGTTCTCCTGATTCAATAGTAGCAGAGGCTGATGATTGGCAGGAAGACTACGGGCTGGTGGCTGTCAAGGAAGAGGAATCCCAGCTTAGCAGGTCAAGTGTGTAGTGACAGAGGTGGTGAATCCAAGGGCAGCATGTCAGATGACAGGTCACTGACAGCTTCCAGCATCAGCAGGTGAGATGGCAGGTTGTAGGCTCAAGTCCAAAGAGCCTGAGGTTTAAGAGCCAAATGTAGGATTTCTATCCCATAATAAGCAAAGCAAACAGTCAGCATCCACTTATCTAGAAAGCAGGCCACACCCCCAAAGAAACTTTCTGTAAATTGCATCTGGACTGTAACCTGAATAAGAATGGATCCCACCTTAATCTTCCTACAACTAGTTGGCTAGAGTTGCCTTTGGTGAGGCCATGGGGGATTATTAGAAGTTAACAGTAAAACCACTGAACATCCAGACTCAGCCAAGGTAATACAAAAACCTAACAATCACAACCTTTTCAAATCTAAAAGATTTTTCCAATTCCTTCACCTTTGTTAAGATTTCCCAGATAGTGAAAATGGTTTACCTTGAATTTCTTATTGGCAGACTTGTTTGTATGATTCTTTTATTTGCAAAGTATTTAATTGCTATTTATTGTCGGTAAAATTGCAAAGCAAGAAATTTACAAATGCTTGTAAAACATTACTTTTGTGGCAGGCATGGGGATCCTCATATCTCCCCTAGGAAGTACAGACTCTTAGCAATGCCATTTTGCAGATTATTTATTTTTGTCTATTTTATTTTCCTTCCAAAATGTAAGATCCATGTCATTAACCTATGATTCCAATATGTTTATATTCTACCAAAAAACCTGAGGTAGTTACATAATCTGGTGTCAATTTACAGAGGGGTGGAGTCCAGCCTGTCAATCAGGTCACAGCTTGATAACCTCATTTGGAGGCACCATGGAGATAAATAGCTCACTGGATGCCAGATACACACACACTCTCTGCTTCGTCTTCCTGCTGACAAGACACATGGAGCTAGGCTAGAGCCCTGGAGCTGGAGGAGTCACATGGAGACCCCTGCCAGCGCTGAGACACTTCCACTGTCTCTGGATCCCCAAGACTTCCTACCCACTGGCCAGTGATCTTCCAACACTCAGTGTCATTGCATGTGTCGTGTGATTCTGCAGAGGAGTTTATAGCTTGGCTTCAGACATATGGGTTAGTATCAGACTTATGGACTTGATCTGGACTGAGCTCGGATGTCTTCTTGATGTACAATTACTCTTTAAAAGCAAGTTCTCTCACACACATATGAGTGCCTCTGGATTTGTTTCTCTAGTCAACCCAGACTAACACAGAACCTAACACAGTATCTTACACATATTTATTTAAAATGATTGATGAATTCAAGAACAAGTATCTTTACATTGCAGTGTAAAGCAATGATACAATATTCAGACACGTGGGCAGGCTAGCCTTATATGCCTCTCTCTGAACTACGTTTTAGTATTGGGAATGAATGGTTGATTGATAGGTACAAAGACCAGGATAACTCTGCAAGGCAGTTGCAGCCAAGTGGCATCTCCTGAGATGTACTAGAGTCTTTGCTGAGAGTCCACTGTGCCTCTACCATTCCCTTTCTCCTTTTACACAATCAGACTTCCTTTACTCTCTCACGCGTCTGATATGAGGGCGTGCCCCAAGAAGCTTCCTGCACACAAGTTTCCAGATATTCCCAAAGAACCCAACTTAAGACAACCCGTAAAAGGAATATGGGGGTATGGTTGATCACTTTCATTTTCTTTAATTTACTTTTTTAGACACTGTGCTTTAAAGTGGAAAATGTAATTGCTTTATAATCAAGGAGTGCTGAGTGTTTTGGCTATGATCTAAAGGAAGTTATTTAATCTCTATGAGCCTTGGCTGGCCCATCACTGATGGTCTTCTTATTAGGATTAAAGATTGCCCACACAAAGCAGTTACTACAGCGGTTGACAAAAATGCAGGCACTCCGTATACAGAGGCCCATAAGTGGGTAAAGTTGAATCAGTACAAGACTGAATATTTAGAGCACATCCTTGCCCTTCCCATATTTTCTTTTTACTCATTATGTTGCAGTACCACGCGTTGAATTTTTATTGATGATCTCTACTTAAAGGAGCTACATGAGTTCTAAGTTACTCATATTTCATAGGACATTGTGAGACTAGGAAAATCTTTCAAGCATTCAAAATGGGAATTTACAAATCATCACTTGAGGCAGTGAAATATCACCTGGCTCCTGCTTTTCTGGGGCTCAAAAGAGGCCAAGAGCTTTTCTCATTGTTCAGTTACAACAGAGGTGCTGACCCTCTCCTTTGACATATTTGGATGTATCCTCGTGGAGCAGTTTTCTAAGATCCAGTTTTATTGTTATCGCATTGTCGTTTCATTATCTGCAACCTTCATAGAGAGTTTAGAGAGTTTTAAACTAACTATAAATTGTCTCCAAGATTCTGTCTCCAAGATGACTACCCTGTCCAAAACCTTGATGTTGACTGTTTCCCATAAGTTCTCTCACTCTAAATTTGTTCTTCATGTTTATGATCTACGAGTTCTAATCCTTTCCCAATAATTTCTAGCCCATCCCTCCTCTCCATGCTTTCCTTACGTCATTTTTCAGCCTGAATCTCAGCTTTATCTAACATAGCATGAATTGACAACTCACCCAAAACACTACCTACCATGAATTTAGTGTTTGCTGTGTACTAGGATTCTATGCATAAATAAATACTAAATGTTACAGGACACACCAAAAGGAAATGAAAGAAATGTACATAGTTACTGTGCCCAAAAGGATCAGTCTATAAGGGGATGTCCAGTGGCCTACCAATGGGCTTTGGGTCTCTACTCTGCACTCAGAGTATGACTTTTTGTTCTGACGAGCCAGACAGAGTGCAATGTAGCAACGATGAAACATACAACTTTCCTCTAGTTCCTAAATTCTCCCTCCCCACCCACTAT
>NW_022111320.1:37026435-37027368 GCF_000313985.2 Echinops telfairi
TAAATAAATAAATAAAACAAAACAAAAAGGATCAGTCTACCAATAACTAGTTCAAAAGGTTACATGTGGCAAAAACAAGCAACCCACCAATGGTAATGGCAGAAGAAGTCCAAGCTGCACTGAAGGCATTTGAAAAAAACTAAGTGTCAACTTAAATCTTGTGACAAGGTCATACAGTATGGGAAGCACTTGCAAACCGCTTCCCAGGAGTCAGGAAGATGGCTGCTTGGCCAACCATGGGAAGAGATCTGTATCTGTGCCTATTCGACAGAAAGGTGGCTCAACAGAATGTGGAAATTTTCACACAATATCTTTAGTACGACACACAATTAAAACTGTGTTGAAGTTGATTTAAAAGTAACCGCAACAGTAGATAGATAGGGAGCTGCCTGAAATTCAAGTTGGATTCAGAAGAGGACACGAGGTGAGGTCTAGCACTGGTGACATTAGATGAAGCTTGACCGGAAGCAGAAAATACCAGAATAATGTTTCTTTGTGTTTTATTGACTGTGCCAAGGCATTTGATTGTGTGAATCATAACAAAATATGAATAACATTGCAAGGAACTTGAAGTTATTTAATTGTCCTCATGAGAGTGCTGTACACAGACCAAGAGGCAGTTGTTCAAACAGAGCAAGGGAGACTGCATTGTTTAAAACAAAGAAAAGTATGCATCAGTGTTGTTCCTTTTGCCACAGTGTTTCAATATCTAAACCAAGCAAATAGACTGGACTCTAGGGATAAAAATGTGGCATCAGGATTAGAAGATGGCTTATTAACAGCCATAGGTGTGAAGATGACACAACCTTGCTTTTTAAAGTGAGGAGGACTTGAGGCACTTGCTGTTGAAGACCAGGACTATAGTCTTCAGTATGTATTACAACTCAGTGTGAAGAAGAAGAAGGAGGAGGAGGAGGAGAAGAAGAAGGAAGA
>NW_022111320.1:37028391-37053307 GCF_000313985.2 Echinops telfairi
GCTGGCAGGGGTCTCTCTGTGGCTTCTCTGGCTTCCAAGGTCTGGTTGCCTCCATGTGGCTTGTCTTCTGCAATGTCTCCCAGGAAGTGGCAGAGAGAGAATTGTCTCCCGCCTCCAAGGAGAAATTACCGGATTTTCCAGAATTCTCAGAAGACCATGCTTACACAGAGGCCTCTCTGGCTATGATCTGATTGACAAGCTAGTATAACTACCACAGTCCCTAACCGCAACAATATATACAAGGTGTTCTGCTAGAAGATTTTACAGCAGTGGTTCACCAAGTGTGGGTTTTAAGATCAGTGCATCTGAGAATGCATTACAGAAACAAATCCTTAGAAATCATCCAGATCTAGTGAATCAGTAACTTAGGGTGGGGGTTGACTATCCCCCCAGGCGATTTGATTCATGTTCAAGTTGAGAACCACACATTTGCCAATTCTGTATTTAATTGTCGAACCTCACACTATCTGATAGTCTCCCTGTGTCACGGATGAGGAACCCAAAGCTCAAAAACCTTAAGTAATCTATAGGAGGTCCCACACGTTGCACATGGCAACATGGGCAATAAGTGCTGGTGTGTAAGAAGCCCTAGTTCATGGTCTCAAATTCTACTCAGTGAACTACCTCACTTCCTGCATCTCCCATACTGTCTCTTTGTTCTTAGTAAGCCTGGGCAAACGATGCTGTGCCCTTCATTTGTTTATCTGCTGATGTCTTTGACTATTTTTGAGATAAAGGTCATGTCATGGAATAAATTCTGACTTCTAGTGACCCTACAGGTCAGAAAAGAATGAACTGTTCCTGTGTTCGTGAGGCTGTAAGTCTCTCCTGGAGTAGAAAGCTTCATCTTTTTCCTGCGGAGTCTCTGGTGGGTTTAAACAGCTAAGTTTGTGATTAGCAAACCAACACACAACACTATGCCGTAAGGGCCGCTTATTATTGGGATTGTAATATATAAAAACACTGATCTTCTCATTTCCATTTTTAGTTTTACTTCTAAGTGTTAGTGACCATTCTCTGTTAATACTGATTATCTACACATTTGAGTTACCAGTATGGTTTCTTCTTTACCATATTGTCCAATAAATTCTCTCCTTCTCTGATCTGGAAATTGCTTGCTACACTTTTGGTCCCTTAGCAACGAAAGCATTTGGGGTTTTTCTTTACTGAAGCAGAACAGCCTTTCCTCAATTTGGCTACCATCCATATGCCTCCAATGTTTCTTTCTAATTATTCCCTTTATTCCCAGGTTTTGAGAAATAGTCAAACCTTCATCCTTGAATTCTTTAACCACCAACAATCAGGACATCTATCTTGTGCACAAGAGCCAAAATATGTCCTTGAGTATATCCTGCCTGAATTTTGAAACCAGACTTGACACATGGAACACTGGTGACAGAAGACCTGAAAAGGCATAGGAGGACATGAAGAACATCATACAGGAAATTTTAACTATGTCAAAAAAGAAAAGATAAAATTGGATGTTAGGAGAGACTCTGCAACTTGAATGCTGCATAGTTACAGCAAATGGGAGAAATCATGGAGTCAAAGAGCTGAACAGAGAATTTCAAAAGGTCGCTTGAGAGGACAAAGGGAAGACTAACAATGATAAATGCACCTGGAGTTAGAGAGCCCCAAAGCAAGAACACTTGAACACTCAGCGTATCTCAAGGTGAGAGAAGCAAAGAGAAGTTTTAATCCGCAAGTTTAAATATTGATGGATTCTCCGAGAAAAATACTGAATAATACAGGAAGTATCAAAAGACAATGCAAATAATACAGTCACTGTGCCAAAAAGAACTGGTCGACATTCCCTCATTTCCAGAGGCAGCATATGATTTGGAACAAATGGTCCAGAAAGAAGTCCAAACTGCACTGAAGGGCTTATAAAACATTAGGTTTCAGAAACTGACAGATAGTAACTGAAATGTTTCAACAAGGTGGTGAAGCTCTAAAAGCACCCACTCATCTATGGCAAGAAATTTGGAAGCTGGCTCCCTGCCAACCAATAGGTAAACCAAGCACCAAATGCACTGTCATCAGATTGGGCTGCCCTCACAGCAACCCTACAGGACAGGGCAGAACTGTACCTTGTTGTTTTCTGGGGGCACTGGAAGTAGAAAGCGTCCTCTTTTCCCCATTGAGCTGCTGCTGGTCCCCAACAGCAGGCCTTGTAATGAACAGCTCAACATGTAACCACCACGCCACCAGGGCTCCACTAAAACACAGCCATATTTGTGTTTGTTCCAAAGAGAGCTGACCCAACAGAATGTTGAAATTATTGAGTAATGTCATTAATATCAAATGCAAGTAAACATTTGCCTAGCATCATTCAACAATGGTTGCAGCAGTACATTTAGAGGGAGCTGCCAGACATTCCAGATTCAGAAGCGGATGCGACACAGTCATTTCTTACATCAGACAGATCTTAGCTGAAAGCTGAGATGGCTGATATTCATGGGAAAGTTGAATAATGAATTAGGAAGACTGAAGAATTGATGCATTTGAATAATGGTTACTGGCAAAAAAAATATTGAAAGTACTATGGACTGCCAGAAGAGGAAACAAATCTGTGTTAGAAAAAGTACAGTTGGCATATTCCTTGGAAGCAAGGTTGGCAAGACTTCATCTCATGTTATCAGGAGATACCAGTCCCTATGGACGGACATCATGGTTGGTCAAGTATATGGCGACTTCAAAAGAGGAAGCTCCTCAACAAAACAGGTTGACACAGTGGCTGGAACAAAGGGCCCAAACGTAACAACACTTGTGCGGATGGAGCAAGACCAGGAAGTGTTTCTTTCTGTTCACATAGTTGAGTCAGACCCAACAGGACAGCACCTGTTCACTAGTGTGACTACTTCAGAGGCAATCAATTAACTTTTTAAAACCAGATCACCCTCTAAAACAAAAACAATAACTTTCTTGATTTGTATATTTTTGATGTCTCTGTACCACTTATTATCTGTGACCATCTCTGTAACAAAATACTTAGTTTCCATGAACCCCCTAGGGCTTCTCTTCTGATTTATATGTCCCTATATGTGGCCAGATGTCTCTCAGATATTTAATTCTAAGACAGAACACATTTTTTTGAGAGCAAGACTTTAATTTCTTATGATTTGAACAGCCCACTGATAGGCTACTCTACCAGGGCTCCCTTAGCATCTGAGCTTCTTTCTCAAACCAACATTTTAAGAAAAGATCAACTTTAGTTTCTTTTCTTGATGTCTCAGTTCCTCGTGCTATCACCATTTTTCATTTACCCAGGTTCAAAATCGTAGCCATAGCTTTCAAACATCCTGGTCTTTCATTCCTCATAACTGTTATCATTGTATTCCTAATCCCTGACTGAGGGTCTCATTGCCTCATAACTGCTTTCTATCACTCTACCATTTTCTGGTTCTAGACTACCCTGATACTTTGCAACACTATCCCAATCTTTTACTATAATTCTGATCATACTGGTCTCTAGCTACATTCTGAAGTACACATGGATCAGGTTTGCAATTCCAACTGACTTGACACGATCAAGACCTGTCATGTATCTTCCTCCATGTACCTACAAGCTATAGGTTGTAGATAAATTGAAACAGCTGCATATGTCTCTTATTGAACCTGATGTTTGTACAAGAAAAGAAGTCCTAGTGGTGAGGTTGGTTGTGTGTGGGACTGTTAACCACAAAGTTGGAGGTTCAAAGTTACCAGAGGAGGGAAATGCTCCTGTAAAGCCTTCGTTTTAGAAACCCGTGGAGTCATTCTGATCTGTCCTCTAGGGTAACTCTGAGTTGGATTCAATTATTTTGGGTTATGACAAGAAAAGTTTCGAATCCTTTCCAGGTATTTAAAAGCTGCAATGCAGAAAGTGAGTTATTACGTGAAGTATTTGTGGAGAACAGATCTCTTCTTTTTGTCTCACTTAACACCCATGATCCACTCACTCCATCAATGGTTTCAACGTGAAGGCAAGTTTACTAGACAGAACGTGAAAATGGGGTTGTTTTGTTTGTTGGCTCTTCCTAAGTAGGACCCCAAGGCCTTTCAGATCATCTTCCAGAGAGTGGCTTAGAAAGCCATAGTTTGTTCTTGTTGAATTTGCTTTGCGACTCAAAATGTGGCCCTTGGCACAACAACTTTGACCCATCCATGAACTCGTTAGAAATGCAATCCCAGGTGCTACCTAGACAGCTGAATCAGAACCTTAGTTTTAGCAAGATCCCAAGGTGACTCCTACACACAGTAACGTTAGTGAAACACTCCTCCAAGCCTTAAAGCCTGGGGAATGTAGAATCTACAGTCAGGTAAGGGATTGGGGGGTGGGGGGGTGGGAGGGGGGCGGGCGTGGAGAAGGCAAATCTGGGTCCTTCAACCAGGTGGGTATTAGGTTTTGTGGGGAGATTTTCCTTTACATTTGCAGTCGCTTTGCCAGATCCCTCTCTCTAGGAGGCTGTCCAGGTGAGTGTTCTACAGCAAACAAATAAAATAAAATGGGATCAAGGGTTATCAGGTAACCGTGCCCATCCTTGGCGTCAGGAACAGCGAATTGGGCAGCCAACCGCAAAGTCAGCAATTCTATCCATCAGCCTCTCCAAGCCAGGGAGAAAGGAGTTTCTACTCCAGTACGGATTTATGGTGTCAGGCACCCACAGGGGCATCCGGACTCTGTCCTGTAGGATTGCTACAAGCCGACGACTTGATTGCAGTGAGTGGATGTGTCCGTCCTCAGAATACACGGACTGCCATATCCAAGCCCAGTAGCCTGATGCAAGGAAGGACTTGGGCACAAAGGAAAAGCTCCCATTCAAAGCCTTGACGAAATCGCTCACTCCGGCTCCCTTCCAGTCGCTATAGTTTCTGGAAGCAGTTCTCCCTGCTTCCTTAACACCCAAGATTCAGTCCGTGAAAGCTAGTCGGGAGACCCTCGTCTCCTCGTTTTCGTCTTCTCCCCGCACCCCTCTGTCCCTGAACCACACTGCCGACCCCTTCCTCGCTCCTGCTCCCACCTCTCCGCGACCCCAACCCCGAGCCCAGCGCGGGGCTCCGGAGACCGGCGGAGCGCAGCTGGCTCGGTGCAGCCAGAGGCGCGCCCACAGCCCGCGCCAGCTCCAGCCTCCGGGACTGACCGCGCGGTCCCCGGGGACAATTCTCTATCGCCACCGCGCCCGACTCTCCTCGCCGCGACCACCGTGCGCGCCCCGGGGACCGGATGCCAGGGCCGGGCAGCCGGGCGGCCGGCGGCAGGAGGATGAAGAGCTCTGGGACCGGGAGGAGAGGAAAGCTCT
Source organism: Echinops telfairi (assembly GCF_000313985.2). NCBI lineage: Eukaryota > Metazoa > Chordata > Mammalia > Afrosoricida > Tenrecidae > Echinops > Echinops telfairi. The sequence goes on from NW_022111320.1 coordinate 37,033,674, forward strand.
CCGGGGCGCCCCCTGCACAGCCTGGCCGCGGTAAGTGGATCTCAGAAGCGGGTTCGCGGGCTTGGGCGGCCGCGCTGGCGCTGGGTGGTCCCTCCGGGTGCAGGGTGCAGAGGAGCGCAGGGCTGCAGCACTGGGAATAGGAGGCACCTTGTCTGGTGGACCCGGGGACCACCTGCCCGCGCGCGTGCGTCTCTGACCCCCCCTGCGCCACCGGCCAGTTCCTCTGCCTCCAGTGCTCTGTGCCTGGGCGCACCCTGGCTGTGGGGCGCCAGAGTCGGAGTGGAGACCGCGCAGCTGGAGGGTCGCCTGTCCCTGGGTTGGGGACCAAGGGGTCCCAGGTGTCCAGGGCTGGGCACCAGAGACAGGTGCCCTTCTGGGTCCTCTTGGAGGTGCGCCAGGCGCGCTGCCTCCCAGGGAAAGCTGGTGAAGTTGTGGGGAGACTGAAGCACCACCGACCCGTTCGGTGGGTCCTCGTTTCTTTTCTGCCTCTAACCCTTTTTAAAAATGAACTGTCTCTACTGAACGCAGGTGATTTGAGTGGAGCATAGAGCCCTCCTGAGTTACAGGCAGGTTCCTAAGTGGCAATCGCGCTGGCCAGGCGGGTGGGGTTGGGAAGCTCTGGGAGGCAAAGGTGCCCAGTCTGCGGGCCTTCCTGCCCATCTAACTGGCTGGCTGTCCTCTCTCACTGGTTGCCCAGTGACACTGGCCTAGAAGGGAGAGGGCCATGTCTGCACTTTTAACTTCTGGAGTCTCCAGGAAAGTTTTCTTTCTGGGTTCTATGGGAGAGCACCTTGTGCCCCACTATGGGTGCACTCTGCAGATCGCAGCCCCTCTCAGACATCTTCATGTGATTCTGGGAGGCTGGTAAATGCAAATGAGTCAGGTGGCGTTTGGAGAGTCTGCAAAAATTCTGGAACCTTGAACTGACTGAAGAACTCTCCACATCGAAAGGGGTCACTCAGGACCCCGGAACTGGCGCTTTTCTCTCCTTTTCCTGAGCTGCTTTTCTGGGATGTGGAGGGGATAATTCTCTCCTATGGCAGGCTATTTGCGAATCGTGTTTTATATGGGCTTTTCAAGTATCTACTCTGTGCGGGTTCCCCATGTTTGGGAAATCCGCGGAGAAGCTGTATCTGCCTTTGGGTTTGCATTGGCTTGTGCTGGGTAATTTGGTGGCTAAACTCTGGTCTCTGAGCTTGAAAGGCAAATATGGGTCATTGGAATTTATGTAGATTGATGCAGCACAGCACGTCTGGGATTGGCTGCATTTTCTTCACATCTCCTTCCAGATGTTACTGAGAACTTGAGCACCCTACCCCCACCCCCAATGGGGCTAAAATATAGACTGAGTGACTAGACAAACATCCTGAGTTGACATTATCATCTTGAATTGAAGTAAATTAAATCTTGAAAGTTATCAGAAAAAAGGACAGTACTTTTGGACATCTTTTGCTCTATGAAAAAGTGGTCGAAGGTGATTGGGAGTCATTAAAATAATAACACCATGAGCGTTTGTTTCACTTCGCTTCATGACTAATACTATACTAAGAGTTTGGGGTACTGTATGAATATGCAACCACCCCCCAAATATAATGTCTTTATCTTTCCAATTTGGGGAATAATATAACAGAGCCTTAAGCCTTACTACGGAGTCAATTTTGACTTGCAGCAACATTATATAGGTTTTCAAAGCCTGTAAATCTTTAAGGTGACAGATTGCCCCTCTTTCTCCCAAGAAGCAGGGTTCCTTCATAAAGTTGCTAAATTAGGGGAAAGGAACCCAAGATCGCTGCACTTCAAAGTTCCTTCCAGTAACTACTATGCAACTTCTTTCAGCTTCATTTGAAAAGTGAGAGGACTGGACTTCGATAAGCTCTAAAGTCCATTAGAAATTAGCATAGTGGTGGCCAGAGCAGTTTCAAATATTTAATGTAATAGAAATGTGGCACTTGAGACATCACATAAAAATTACATGACATTTATATAATTTGGCCTGCCAGTGTACAGGGTTAAATGCTGAGATCTTGGTGTTAACCTTGATAACATTCCTAGGGTCTTTTCATTGTAAATCAATGGTGTTTGATTTATAACATCAAATGATACATTCTAATAACTCTGGACAGTTATCCTGAGCATGGTCACGTTAATATTTCAGACAGTTTATAATTAATGCTTAGTTCCTAACAGGATGTTGATTTTCTATTAAGAGATGATAACAGCTTGTTTTAAAATTCAACAGTATTTTCAAAACAATTACTCCCCCTGCTGTGATTTGCTATTTACTATGTGCATCAAAAGTTCATTAATGAAAGATGCTTGCAATTAAAAGAAAATGTTTCCTCTACAATAAAAACTACAGGTAGAGGATTCACATCTAAGTTGGGGCTTATTTTATCTAATATTTAAATAAGATCATACTTTTCTTATAGCAAAATGTCTGCAGTAGCTAAGCACACATCTTGCCTTATTTCTTACTTTCTCCAATTCATAAGCCTATAAACAATGAGTTTTCAGATAAATTGTGCCAGTACCTATTTAAAGATTTTGAGGTTTTATAATTAGGAGTAAGAATAGCAAGATGCATTTGTCATTTTTTGGGTAACTGTTATGTTTGAATATACTGATGTATTTTTAAGTCATAGATATAATTTGCCTGCACATGAACAGAATTATCAAATAAAAATTCTACATCTGCATTGGGACATAAATTTGGTTAATATCCTAAATGTAAGATGATTTTGGGTATAGATAATCATTAAGGAGTTGAAAGTTATTTTACTACACTCCATTGTACTTGCATGGTACATTATTGGTTTGGAATCAGATTATTTCTTTGTCCCAATAGAGTGACTAATGGCAATTACTGTATTTTCTCGTTTGTTTTTGGATTAAGTTGTGTACTTGTAACATTTCATTGCATAAAATGTAAAATTTTTTCCCCTTGTTAAAATCAAAGTCTTAAAAAAAAAATCACACCACAGTTTAGTTTCTGGAACAATATATTCTGAAAAAGTTAAGGCCTAATAGAGGCATAACAATAGTATAGTAATGACTTCCCTAGATGTTCTGTTTATTTTATGGCAGTAGATAATGAGGTTGTTATTGTGGCTAACATGGAATTGTCAAAGTGGAAAATAGTCGATGACAATAGACTGTGATAAATGGGTTAACTTTATAATTATATGAATCTGTTTTATCCTGTATTTTACAAGGGCTCAACCGTAACAATTGTGAGGATGACACAGGACTGGCAGTGCTTTATTATGTTGTAAATAAGGTCATCATGAGTTCCAACTGATTCAATTGCACCCAGAAACAGCAACAATTAATTTTCATAACATAATATTGTATTTGATAATGTTTTGTGATTTGTTCAACTATACTTCTAAACGGTGGTTTAAAATCTGTAAACATGAATGATTTTGACATCAGAGATTGAAGAAAGTAACACAGGAGAAGGCTGGGTAATTTCATATGCTTCAAAAGCTTGGGATTCAAGAACAATGGCACTTACCAATTTCTATCAAAGGTTCTAAAGTACTGAGTTGAATAAGAAAGATAAAAACTGTACATTGAAAATCAAGGGAACAGTTAAATACCACAGGATATTTTGATTAGCTTATATATAGTACAATTCCAAAATTCATTAGAGTAATTTATTGCTTGATAAATCTGATAAAACACATTAGAGGTCACTTTTACAATGCATGTATTAATATCTGGTTGGGCCAGCTTAAATCAGTGTCATCTGCCTTTTTCCCTTTTCTGAAATAACCCATTCTTCATGCTTTCCCTTCTCTATAATAACCCCAAAGTTCAAGAACATGAAGAGGCAACGATGCATCCCTTCTCCCTTTGTATTGAGGAAATTTTATCCCAGAAACAAGGGAGGATGCAGCATTCAGAGCAAGATTTGTTGTTGTTGTTAAACAGTTTTATTAGCATATTATAAGATGTAATTATTCAATCATATTAATAAGATTTGTGCAATCATCTCCACAATCAATTTCAGAAATTTTCGTCTCATAATCATTGTTGTTAGCTCACCATTTCCCCACATTGTCTACTGCCATGGCCCCAGGCAATTATCAATCCAGTTACTGTCTCTCTAGTACTACCTATCCTGTATTTCACATGCAGAATATCATACAAAACACAAACAGGATACAAACAAACAAACAATAATTACAAGACAAAACAGAAATATCTCAATGGAAAAGAAAGCAGAAAATAATAAAAAACATAAACAACATTGGAATGGATCAAAAGGGAAATCAAATAATAATGTAATACATTTTAACCTAACTACGTTTACCATAATCGACTGTCTCGTGCTCTCTGCTCTGACAGTAAGGCTGTTCACCTCCCTATAAGATGGTTCAAAGGAATTCACTGGAGGCTTAATCCGCGTGGGGACCCTGCAAATGGATTGTGGGCTTTTACTGTTATCCATTGCCTCCTGCAATCAAAGTGTTCACAGTTTAAGCTCTGATATCATCCCCTCCTTGGATTCGGATTTTATTATTTACAAAGAGGCTGGTCTGCTTCTTCCATGTGGACTTACTTGATGATTCACTTAGATGACTGCTTGTTTGAAGACAAGCCTTTAAGACCTGAGACACTATTCTTTCTGCTACACGGGCAACATCTGGTTTCTTCACCACACTCAGAAGCAGAGTTTTTTAAGAAAGGGGTTTGCAGTAAAGTGGTGTTTTTACTTTCTTTACATCTTCCAGGAAAAATCATGCCTCTGGTACACTTTGCTAATTAACATTACCCATTTGGCTTAACTCCCCAGGAGAAGACACCATCAATTGACCACAGTGTAGAGTGTGTCCTACTCCATAGGACAGAGTAGAATTGGCAGTGTGGGTCTCTGAGACTGTAACTCTGTAGGGAGTAGAAGCCTCATTTTCATGCTGAACAACATTGTTGGTTGAAACTGCTAACTTTTTGTTTAGCAGTCCATGGAGAGCCATTACACCCCAGGGCTCATCCTAGTGTTTAACCTAACCTAACTCACTGCCATCGATTCAAGTTCAACTTATAGTAACCCTATAGGACAGGGGAGAACTGACCCTGTGGGTTTCTAAGATCTTTCTAACTCCTTACGAAAATAGCAAGGCTCAAAAATAGAAAGCGTGGTCTTTCTCCCGCAGAAGGGCTGGTGGTTCATACACCAGGACTCCTCAGAGTAGAACACTGCAGAACTCCAATGGAGGATTTTCCTGAGTCTTTTGTACCAGATGTTCTTTGTGTAGTGTCTGTGTGATTGTGTTATGCATTTCATTTTTTAATTGCTAACAAGTATTCATTGTAATATTTCTATAATGTGTTCTTGGAGATTTCTATCTCCTTTATTTTATTCCCTTGACCATCCTTCATTCCCTTGATCCTGATTGGGATTGTATAAAAATTATTGAAATATTTTCTGAGTATCTTTAAATTAACATATCTTAAACATACAAATAATACATTAAACTTTAGAAAGCATTCTGAAAAGCTACATTTTAAAACAGTATTTAGCTAACTTTCTGGAATTATAGTTCACAGAAGCTTTGCAAATCACCTGGAATTTATAGACTAAAGGTTACATGAACTGAGCCCTTACAAGCTAGGAGAATGGAGTGCATACATTGTACTTCCCTTCGTGCTAGCATCTCCATCTATAATGATGACAGTGAGTGACCTACCGGACTGGGGCTAAATAAAGTGATACATGTATGGTGCTCTGAATACTGTCAGATGCATAAACAATATACTATATATATTAACTATTTTAATCATCATCACGTTTTCGTTTACCGTGGCTGCTGTAACCAATTATCACAAATGTGGTAACTTAGAACATCCAAACTTTTATTCTATTCCAGTTTCTGGAGATCAAACGTTTCAGATCAAGGTATTCCCAGAGTTATGCCCCCTTTGGTGTGCTTGGGAAAACTTAATCTGCCCCTTCCTCTTCCCGATTCTGGCTGCTCTCAGCATTCCTGGGATTATGACTGCATCATGCCAATCTTTGCTTTCACCTCCTGTCCTATGCCTTCTACCTCTCTCTTACACACACTTAGGGCCCACATGGATAACCCCGATACATCTCTCTATCTCAAGACCTTCAATTTAATCACTAGTGCAAAGAATTCCAAAGAAGGTATCATTTATAGGTTCCAGAGATTAGTGCTTGATATCTTTGATGGGGAACCATTATTTTGTCTCCCATATTTATCACTGCTCTCATTGCATTGTTATATTTTACTAGAATTATTCAAAGATAGCCAGAACAAAGAGAAATAAAATACGACAAACATAGTGTCGAAAGCTTATGTATATCTAAATTACATCTATCTAATTAAGAATAATGCACAGCCAAGTTGACGGGGCGGGGGATGCTTCAAAAAGTTCAAGGAAAAATGACATTACCTTTCAATACAGATTTCCATTAAATTATTTTTCTTCTTAAATCCTTGATGCTTCCCTATATAAATGGAGTACATTGACTTATGATCAAATTTTGATTTTAAAAATTATAGGGGAATCTATTATGTCCTGCATACTTCACATTCAAATCAGGCACTCAATAAACATTTGATGAATAATTAGTCTGTGCATGTGGAGTGTCATGCAAGGTTCAATCAAAGGACAGGCAAAAGAAGATCCTGTTCTCAGGGAATATAAAGTCTATATATAAATAATATTACAGAAGACACCAAAACCAAAATCTAAACTCACCACCAGAGAGGCAATGCTGCCGTATCAGGACCCCTTTGGGTTTCTTCAACCGTAACTGATTACTGGAGTAGAAAGCTCAGTCTTTCTTCTGTGGAACAACTGGTGGTTTCAAACTGCTGACCATGTGGAGCACAGTCCAACACAAAACCACTATACCACCAAGGCTTCGTGTCTAATGAACAGTTTTACTGAGTATACCTACTGTCATAGAGTAGATTCCCACTAAGAAACCAATACCATGGCGTTATTTCTGATTCATAGCAACCTTGCATATGGCTTCGGAGGCTGTAAATTCTTAATGGGAGCAGACAGCATCATCTTTCTCCAGGAGAGCAGCTGGTGGGTTTGAACCAACAACCTTACATTAGCAGTCCAACACTCACCTGAACGGTCCCCAGGACTTCCCCTTAAGGTTTCCAAGCCTGTTCATCTTTATAGAAGTACACTGCCACATTTTTCTCCCTCACGTGGGCTGGTGGGTTAGAATATGGTTAGCAGTTGGGCCCTTAACCACTGTGCCCTCAGCTTCATTTATTGATTATAGTTCTTTATGTTTAATCTCAAAATGTAGGAGGAAGGGATTATTTTTAAAACCACTTTAGAAATAAGGAACTGAACCAGAGATGGTATAACATACTGGAAGGGCCAACTTCTGTCTGCACTCTATGTATCTGACGTACATGTGCACTACAAAACGGAAATAAAGGATCAGTCGGAATTTTGGCAGTGATTGTGGGTGGTGGATTCAAACATGATTAATATAATTGGAATCACTACACAGTCTACCAGAAAGCATTGATTTGGCAAATGTTGTTACCTATAGTTTTACAATCATAAAAAATTAAAATGCAGCCTTTTAGCACACTAGTAAATAAAAAATGATCAGTTGTATAATTTAATCAAAAATTTCAGCAAAGAAGATACTCAAATTATTTGGTATTTTGAGAATTGGTATTATTTGGTACTCTGGGCATTATTTGGCTTAATTGGCAAGTTAAGATATTTTTCTTCGATTTGAAAATTTTAATTTGACTTTTTCCCCCCTAAAAATTGGTTTTAGTGAATAGACACTCAAACTAAATATATTATTTTACACTCACATTTTTCTGGTAGTAGGTAGGCCTAAGATCTTGTAAAATATTGGTTGAAATGTTGCTTACTTTTTGGGTGTCTTGGGTTGGTTCTGATCTGCTGCCACTGTATGTACCACAGAGGACACATTGCCCACGCCTGCACTGTTCTCACCATTGTGATTTGGCGTGAGCCCATTTTTGCAGCCACTGTGTCAGTCCATGTTGGCAAAGGTCTTTCTTTCTCTTTTTCATGGACATCTAACCTGCCAAGCATGTCTTTTGATGATGACTGCACTATCATTCCTCTTGAAATTGTCCTTCCTGCCATTGTCACCCATATAACTGTCTGATTCAAAATAGCCGACTCAAAATAGTCTACTTCAGCTCACTAATGCCTAGGATATTGATCTTTAAGCTCCCATTTTTGATAACTTTCCTAGATTCATACTTCATACCTTCCAAGTTCCAATTATTAAAAGATGCTTCCAGCTGTGTCCGTTCATTTTGAGTCATATTTTAGTGCCTTCCAACATGAGGCCCTCATATCTAACATTATATCTCACAGTGTTCTGCGGCTGTTCATGAAGTTTTCAGAGGATAGCCCCCCCTCCCCAATGGACAGTTTATTCCTTCTTCATAATCTTTTCTTAGTCTCAAAGCTCTGCTGAAGCCGTTTCACTTTGGATAACCCTGCTGGTATTTAAAAGACCAATAACATAGCTTCCATCATCACAGAAACACACAAGCCACCACAGTACAAAAACTGACAGACAAGTGGTGAATTGCTAAATTAGAGGGGATAATGAGAATGAATAAGCTATAATGCAGACTAAAATATTGATATTTCACAACATCACAAATGTAATATTAAACAATGGAAGCCAAAGTACCCCCAAACCATGATATTTTTTATAAGTATGCAAAGTTGAAGATTGTAGAAGCTCTCTTGGCATAGTTGTTACACATTGGGTGGCTAATTGCAAGGTCAGTGGTTCAAAACCACTAGCTGTTCTGTGGTAGAATGAGAATCTTTCTGTTCTAAAGAGTTATAGCCTCAAAAACCCACAGGGGTAGTTCCACCCTACCCTATCGGGTCATTGTGAGTCTGAAGCAATTGGATGGCAGTGAGTCTGATTTTTTGTTGAAAGTTCAAGGTTAAGCAAAGTTAAGTTATGAGCCATTTGTGGTTTCTCATGGGGGAGAGAGCCTGGTGCTAGAAATGTTTTGTTTTCTGAAGTGGGTGATGATTACATGGTTTTATCTACTTACAAATCCATTGAACTGTACAATCCTTTTTGAAAACTTCTCTGCATGTAGGCTTGGAGACTGCTTGTCCGTTGGACTAATGGACCACAAGAATATTCCTCTCTATGACCAAGACCAGAACGAGGTGCTCTTAAAGCAATCACAATAGAAGGGCTTGGAAAGAAAGGAGAAAAAATGTTGAACAAAACTCAAAAATCACAAAGAAAACAATGAGGCTAATTGGTCAGAAAGACTAGTGGAACCACATTATTATGACCTTTGCTTACCTCTCATGTCTGGAAAGGAACTCATTCGCAAGGCCCAATTCTCTGATAAAGAATAGATCAATAAGGGTGATGAGAACAATAGGGAGGTCCAAGTACCTTGGAATAATCAGCCTTTTGAGATTAAAAAACGGTAAGCACCTGCCCAAGGAAAATGCTCAAAAGGGTGAGGGATGAAGAAAGAATGGAAGCAGAAAGCAGAGGGAAGAAGTGCGAGAAGTGATACGGGGATTGGAATCAATGGAATGAAACAAAAGGTGTATGAACTGTCAAATGGAAAACTGATCTCTGCAACCAGATCTTCTCCTCACCAATTCACAAAAACACATTCTTTTAAAGCTGATGATAGAGCCAATAGATTACATGAGCCAGTCCATATAAAGTGCTTCAATAAGGGCAGTTTTTTAACTAAAAAAATGTTGTTATTATTAGGGGTCATTTTTATTGTAAATTAGTAAGTTACATTCGTGATGGTAAAAATGAAATGTTACAAAACAACGAAAATCTGAGAATTCCATGACAACGATACATTTCCTTAAAGCATGGGGGAAGTAAAGTTATACTCAAACTAATGTTTGAAGGGAGCGTTTAGACAGACTTGGCCCATCAAATTGATTTGAAGTTTTAGACAACCATCAGTCCCTAAAATGGTGGAAATTGTTCTAGAAATAAAACTCTATTCCTGGTACTGAGATTGAAGAGAAAATTCTCCATATGTGTTCATGAAGAGTTATTTGAATGGTACACTGTGCAACAAGACATCCATTAAGTTATTTTAGCAAATATTTTCATAGAAATCCTCCTTAAAAAGTGCATAGGAACTTAGTTTATGGATTTCCTTGTGTTGTGACTTGAAGTTCATACAGTTCAAAGTGTCTAGAATGATGCAGGGGTGGATATTCTTTTGGCAATGCTGGGTCCATTGTGTTTCCCTCAGTGAAGCTTTTGAAACAGTCAGTTTGAGCCCCCCTACTCTGACAGCTTTCACGTGTTGATATTCTTTATGATGGTTTTTTAAAACATAATACGATGGACTTTCATAGTCACAGCTGATGTAGGCTTGATCCACCGAGGAAGCTGAGAAGATTATCTGCCAGGACTGGTAACGGGAAAGTGGAAGCAAGGTCCAGATTTCCCTTAAAATATTAAGATGCAGAGGACCAACTTGGATTTCCCTTGGTAATGAAGTTCTCAGGTCTCCTCGAACATCAGTAATCTAGATGGTAAATTCTGTTAGGGAAGAGACTGTGTTTTGTTATTTTCTCAATGCCATGTAGACTGTAATCTTAAACCACACCAAATCCTGCCGAAATAACAATCCCCAATTAAACAAACTGACAAAAAACAACGGCTGTTATTGAATCCATTCTGACTCCTGATGGCCTTGTGGATATCAGAGCAGAACTGCTGCACAGGATTGCCTGGACGATAATCTTTCCAGAAAGAGGATGCCAGGCCTTTCTTCCATGATGCCCCTATGTGGGCTCGCCCTCCATCCATTGTAGTTGAGTAGGTGAACCCAGGAATCGATATGTCTAGAAAAAAAGTAGGCGCCTAAGACATCTGTTGAATGAATAAACCACTTTATGTGTTTAGACAGTGAAGTTGTGGAAAACTGATCCAAGTCACTACTGAAATTTAAAGGTATTTTGAGAATTGCCTGCAAACAAAATAATAATCTATCATACGTTGGTACCCCTTAGTATTTGCTCACTCTAGCAAAGTAGATGTAGCTCATTTCTGATTAACTGATGATTCCTCTAGATTTGGTTGACAATTTTTGAATTCCTTTTAATTATTGGTGAGATTCTTAATTAGTTAATAACCATGAGTTGTGTTCAGTGGCAATTTGACTCTTCATAAATAAATTAAATAAAAACAATGAAGTAAAAGGCAAGCTTCCAGTGGGCACATGTGGGGCACCTTCTGCTTTGAGAGACCTGATGGCTCCCACTTTGATGTCCGGATCCCTCCCTTCTCCCTGGAAAGCAATAAAGATGAGAAGACACCACCCTCAGGCCTTCACTGGTAGGCCCACTGAGGTCCCAGGTGCCCAGGCTCAGCCCCTTGGAGAAGAGCTCGCCCTGCACAACGGCTGCGGAACTCACTTCTCCCCAGCACAGGCCACCACGCTGCCCAGAATTGTTGGCGCCATTTGATTGTGAGTTTTTTGTGGGAAGCTAAGTTTTCTTTCTCCAGAAGCCTCCCACGGGACTCCTCCAGGGCCGGCCTCCCCGTAGGCCCCACCTACACTGTTCCTGGAACCCTGGGTTCCACTGCTGCAGCAGGCCTGGGGGAGCTTCCTGGCCTGTCACATTGGAATGTGAGGTTCAGTGCACACCTGGGAAAAAAGTTATTATGTATTAAAATAAATGGATATTTTTCTCATTTTAGATCATAAATTGGAGTATTCTTATTTTAAACTTTCACTCGTTGGAAAGGAAACACTTGAGACTCTCAGGAAAGCCAGAAACCAAATACAAATTTCCCTAATTAGGATTTCATTTTATCATGCTTAAGATTTGAAGAAAGCGAAATAACATTCACAATAGAAAAGTTTGCCACCAGTGGTGAAAAGAATAAGATTTCTCTGACAAATTTCTACTTAGAGGAAACTGTGTTCATTGGTCCTTCCAGAACACATACTACAATATAATTTGAAATTCTGTTTCAGAGTATACGAACAATGACACATGCAACTTCACATTGGTCTTCCCATATCGGGTGCTGTTACCATCAGCTACTTTAACTTTTTAAGTTTGATGAAACAATTAAAGGTCAAGTACTTTCCAAGACCAGACTCCTTGTTTGTCCTGAAGGTGCTTTATGAAGCCAATTTGTCAGCCTTCAAGCCTGGTATTTTTTTCTTCAGTTCCGAAGACTTCCTTTCCCTTTACACTATACAGGAATGCAGGTTCTGCTAAGGCTATCATACATTGGGGTGATTTACCAGGGGACAGTGATGGTATATGAATGGAATAGAGATGAGAACAATCAATAAATGACAGTATTAAGGGAGTGCTAATGAGACTTTAATTTGAAAATTGCTTTAAAACATACTCCAAGAGAGACTTTATTACCACACTCAGATTTGATGTGAAGATAAACTAATTTTATTATGTAAATGCTGGAGCGATTTTAAAAGTTCTTTTATATACCTTGGTATGGTCCTTAAGGAAAATTGTCAGGGCCATTAATAAGTTTCTAAATTGATTAGGCTAATTTGGTACTCTAAAAAGCATCTTCCTATAAATTAGTGCTGCCTATTACGTTCTGAATTACAGTAACTGGCTTGCTTTCCATGGCCAATGGAAACGTTTCCACTCTCTTCATTCTTTGTGCTTTTGCTGTCGCTGGCTTTCCATTTGTCTGGTCACATCACAACAATGAATCATCTTGTCAGTAGCTGAGTATGGAAAATCTGTGTTATTGAAATTGTCTTTGCTTCATCCCTTTGATAATTTGAAACATAGCAACTTAACGGCATTCCCAGATGTGTGTATAATGGGACATTTACTACTTCTGAGTAGCAAAAAGGACAATGCTTCCCTCACCGTACAGTTTATTATTTGTTGTTGAGAAAATAATATGGCAAAACATATATTAATGTAAGGTTTTCTAGATTCACAATTTATGGTATTCACTATAATCATTGACTTGTGGAACCAATTTCTCCTCTTTTTCTGAATTGTTCCTTTCCGTTATCATAAACTTATTGCCCCCGGGTTTTTATCGAACTCTCTAGTTGCTGTTACCAATCTGATTCCTGACAGGGAGTTCTTAAAAGAGCATAATATTCAATGGAGAAGATTTTTACTAGTGAAACTATAGTTTCAAGATGATTTCGGGGGGTATTTTTGGTGTAAAGTTTCTTTCAGAGCAGTAGTTTCAGAGATTTAGCCAACCTTCACGGCTCCAGAAAGTCTAGAGTCCGTAATTTGAAAAAATGTTCTGCAGTTGTTCCTTCTTGATTGTGATTCTGCTCTGGAACATGGTATCACAAGGTTTTGTCATGGTTCCCAGGTACCTCTTGGCTTTCGGATCTCGTGGAAAATGAGGTGGTTGTTCATGGAAGCAAGTAGTCACATATCCCTTTCCCATCTCTATTCCTGGCTCTCTTCCTTCTGCTGTTTCTTATGGCAAATAAAGACCAACTGGTTTTTTGTTTGCTTGTTTTGTTTTTTAAGAAGCCCTAGTTGTATGTGGTTGCTCTTTGGGCTGCTACCAGCGAGGTCAGCAGCTCGAAACAACCAGAGGCTCTTCTGGAGAAGGACATGGCTTTCTACTCCTGTAAAGAGTTCAAGTCCCCGAAACCCACGGGGCCAGTCCTGCCCTGTTCTATGAGATCACGATGAGTGGGGATCGACAAGAAGGCAGGGAGTTTGTGGTGCTTCGATGCCCACTTGCAAGCATTTAAGACCCCAGGGACTACATCAGGAATAAGAGTTACAACAGAAACACCTAGCACGTGATTAAGCTAATTAATTGGTATTTCCCATGAACCTCCAAATTAAGGAGGCAAATCCAAGGAGGTGTTTAGTTGTACATAAACAGCCTCCAGAACTACATTTCTCCCTCAATATATATTTTTCATCCTGAGAAATCAAATGGAATACTTTAATATCTGACACGATGTGTTTCAGAATAATTATGAGTTTAAAGTAATAATCATAAGTGATCTCTCAAGGGGCAGCATAATCAAATAGTATTGGGAGGCTCTCAATTTTTGTAACCAGAAAGAAACGGCAATGTGGCAACTGAATGATTACCCTGATTATCAGCGTCTCTAGGAATATACAGCTATTCATTTATATTTAATAAATTCTCACCAAAGGAGAATCCGAATACTAGAAACGAAGTGTTGTTCTTGTTTCCTTAGAGTGGAATCATAGCTAACCTGTGGGGCACATGTCGAGAAAAGGATGCCAACTCAAAGTGCCTCACTGAAGTAAGGGGCAATGAAAGTTAGAAGTTGGCTCTTACTGCGGTGTCAGTAAACTGAGTCTATTTTACGTGGATGGTAATCAATTATTGAAATTTATTGATTTCCATCATTTGTATGGCTAGCACAGTGAAGTGCTTCCTAAAAGACCAGTGTGCAATCCCATAATGCAGCCAGTGTCTGGAACTAGAATAGTGACGCAACATTTGATTGATATGACTGTGTGTGTGTGAAGCCATCAGAGGGGTCTGCAAACGGAAACAATTTTGGAAGTCATTGAGAGTTTACTTTGAGGATGGCTTGGCCCACTTTTGTGGAAAATTGTAAGAGCAATTTGGAGTATACAAATCAAATGATCAGGCATGGGCTTTAAAGAGAGGAGTCATGCACATATACCAGCTTAGCAAAGATGAATTTCTGTCTTGCTTTATTCACGACTGAAAGTTTTCAGAAAATGAAACTGGTCGTTGGAGTTGCACTATGACTTGGAAATATCCCTCGAGAAGATATTGGTAAAGTTGGTCAGGGGGCTGTGCCTTTAGTAATCGGAGCAAACCCAGGTTCCGTTGTGGCATGTTTGCAGCTTTTCTGTGGCCATCATTTCTATTGCCCTTTTAAAAGGGATGCATCAACAATTTAAAAAACTCACCTCTAAATTAAAAGTATCTTGCATTGAACATTGGACTACTTTAATGTATAGATTTAATCCTCTCTTATAACCTAGGTTAAAATATATATCTTGCATTGAACATTGGACTACTTTAATGTATTGATTTAATTCTCTCTTATAACCTAGGTTAGAAATATATTATATGGCCAATCAAAATAAATAAAAGTATGCCTCTCATCACATCTAGGACACAATATCTGAAATAGGGTGTTATTTCTGAGGGACGTACTGTTAGAGGTAGCATGGCTGGGCGGTGCTGTGGGACTGAGTTCATCTGTCTGCTTCTCTCTGTGCTCTGCACTCTGAGATCATGTCCCCACAGCACAGCACAGCACAGCACATCCAACCCTGGAGGAGTGTTTGCTGGGGACCTGATGCTGTGGGTGCCACCACCTCACCTTGGGCTGTTGTAGCTTCAGTTTCTGCTGCTTGAGCTTAGTGCGAAGGTCTTCAGTCCTATGAGCTAAAGAGACCTCTAAAAGCACTTGACCTCTACTTTGACAGTGAGAAGAGGGATCTCAGGCCACCAAACCTTTTTTGGAGATCTCAGGGGCAGTCCTAATGATCAAAAGTTCCCTGGTGCTTTGCCCTTGTCAGTCTCTTGTCACGCGGGACACCGCCTAGGGCCTGCCATACCCAGAAGACCACAGATCACTTCCAGGGTCATTAACAGGCTGGATTCCGGACCCGCTTTCCCAATCGCAGCCAGAGGAGCTGTGGAACCTGGATCTCCATGAGAGAAGGAGAAATCCCTCCTGACTCAATTTTAAGGCGGGACCTCACAGAGATGTCCCTGCCTCTCCAGGGCACAGGGGTGCTGAAGAGCATGCTGAGGGCCCTTCATAGAGACTCAGTGTGGGGGCAGCTTTGGGACAGAAGTCTAAGGACCAACCCAGGGACTGCAGGCGGAAGACGTACCCTGACACATGATGTTTTAGATACCGTGAGCTGGGGCACTGTGGCAACCCTGAGAGGCCTGAGTCGGGCAGTGACTTTGGACAGGGCATGAGGTCTGCTGGGACCAGCAGGGTGACACGCAGGCTAGGAAGATGCACAGCTGTCAGACCCATGACACGAGCTTCCAGTACAGCTCACTGGCACGTCCTCCAAAGAGGCAGGAAGCCTCACACGTGCCACAAGTGCAGCAAGCATTTCCGTGCCCGGTTCAGCTTTCTTCAGCACCTCCGCATCCACACCAGGAAGCTGGCTGAGTGTGACCCGTGGGGCAAGGCCTTCAGCCACAGTTCACACTTCTCACAGCGCCTGAGAATCCTGGCAGGTGTGGCAAGTGCAGCCCAGAATCCTTATCTGGTGCACCTGGGGTCAAAGGCTACACCTTCAAATAGTGTGTGCAGGCCTTCTTCCGGGGCTCTGAGCGCCCCCAGCAGCGTACCTCACACAGGAAGCCCTGCAGAGCCATGAGTAACAAGGCCTTGCAAGCCTACTCCCCTTTCTTCAGGCTCTTTTGGACCAGCCTTGGTGAGAAACCGTTTTCTGATAGCACTTGGGGCAAGATCCTCGGCTGGAGCTCACTGCTTATTCAGCACCAAGGAATCCACTCCCACAAATAAGCATGGCAGCTGGTTCACCCAGCCAGGGACACCAGCCTACCTTAAGGTTCCAGACTAAAGACACCTTCCCTGTCACTCATACAGCTCTGCATGCCTAGTACCCCCAGGACATCACTTTTGCCTACTGGGTAAACAAAGCAAAACAAACCGAATGGGACAAGGAATATATATACTGTTAGCTATTATGCACGTGGAGATTTTTCAGGAGCCCTGGTGGTGTCGTGGTTACACGTTGAGCTGAGACCTTCATGGTCCACAGTTCAAAACCACCATCAACTCCCTGGGAGAAAGATTGGTCTTGCTACTCCCGTAAACAGTTATAGTCTCAGAAACCCACAGTGGGTCCTGAGTGGGTTCTGTGTCCGCACCGACTCATTGGCAGTGAGTTTGGTTTGGGGACCCTATCTTATAATAACTTTTGTTTGTGCACCCAGTTCTCACTTATCAGTGTGGTTATGTTCCAATGACCATTACGTGTGCAAAAATAGAGTTTGAGCACATCAGATCACAAATGAATGAGGGATGACTACATCATGAACCTCCAAATTAGATCATTACGTAACTGCCAAACCACTGAGAATCATGGCCCAGCCAAATTAACACACGACCTGAGTCATCACAGCCAGTGGTACCTGCGCTTTCCAACTCTCTGTTTGCTGCTGCTGCCAGAACAGTCTGTTCGCCGATAGTTTTACAAAACGTCAGACAATGAGATAGTCGGCTAGAAAAGCAGGAGTGCCATTCTATACATTTTACTTGTAAGTTAATATGATTTACAGTGTTGTAAACATCACACGATCATAAGCATGGGGAGCCTAAATAGATCCTTCAGTCAATGAAGCTACATCTCTCTTTTCAGTATCACTCTTTGGTACTGTTGATACCCAATATGCAATTCCATCAACATGTACAACGTTAGAGAGCCTCTAAAAAGAATCAAGGAAAAGGTCGATTTATTTTTGAGTAAAATGTAAAGCTTTCTTTTTAATATGTACTTCTCTCAGTAGGCTAATGCCAGCGCAATTATACAAAGGCCGTGGAAATCTACAAAATAAAATGAAAAATGTATTGCAATTTACATAACATGATATTTCTGCATATAATTTTAAGTTGGTTGCGTTCATTCTACCCTCCCTCCAGCATTATCTGATGTTGGTAGACTGAAAATGGCTACTGAGTGATGTCATTCCATGTTAACATTGTAAATTTGCTCCCAATAATTAAGTTCTTTTCATCAGCCACAGTTTTAGATATTTTTTTGCAAGGAATCAAAGCAGTGAGTTTTTATATGATGTCAGAAAGGGCTCAGGCTGATTGCATGTTCTGGGCACCGGGCCTGCACCAGATTGTTGGGTCATGGCACCGAGTCACTAGATCATGTTGATGGTTCCAAGAACGGTGGGAATGAATGGTTTATGTATTTATTTGGCATGTGAAACGACAGCCCCACGGAGTGTTTATTCCCAATGTTGCTCTGTTCCTTCTCCTAATCCCCAGCAGATTCCATCCAATAAAGACTCTTCTAGACCTTGTCCTTTATTTCAAAATAGCTGCAATATGTTTTGAGTGCTCAGCACTGCACTGCACTGAGAGTCCTGGGGGCATAGCGGTTATGCTTTGGGATGCTAACTGCAAGGTCAGGAGTTCTAAACCACCAGCTACTCTGAAGGCGATAGTTGAGGCTTTCTACTCCCAGAAAGAGTTACAGTCTTGGAAACTTTCAAGAACCATTCTATCTTGTCCTGTAGGGTCTCTCTGAGTCAGCATAGACTTGATGGCATTCAGTTTTGAGTATGTCATTGGTACAAGTTCTACAAATATGTGTAAAAAATTAACATTTTTGCTGAGAAATGAGGAAACACATCACCTAAAATATAGAATATTAAATACATAGGTATTTAAATTTTATTGATATTTCTTATTCTCATCTGGAAGAATCACAATTTTCCATCTCTCTGAAGTGAGGAAATGTCATATTGCTTTCTTTGGCAAATGAAATATGAATGGATGTAATGTTCCATTTTTCAGCAGAAGACATTAAAAACTGGTATTGAATTTGCTAGATCTCTTTCCTCCTGTCTCAGAAACACCAGTATTTCCGATGGTAGAGATTTGATCCTCTCTCGTGCCTGAGTGAAGATGACAGAATCACAACACCTGCCAACCTGAGATAAATATGTTTCATGAGCAAGATGTGTTCGCTTGTCTAAATCACAAAGATTTGCAGGTTTTGTTATCACAGCACGGCCTGGTGTATACTGACGGTTACAGTCCTAAGTGGAAACGGAAATCAAGCACAGGAAAGATCGCATTTTGAAAGGCAATTGTACTTGTATTTTCAAACTGCCGACTACACGTGCTAAAGTCATTATCACAAAGTCACCCTTGTTCTCAGTTGTATCCATGTTGGTCTGACTCCTGGTGGCCTTCTGTGTAACAGAAATAAACATTGTCTAGTCCTGTGCCATCTTCATGATCATGGGTTTGCTTATTTATGTATGTAATCTAAGTCACTTTTATGGAGTGTCAGGTAGTACTGTCTCAGTTAGTACACACAATCCCTGGAAAGGGTGCAAGGCTGTATGGCAGGGGCTATGGAAGGGGTTCTGAATTAAATGGCCACTTCAGGGGAGCACAGAAAATGGAAAAATGACCAGAAAGTGGAGTCGGGGTAGATCATTAGTTTATTGAAACTGAAGCTATACTCTTTTCTCCCACCATCATCTTTCTTGAAAACATGCAGTTTCTGTTTTCCTCTATTTGATTTTTTGTTGCCTGCATCATTGGAATTTCTGCCTTGTTGTCTAATCTCAAGATAAGGTATCACCCTTGAATTCTAGGTCTTTCTCATCACAATCATCTGGTCTTTTGTCTAATTACCTAATTCTTTCCACTTCAAATTTTATTATGCTAATTCAAGTCCCTGTAAGAGGAATTTCAACAAGTTCATGGAAAAGTACATAATAATTTAATTCAGTTTTTCCCATGAACTTTTTGAAGTCCTCTCATATTTTTATATTAGTCTTTTAATCTGTTTCCTAGACTTCAATATTTCTTGGTCCATTTGGTTCCACGCATCTATTTGAAAATCAGATAAATAATATGGGATATGTATCCAGA
>NW_022111320.1:37053407-37066328 GCF_000313985.2 Echinops telfairi
AAAAAAAATCATTTTATTGGGTGCTCATACAACTCTTATCACAGTCCAAAAATACATATATTGTCTCAAGCACATTTGTACATATGTTGCCATCATCATTTTCAAAGCATTTTCTTTCTACTTGGGTCCTTTGTATCAGCTCCTCATTTTCCCCCTCCCTCTCCCTCCCTCATAAACCCTTGGTCATTTATAAATTATTATTATTTTGTCATGTCTTTCACTGTCCGATGTCTCCTTTTATCCCCTTGTCTGTTGCCCATACCCCTGGGAGGGGGTTATAGGTAGGTCATTGCGATCAGTTCCCCCTTTCTCCTCCCACCTTCCCCTTACCCTCCTGGTATGGCTACTCTCAATATTGGTCCCGAGGAGTTTATCTGCCCTATATTCCCTGTTTATCTAGCTTTTATCTGTACCCATGTACATGCTCTACTCTAGCCAGAATTGTATTCTTATACTCCAATGTAAAAGCCCTTTTTAGATTATTTAACAAACATTCAATTTTACACATTGATTCCAGAGTGGATATTATGAATCTTCTGCTCATAAGATTTCATTAAATAGTTACATGGCTCAAAAGAGAGCACAAATTTCTTATGAAAGGCCCCTCCTAAGCCAACTGTAGTAAATGTGGGTGTTCAAAATATCATGGAAAAATTCCAGTATCTTTTCATTCCATTTTAACATGAACTTATTGAAGCCTCATTGTGTATATATATATAATATTATATATAAGGTGGATTCTAATTAAAATGCATATGTATATTTGTACATTATATGTGTCACACATATTATTCTGACCATTAAGATACAATGGCATTCTTCCAAGAACTCTTTAAAGCCCCATCATATATTTACCGCAATAAAATAATACATAAAATGATACATTTGTACATAAAATTCAAGATGGGTATAGAAGAATATATGAAATATGAGGGAGCTTCCAAAAAGTTTTTGGAAAAATAGAATAGAAACCTTATGAATCCCCATTCATACTTGACTATAAACTAACCATGAAAGTCATTGAATTAGGGTTGTTTCTGAGTTTATTCAACACAAACCCATCTCGATCAAGTTAATGCTAAATCACAATCGCCCTCTCTGACACACTAGGACTGCCCATGTGCTTTAAACTTTATTACTGCCGACAATCACAGCTTTTTCCCACAGAGCAACTGATAGATTTGAACCACTTACCTTTTGGATAGCACTTAACCATTGTACCATTAGGGTCCCCTAATAAATGTATAGTTATCCTTAGTTATATGTTATTGAACATATTCCAAAGTAAGCCTTTGGGTAAATATTTGAAAGAGTGAAAAAAGATTTTATAAAATATTGAGAATGAGGGGTGATAAGGAAATCAGAATCTACCATTAAATGAGCAAAACATTTCCTGTGCAGACAATGCTTTCTCTTTCGTATGTGTAGGAAGTGAGATGGCAAGTTATAATAAGACCTATGGCATTGTGAGCATCTTAATTATATAAAACTACAGGAAAAAGCATTAGCATATAAAAGAAATTTCCATCATGGAGATTATCCAGAAGTTCACACACATAATTGCATAGGGTTTTTCTAGTCTTAGCACAATGAAGCTTTCAGATAAGAAGGAAAAATAGACCAGAGCATTTCATTATCCCCAAACCTCTTACTGAATTGGAATTGTTGTTATGTTTCAGGAAATTTGTACAGGAAGAAATTTAAATTTCATAGTAGCTATGAATTACATTAAAATTGTATATAGCTGGTTGAGAATTAAATTACTTATAGGTTCTCTGCTACCTTTCAGTTTGATGGAGGCTGCTAAATCCATGTCAGTTTTGCCAAGAAATCACTTTTTCACATTACTTTTCTTTTATTTTAGACATTCATTATATCATTTGACTTCTCAGAACAAATTCATGTTCAGTCTCATGAACTTCTTTCCGGCAAATTCAAAATAGATCTAAGAAATCAAGAAGGATCCCATCACTGTTGATTTAAGATAATGTTTGGTATTAAATCCAAATATGTCAGTGACTCGCTATGTTTATACCTTGCTCAGTATAGACCAGTTGCATCAGAGGGGGTGGGATGGGGATGACATTCCTTATAATTATCCAGAGAGCCAAGCTGAAGGAGGCTTGTCCATATCCTAGGCATGGCCCTCAAGGTAACCCTGACAGTGACCTCATAAGGAGAAGTGGATTGCAGACAATAAGGGACATGGTGGACAGACCCTATTTGGAAGTGGAGTGTGTCACTTTGGTCACTTTCTATTTTCCAGCCATCCTACAAGTCACACTTCTCTGGAAGGGGGTCTCAGGGATGGAGTTGGCTCAAAGGAAGAAATGAAAGTGGATTTTATAATCAGCTGCCAATGATGTCATCATCAGGGCAGTTAGGATGCCTGACTTTGGTTTTCAAATCTGAAAACTGACACTGGACACAAAACTCAACAGAAAGGCCTGAGTTCAGTCACCTGTAATACACAATCTTGAGTGTTAAGTCACTGTAAATTACAAATAGCACTTTCTCCAAAGGAACATCCGAATTGGCAAGAGGTAATCATTGGGAGTATAGTAGGTCGGAAATCTTTTCTACTGGAATGTGTAGGACAACAGGGATCCTGACGGGCTGTCTCTGCAGCATTCTCTCCCTCCATTTGCACATCATTGTAATTTTAGAATAGAATGCATGATAAGCCAATTGTAAGCAATCCCTGGTATTTCCAGACATAGTGATTAGTTTAAGATTTAGTAGGTAGCTTAATTGTTCCAAGCCGAGTGAAGTCAAGAGCTTAGTCTCTCTCTCTCTCTCTGGATAATGTGGTGTGTAGATCTTTATGTCGGAAACATCTTCCACCACTTTTCAACTAGGACAAAAGGCACCTTGAAGTTAAAGCCAGTTCAAAGTGGCAAAAGGTAGAAAATCAGAGATAAAAAGAGCTTAAAGGAACACATGTGTAAATTCCTCTCCATTCTATACCTTAATTTATGTAAGTAGATGAAATATTTCCATGAAGTATATCAATAGGTCTTTGAAGTTTCTTTTATCCACAAATAGAGGAAAACATATTATTACAGGTGGCTGATTTAAAATGAGAGTTAGTAGATCCAGAGGGAGAATTTGCCAGCTATTTTTGAATAAGTTTGGTTGGAGTAAAGGTTTAAACAGCAGGAGGATTAATATGAGAGTAAGTCAGAAGATTGTTAGTATGGTCCAGTTCATACACATACAGAGTATTCCAAACCAAAGCTGTTCAGATATCCCTCTGCAAGAAGAGGGCATCTACAGGTGAGTTTTCTTAGTCACCCACTTGCACTAGAATATTTAGGATGTTTTCCACAAAAAGAAAACCCAATCAAAATATGGTTTCTAAGGGAATCTGCTAAGTCATTTAATTCAAAGTAGAAAAATCAGCCCACAAGGTTAGAACAACTGTTTGGGGGGATCAAGTTGGTGTCAACTCATAGTGACCCTAGCAACAATTGAGAAGGGGATCATTTTTTCTTAATTTTCTCTTCAATACTGATGAATAGAAATCCAGATTATTCCCATATCTTATGTACTTAATTAAGTTTTACCATTCTTCTGTCTCTATATATGTTCTCTTTTCTTATCTACTTACTTGTATGCCCATCATCTATGTAGCTACGATCTAAGTCTGAGAGTTGCAACTGTATCTTTAAGCTTTATTAAATCTTAGCTGGAAGGAGGATTGGGTGGGAAACAAAATTCTACCCTCTAAAATCTCCGTCTTTAGTGTCTTATTACGGTGGACAATTTAATAGACGCCAGGAAAGAAGTCCGTTGTGTTTGCCTTCTCTCTGCTGATTTTCCTGAGGGCCTTCTCACCTTGTTCCTGCCCTCCCCCGTCTATCTACACTATGAAAAAGCATTGTTTAAAGAGAAATAAAACTGATACTAAGAAGAGAAATATTTTTCTAAAAGATAATTCTAAAAATAACACTTTTAAAAATGCTATATCCTTTTAGACTTTATCTCTAGTATGGTTTGCTGTTTCAATTGTAAAGTATTTCACAAATACTCATTAGTAAAATAAACCAGCATACATTTGAGGCATAAATACATGCTTGGTTCATAATCCTCTGAAACCCAAATATTTACATCACAAGCTGTTTAAAGCATGTACAGGGGCCCACACAGACACATATGTACATATCAATTGACAGCTTTTATGAGTGTACATACATATCTTTTGTTTGGTTTTTGAATGACTACACTTGTTCCTGGCATCACATCTATGTACAGCAAATATCACAGGCAAGAAAGAGAAAACCTCTCTTTGATTTCTTATTTTAAGAACTAAGCCATTTTCTCAGAACTATCTAAGAAATCTTTGATAGAAAGCACAGAGATTTTGTCTATACTGTCTACCTACCTGTGCAAGTCCCCTCTTAAGAACATATTATATCAGTGTGGTGCTTTGACTACAACTGATGAAACAATATGAATGGGCTTCAAAAAGCTGTGGAAATACTGATGTGTTATTATTGGCTGCAGTCCATAGTTTACAGTCCTGTTCAGTCTTGGCGTTCTACAGTTCTCTGAGTTTTGGCACATGCGTCCTGTCATGTGCCCTGCACATTACACCCATAAATGTTTTTCATGTGTCCTTCGGAAAGAAGTTCTAAGTATTTGCAGTCTGTATGCAGAGATGTAAAAAGCCCAAGTGACACAATCCTTACATGCTCATCTGAAAAACAAAACACTGAGAAACCAACTCAGTGCCTTCCCAAGGCAAAGACCTAGCCATGTGCTCTCAGGAAGACTGTATATTAGACTCTAGAATGTACTTATGTGGTAGTTGTACATGAGATTTTTATAAGTAGAATGGACTGGAAGGCACCTAACAACACCATGCAGAAAAGAAAACATATACTTAAAGGATGCCATTTGCCATCTATTGAGTGCATTTGTTTAGCATGGCTGCTGTAGGAAAGTCCAGCAATTGGATGGTTTGAATAATCCAATTTTATTGTCTCCCAGTTCAAGAGATGAGTTTTCTTTGTTCAGGATATTAGCAGGACCATGTTCTCTTTGAAGGCTCTGGGAATGCATCCTTATTTCTGCTTTCTGGTAGCCTCAAGACTTTCTTTGGCTTGCAGTTACAACGGACCACTACTGTCAATGCCCATTTCCCTGAGTCTGTCTCTCTGTTGCTTCTCTTTTGTAAAGACATCACTCAGATTGGACTATAATCCACTCTATTGTGAAATGATCTGATGTTGATTTAGTTGGTAACATCTTCCAAGGCTCTGTTTCCAAGCAAAGACACATTCCCAGCTACCGGGCTTTAGGACTTTACCATATTTTTTTCTTGGATGACATAATTAAATCCATAACACTCTGTTATGTTACTATTTATAATATAGTATTTTCTGTGTTTCAGACACTGTACTGTGATTATTTGGAAATGCATTATTCTTTGACAACAAACTCTACTATTAAATTGTGATATAGTTGTATGTTGAGTACCCTAAAGATCTTCATTTGTTCCTTGGGCCAAGGGCAATGAATATATATTTTTTCCTACACACTATGAATGATTCAGAATCATAACACATTTCACTTGTTTCACACTTGATTATGGTATTCTTGTTGATTTTTTACATTCCCTGGGACTTTCTTTAGTGTATATATGCTATATAAAGGCTATTAATCTTCACCATCTTTCTATTATCCCTCAGATCCTTAGTTGATTTTAAAAAATCAATTCTCACATCTTTCTTTAAATCATTATGGAGCTCATTGTTTCTTGGTCTTAGCCTTTTCTAAGTTTCTAAACAAAAGCACACTGAGATCTATTTTCACCTTTTAAAAAAAATAATTTTATTAGGGGCTACTACTACTCTTATCACAATCCATCCATCCATCCATTGTGTCAAGCACATTAGTACGTTTGTTGCCATCATCATTATCAAAACATTTGCTTTCTACTTGAGCCCTTGATATCAGCTCCTCATTTCCCCCCCTCCCTCCCTCATCAACCCTTGATAATTTTAAAATTATTATTATTTTGTCATATCTTACACTGTCCGACATCTCCCTTCACCCACTTTTCTGTTGTCTATCCCCCAGTGAGGAGGTTATATGTAGATCCTTGTAATCAGTTTCCCCTTTCTACCCTTCCCTCTACCCTCCCTGTATCACCACTCTCACCACAGGTCCTGAAGGTATCATCTGTCCCGGGTTCCCTGTGTTTCCAGTTCCTATCTGTACCAGTGTACATCCTCTGGTCTAGCCAGATTTATAAGGTAGAATTGGGATCATGCTAGTGGGGGGCAGAGAAGAAGCATTTAAGAACTAGAGGAAAGTTGTATGTTTCATCCTTGCTACCTTGTAACCTGCCTGGCTCTTCTCCTCCCCGCAATCCTTCTGTAAGGGGATGTCCAGTTGCCTACAGGTGGGCTTTGGGTCTCCACTCTGCACGCCCCCTCATTTACAATGATATGATTTTTTGTTCTTTGATGCCTGATACCCGATCCCTTTGACACCTCATGGTCACACAGGCTGGTGTGCTTTTTCCATGAGGGCTTTGTTGCTTCTGAGCTAGATAGCCGTTTGTTTATCTTCAAGCCTTTAAGACCCCAGACGCTATAGCTTTTGATAGGCAGGCACCATTAGCCTTCTTCACCGCATTTTCTATGCACACATTTGTCTTCAGTGATCATATCGATTTTCTACTGGAAGCATAGCAGCTCAGTGAGTTAACCACTGGGCTGCTAATGGAAAGTTAGCGGTTCTAGTCCACCAGCCACTCCACAACAGAAGAAGTGGCAGTCTGCATCTGCTTCTATAAAGATGTAAACCCCTGGAACCCCTATGAAACGGGGTAAGTTGCTATGAGTTGGTGTTTGTTATGTCTATGCCTTCATTTTCCAGGATCTTCCTGTCAATTTTTAAAGTAAATCTTTAAATATCTATGCTAGAAAGAATGAGTGTAATGTAATGATGGCTGAGTCTTGGCAAAATATTTGACAATATATCTCCAGAGCTTGAAAAATACATATGCTATTTAATCAGACAAGTCAATTTATAGAAACCACTTCAAAAGTGTAGGTATTTTAATTATAGTATTGGCAATACATATAAAAATTTAATAAATTCATCAATTCATTTTTTTTCCAAAATGAATGAGCATATATAAAGGAACTCAAAATACATTTCAACCATATAATAGAATACATGATACAACATAATTATATCTATTAAAATGGATTTTTTTATATTGTAAGTAAAGAAAGTGATATAAAATATGTACTAAATTTCAATTTTCATTAAACTTTATACCCAAGTATGTATAAGAAGTGGTATAGTCAGTACTATCCTATAGAACTT
This sequence comes from Echinops telfairi, assembly GCF_000313985.2. Taxonomy (NCBI): domain Eukaryota; kingdom Metazoa; phylum Chordata; class Mammalia; order Afrosoricida; family Tenrecidae; genus Echinops; species Echinops telfairi. Next base: position 37,060,752 of record NW_022111320.1, read on the forward strand.
TCTGCAATGAAGGAAAGGTTAGGTATTTGCATTGTCCAGTAGAGTAGACAGAACCACATGTGGTCATTGAGCATTTGTAATGTGGTTAGTATGATGGACGCATTCTTTTTAAATTTTCTTTCACTGAAATTTAACAGTCATGATACGTTTACCGAAAGCACACAGATAGCTCATTGTCCTCCGAGGTGTTATAGGAGTCCCTGAGTGAAGCAGCGAAGCACTCAGCGACTGGGTGAAATGGTGGAGGTTCGAACTCCCTGAGCAGTGATGGTTGAAAGGCTTGGTGCTGGTGATCTGTGCTTAAAAATCTCAACCCTGAAAACCATATGGTGTCCAGTCCCTCGCTACAGCACATGGAGTCACAAAGAGTTGGAATTTTCTTTATGGTAACTTGTTTTTTACTAGCGTGGTAAGGTGATTTGAGGTAGAAAACCATTCATTACAAGTTTCCTTTATGTTGCTTCTATTTGTCTGAACTTCTGTAATGAACTTCATGATGAAAACACTGAAAAGAAGCTTTATTTTGAAGAAACTGTGCCTGATGGATATCACTCTACTATCCTGTCAAAGCCATGATATCTAAACAATTTTTAAGGTCTTTATAATGCTTAAACAAATTGTTCACTTTTGCCATAATAAAATTTGTGCAATATTTCAGAGATAATCTTATAAGGAATTTGACTATATCTATCTGATATAGTCAAATTTGTGGTTTTGAAGAGCACAAATTGTTTTAATAATAGCAACAATAACAGCCAATATTTATCAAGACTTATTAAATGGTAGACATTACTTTACATGTCTTAAGTCAGTTAATTCATATTAGATCTGTGTCTTTGAATTATATACTACTACTATTTTCTGCATTATAAATATAACGAAATCAAGGCACAGAGATATCAGAAAGTTTGCCTAAGACAATTAGCTGGAAAGGAAGGGGTTTAGAAGATGTAATCTGTCTTTCAAACAGACACTATAAATGATTGATAATCAACATTAATTGCCTGTTTCTCCATTCACAATCAGCCATGAGAAATCTAGTGAGAAACAGGAAGAATATTTTATTTAAATAGGATTTGAAGCAGTTCTACTTAGTCACATGAGTAAAAAAATCTGTTCAATAACACTCAACACCACTATGGTTTAAACCAACTAATATAATTAAACAAACAAAACAAAAGTAAAGGAGCAGAGAATGCATGTGAGTCTATGATTAGAATGATTGTCCCTTTGACTTATAAAAGAGTGGGCCACACAGTGGAAAACAGGAAAACATTTTGCAAAAATCAAACCTACTGTTATCCAGTTGATTCTGACTCATGGGGACCCTAGAAGGCAAAGTAGAACGGCTTCTTAGGGTTTCTGATACTATAAAACAGCAGTTCTCAAACTGTGGTTTGCAACCCCTTTGGGGGTTGAACAACCCTTTCACAGGGGTCGCCCAATTCATAACAGTAGTAAAATTATAGTTATGAAGTAGCAACAAAAATAATTTTATGGTTGGGGGGTCACCACAACATGAGGAGCTGTATTAAAGGGTAGCAGGTGGCTGTTGGGGGTGACCCACTCATCTTGTGGTTTGCAGGCTAGTGTTTAACCCACTGTGCTACCTAGAATCTTTCAGAAAATGTGCTGAAGGGCATAAATAATTAACTCCGGATGACAGCACATAGTAGCAAATAGATAGGAGAGTGGTGGAGTGACATTTCTTAAAATTGCTCTTCTCTTTAGGATTCTGTAACATCCACCAAATGGTTAGGGTTAGTTATTGTTGCTCAGTGTTGTCAAGTTGGTTCCAACCCATTGTTGACTACATAGACCCTCTGCACAACACAAAAATCACCTCGCAGTCCTGTGTCATCCTCACAATTGTCCGCTCATCTGAGCCCCTTGTTGAAGCAAGTGAGTCAGTTCCTCTTGTAACAGGGTCTTCTTTCTGTTCATTGCCCCTCTGCTTCGGAAGACAGCTACTTGGCAAAATGACTGCAAGTGATCCATACTTGTACCCGTTCCGGAGAAAAGTGACTCAACAGAATGCGTACGTTATAGAAATATATTATTGATTATCACTTGTAAGTAACATTTTTGCTGTAGATCATCCAACAGCAGTTGTAGCACTTTATTGACAAGGAGCTGCCGGAGGTTTAGGCCAGATTCAGAAGAAGATGGGGAACAAAGATTAGCTTGGCTGATGTCTTGGCTGAAAGCAGAGACTACCAGAAAGATGTTTGCTTGTGTTTATTGATGATGCAAAAATATTTGCCTGTATGGACCATAAAATCCTATGGATAGCCTTGCGGAGAATGGGAAGTCCAGAACACTTGTGCTCATGCAGAGACTGCATACATCGATCAGCGGTTGTGAAAATAGAAAAAGGGAATACTGCCTGGCTTGAAATCAAGAATGGGTTACTCTTAGCGTTGTTTCTTGTCACCATACTTAATCTGTATGCTGAGCAAACTTCAGAGACCAATTCTTCAGAGACTCTGGATTATATGAAGAAGTTCTATCAGGATTGGAGAGAGGCTTATTAACAACCGGTGATATGCAGATGACACAAACTTACTGGCTGAACGTGAGGAGGATTTGAAACCCTTGGCTGATGAAGATCCAGAATTGCAGCATTCAATATGGATTACAACTCAATGTAAAGTAAAACTAATATTTCACAACTGGACCCATATGTAACATCATGATAAACAGTAAAACTATTGAAGTTGTCAAGGATTTTATCTTGCTTGTATCCATAATCAATGCTCATGGAAGCAGCAGTCATCAAACAACACATTGCATTGAGTCAATCTGCTTTACAAGATCTCTTTAAAGTTGAAAAGTAAGAATGTTACTTGGAGTGCAAAGGTGTGCCTGTCCGAAGCCATTGCATTTTCAGTTATGCTTGCAAAAGTTGGACATTGAGGATGGAAGACCAAAGAAGACTCAATGCATTTGAATTATGGTGCTGGTGAGGAATAGTGAAAATACCATGGGCTGCTAAAAGAGTAACTAAATTTGTCTCAGAAGAAGTACAGCCAGAATGCTCTTTAGAGGCAAGGATGGCGAGATTTCATTTAATGTACTTCGGACATTCTATCAAGAGAAACCCGTCCCTGGAGAAGGACAACAGGCCTGGTAAAATAGAGGGACAGCAAACGAGAACAAACGAAGGCCCACGACAAGATAGATTGACCCAATGGCTGCAAGAATGGACTCCAAAGTCAGAAACAATGTGCACGTGGCTCAGGACCACGAGGCGTTTTGTTCCATTGTTCGCATATAGGGTCACTATGATGACCCAAGAGAGAACTGACTCGATAGGACCTGCAACCACAAATCATGAGTATTGTCTGTGGATTATGTGGCCGTTGTAATGGTGCTTATTTAAGACCTGATGGAATTTGTCTAGGAAATAACAGAAACCTGCATGTTGACCATGTTTCTCATCAGGCGTCATGAGCAGGAGCAGAGATCATGTGGTTGTGACTATGGCAGCCTACTAATTAAAATGGACAGAAACTGTCACACACACACTTTGCACTGTGTTGGTGGATTCTGCTCACATGGTTCAAAATTGGACGTGTCATGAACTTATTCGATGAAGAATGGAAGGAGTACCATCTACAGATTTGTAAGTAGGGAAGTGGTTTTTCTTAAACCCTTTTCTTCTTCAAATTTGACTTTTATTTCTGGAAGGGAAAGTAAGAATTGCAAACTGTCTTTGTATATGGGGTTATTACAGGAAAGCTTCACAGGGAGGAAGACAGTCGGTGTTATCTATGGCGCTGTGGAGCAGTTTCTTTCTTGTTCCCGATAAAGCCTGGCTCAGAGAAGGAAACACTCCCGTATTTCTTTCATGTTGCCCACATGAACAATGAGGTGATGATACAAAATATACATAAAAGAAAACCCCACTTTAGGGTCACCGAGAAGAGCATGGCCTTTCCTTTCTTTCCCTTGAACTTGGCACCTTCTCAGTCTGTATGGGGAAGGAAAACTAGCTTGTGCCCTCCTTTCATACGTAGCCTGGTTTTAGAGTTGCCTTTTTCTTTCTTTCTTTTTTTTTCCTTGTGGAAAGGGATGCAGTTCAGATCTTTGGGTTTTTAGTTCTGTGAAACGTATAATTGTACCATTACCTGAAATCTATGTTGAAGTTATGAGAATTAACCTTCAATGAGCTTTCTGGCGATGGGCATTTATTTAGTCATAACTACGACCATCCATCATTACTGGCTTATTTGCACTGGATTTATAGCCCACTGTTGATAGGTAGAAGGGGCTCTACTGGTGTCCTTGTTCAGCTGTGGGCTTCGATCTTCAGAGTTGGCAGTTTGAAACCATCAGCACCTCTAGGGCAGAAAGATTGAACTTTTTACTCCTGTAAACAGTTACAGTCTCAGGAACTCACAGAGAGTTGTTATGAGTCAGCATTGACTCCATGACAGTGAGTTTATTTTGTGTTTTTAAAATTTGGTTGCTATAGAGAGTTTGTAAATGTATTTAAAGCAACTTAGTTATGACAAAGATACAATTTACCTTCTGGATAAAAATCTGATTCAGACTCGATCTAGCTAACTTATCACATACCTGGAAAATTCAGCATTTGGAAAATGACCTTTAAAAGATTGCCCAGCTATTTTGTCTGGTGAAACACTGAAGAAATTCACTCATTCTGTGTGTTCATTTTCAATAATACATTTTTTAAATGATTACATGCCCTTTGTTTTTGTTTATGTTCAAACTGTTGATCTCTAAGTGGTGGAACTTCCAGGGAGTGATATAAATAAAGGTGTGATTTAAGGACAAAAGATAAGTGAGCATTATATTATTATGCTTTTTAAGGTAAGGTTTTGATAGAACCTCAGCGATTTTTGAATGCAATGTATTCATTTAATTACACTAAAATTGTGTTTTTCTGGAAAACACGAACAATCCTGGCTACTTTACGTTTCCGTTTTATAACCCAAAATGATACCAGGCTAATTGCTTTTTTAAATTAACATTTTTTAACTTGAGATGATTTTAGATGAACAAGAACTTGTAAGGAATAATATTAATTACTTTTTGGCCAGATGCTGGAGAAAGACAGGGCTTTCTACAGTTTTAGAAGAGTCACTGTTTTAGAAAGTCACAGGGGCAGTTCTACCCTGTCCTCTAGGGTCATTATGAGTCGGCAAGCACTGATGTAGTAAGGTGGAGATTTTTCTGGATATCAGTGTAGCACTGTGATAAAAGCATGTGCTGAGTCAGAGAGACACAATTTGACTGAATATGTTCTGACACATCCAAGTTCAAGGAACATAGACAAGGTCGCAGATTCTGTGACATTGAGTCTTTCCATCAATAAAAGAAGGAAAATGCTCCAAACTTTCTATGGTCATGTAGGGGGTAGATTACCCCTGCCACGTAGTAAATGGTGGTTATTATTCATAGTGTCTGTAAAAATATTGTGATTATTTTAGCTATTGTTTTATTACCATGGAAGAATGTATCTCCTGCCTGGAAAACATAGTAGAAAATCATGTCCATTATTCATACATTCAGATGAGTATTATGTCAAGAAATGGATAAATCTTACAAAGA
>NW_022111320.1:37066850-37070391 GCF_000313985.2 Echinops telfairi
GATGCCAGGGGCTTAATTGGAGAGCAAATGTTTTGAGAATGATGAGGGAAATGAATGTACAAATGTGTTTTACACAATTGATGTATGTGTGGATTGTGATAGGAGTTGTATGAGCCCCTAATAAAATGATTTATAAAAATTAACTCGTTAAAAAGAATTAAGATTTGGCCAAATATTATTAAACCCAAATCAATGCATTGCTGTTATAGATTTGTTTTGTACAATACTCATAGTTTGGATTTTTATCATTAACTAGGTTTTCTTTCCCGAGTCAATAAATTTAGTAACATCTACATTTGAGCTTAAGGATGAGCAACTGAACACATGGGTGGAGATGATGAGCTAATGTGTTAGCTGCACAAGTGTATCTTTACAGTTTTTTTCAACTATATACCTGTTTTCTTTTTGTTTGCTTATAATGAATTTTAACTAAGAAGACGAAAAATAAAAGTTGGAGACACAGTAGTTTTCCTAACCTAAAACGCTGCAGCGCAGTGTCTTAATGTGGCCCCTCTAGTCATTGTCTTTGTAATCCCCACCAAACAACTCGACTGGATTCAGTATATTTCCTCTTTTACCCGCGGGTCTAGAAGACGATAAGAGAAGGCATTGAAAGATCCTACTAGGATTATATGATTTAGCAGTGAATGATTTTAACACGGTTAATTGTGATTATGAAAACTTGGAATTCTAACATGAGGATTGATTGATTTTGTCATCATGCTGGGTACCATAAGGTCCATCTCTGAAGCAGGAAGGGAATTCTAATTACCATAAAAAGAGAAGAATCAGGCATAAAGCAAGCTCTTTGGACCCTGAGATACCTACCTCCTTGATCCAAGAGACAGCTGTGGGACCGGAGAAGTGGCAACAGCAGAAATAGCCCAGCATGAGATAGAGCGGTGAGAATTATGGCTCAGGGAGCAGGTAAAGGTGAATGCCTTCTGGAGTAGGGCCCTCTACAAGTGAGGGAGCTGGGTTGGCTGACCCATAGAGCTGGGATCCTTAGAGCAAAGTCTTATGGCAGAATGGTGTGCCCTTTGGGTTTTTATTGGAAGTGCCTAAGGAGATTTCTAACACTTCCCAAGCAGGGCAGATACTTAGAGGCCTCATAACTGAGAAGACATGGACCAGAAAGAGATATTAAAAATTATATTCTGAGAATTTTTAAACCTGAATTATAGCCTGTTAACTCCCATAATAAACCCTATAATTATGAATATGGTTTGTGAGTTCTGTGTGAACATTGCAATGAATTATCAAAACCAAATGACAAGTTGAGAGTACTTTGAGATGGGCAATTCTTATTAAAATTTGTAAGGAAGTTTGGAGGGTAGAGGCATGTTTGGCAATATCCTTATGAAACTCGGTGCTGGGCTTATGCTGTTTGCTATTCCTTCCCCCTTCTGATATCAGAAGAATTCAGAACCCCACCCCCAAACATACACACACAGTATTTTGCAAACTAATAAGAAAGAATAATTATTGTGTAAACAATTTGATCCAGTAATGAATAAGCAGTCTAAATATAATTGACATCTAGGCTTTGAGCACTGTGAATTCACAGGAGAAGACTTGAGAATAATGCTCTACTGATCATTTTGTGATTTGACCTTGAGCATTTGAGCAGAACTTGATGTATATCCTTAAACGTGTAACAAAAGCAACAGCTGCTGCTGCGTTGATACAGACTCATGGCCACTGCACGTGGCTCAGAATAGAAGTGTGCTCCATAGGGCTTTCAAGGGTTGGTTTTTCAGAAGTCTTTCATTAGGATTTTCTTCAAGGTGCCTCTCCAAAAAATAAAACCAAAAAAACCCTCATGGCCATCGAGTCAATGCTGACTCATAATGACCCTACAGGACAGGGCAGAACTGCTCCTGTGAATTTCTGAGATTTTAACTCTTTATGGGAATAGAAAGCCCTATCTTTATTCCAAAGCAGAGGCTGATGGTTTTGGACTGTGTACCTTTCATATCATAGCTCAATGTGTAGCCACTACACCACCAGGACTCACTAAGGTGCCTCTAGGAGGACTTAAACTTCTAACCTTTAGTTTAGTAGTTGGAGGTGTCTTTTTTCAGGGACTGATTACTCCTGGTCCAAAAACCAAACTCACTGCCATCGAGTCAATGCTGCCTAGTAGTCACCTCCTGTGTTTCCAAGACTGTAACTGTTTATGGAGTAGAAAGCCTAGTCTTTCTCCCGTGGAGCTGCTGGTGGTTTCGAAGAGCTGACCATGCAGATCGCAGCCCACCTCTTAACCACTAAAACACCAGGACTATGGTCTCTCCTGATAGCACGTTCAAAATACATGGGACAAAGTCTCACTCTCCTTCTTTCTAAGGAGCATTACAGCTGTGCTTCCTCTAAGATCGATGTGTTTGTTCTTTTGGCAGTCGGTGGTACTTTTTTTCTTCCTCCCTGACATCATAATTCAAGTGCACCGATTCTTCTCTGGTCTTTCTTATTCACTATGCAGCTTTATATGAAGCAATTAAAAATAATATGGACTGGGTCAGGGCCAGCCAAATCATCCAAGTAACATTTTTGCTCTTTAACACTTTACAGAGGGTCTTGTGCAGTAGATTTGTTCCATGCAGCATATGGTTTGATTTTATGCCTGTTGCTTTCAAGGACTTTGATTATGGATCCAAGCAAAATGAAATTCTTGAAATCCTCAATCTGTTCTCCGTTTATCATGATGCCCATGGGTCCAGTGGTGACTAATTTTGTTTTCTTTACATTGACTTGTAATACATACTGAAGCCTGTTAGTATTTCCATCTTCGTCTGTAAATGTTTCAAGTCCTTCTTATTTTTAGCGAGCAATGTTGTGCCATCTGCATATCTCAGGTTGATAATGGACCTTCCTCCAATCCTGTGTTCTTTTTCATATAGTCTAGCCACTTTGATTGTTCCTATTGCTCAGCATATAAATTCAGACATATAATGAAAGGGTACAATCTTACATTCCTGATTTTAAACCATTTAAATGATCATCTTCACCTATATAAAAGTTTTGCTTGAGCTTAATGAAGCATTCTTCAATACCCATTCTTCTCCACGTTATTCATAGTTTGTTATGACACACACAGTTGATGCCTTTGCAAAGTCAATAAAACACAAGTAAACATCTTTCTGATATTCTCTGCTTTCAACCATGATGAATCTGCTGTCAGCAGTGAAATCTCTTATGCTACATCTTTTGAATCTGACTTGAATTTCTGGCAGTTCCTTGTCAATGTTCTGTTGCAATGATTTTAGGATGATATTCAGCAAAATGTCAGTTACATACAATGTTGATGATATTGCATGAGAAATTTGACATTTTGGGGGGGGGTCACCTTTCTTTGGATTGAGCCCAAATATGAATTTCTCCAAGTTGGTTAGCCAGGGACCTAACCCAAACTTTGTGGCACAGTCTAGTGAGTGCTTCCAGAATCAGGTTTGTTTGTTTTTTCGTTATATTTTTAGTGGTCTTCTGTAAATTCCCGGAGCCTTGTTTTTCACCAATGTTTCAGAGGAGCTTGGAATTCTTC
>NW_022111320.1:37070662-37072281 GCF_000313985.2 Echinops telfairi
AATATTTTGTCTAGAACATCCTTTGAGGCTCAAATTTTTATTCCAGGACTTCCAATTTCATATATGCTGAATGTTTTCTTTCCTTTGGTTTCTAACTCCTGGTTTTTATAATTTTATTATAAGACTTGGTCTTTTTCAGCTGCCCTGGGAAAATCCTTTGGCTATTATTACATCATCATTTCTTCCATTTGTTTTAGCTATTCTAGATCCAAAAATGTGTTTCAGAGTCTCTTCTGACATCAACTTTGCTTTTGTTCTTTCTTGACTTTTTAGAAGCCATTTGCTTTTTTGTGTATGACTTTCCTGATGTCACCCCACAATCATCGGAGCTTTGGTCATTAGTATGCAACACATCAAATAGCCTTTTAAATTGGTGTCTAAGTTCAAGTGCATCGACTCAAGTTTGTATTTTGGCTCTTGTGACCTTGTTTTATGGTTTGCCAGTTCCAACCTGAATTTGCATCCGAGTGTTTGATGATGCATTCCACAGTCCGTCCCTGACCTTATTTGTGCTGAGAATTTTGAGCTTCTCAATTGACTCTTCCCACACATGGAGTCTATTTGATTCCTATGGATTCTATCCGGTACAAGATTCAAATGTCTTTTAACGACAGCATAAATATGAGCTCTACACACGTTTACACTGTTGTTTAAAGGCATTCTTAATGAAGAGGTTGCAAGATTCTATTGTTTTCTCCAATTTTGTTTTTATCACTAAAGCCATATTTTCCAATTATCAATCTTTCCTTTTTGTGTCAAGCTTTTGCATTCCAAACACAGTAGTTAGCAATGTATCTGAATTGCATGTTTGATCAAATTCAGACTGAAAACGTTTGTGGAATTGAATTTCTTCAGCATTGACTTTAGTGGCTGGTGTGGGTAGCAGTTAACTTAGTGGTGGAGTCCAACTTGTCAATCAGGTCCACAACCTGATGATGCCTCCTGAGAGGTAGGGCCTTTGTCTTAAAGACTTCTCCTCTCTCTCTGCCCCTTTGTCTTATTTTTTGCTGGGTGACCACCTATGAACTGCCTGACCCTGCCTTCCCCCGCCCCCCCACCAACCTTGGGGCTACGTGACTCTGCAGCACACACTGGCCTGTGATCTCCCTGTGATCTGCCTCGCTTCTCTGTCTCATCAGCCTGCAGCTGTACGAGTCTGAAGAGGGTTGGATTTGAGTGGATGGGTCTGGGATGCCTTCTTGATATAAAATTTCTTGTTGATATAAAGTTCTTTCTTATACATGTATGATTGTCACTTGTTTGTTTCTCTAGTCACAGCCTAATACAGTGCTTAAAGTTGAATAATATTTGAATAACTTGTCTTTCTTGTCAGTCAGTCAAATCAATGCCAGCAAGTAGATGCCAATTTATAGTGACCTATAGGATGGAATAGAACTGCCTCTGTGAGTGTTCAAGCTTTTAAAGTAGAATACCCTGTCTTTCTCCTAAGGAATCGCTGGTTGTTTTGAACTGCTGATCTTGCAGATCATAGTCCAATGTGTAACTACTACACCACTCGACTCTTCGTAGGCATATAGATATAGATATTATCCTCTCACATACAACATTGTCCTTTCGAAATCTTGAACTTTCTTTGTGATGATGAATGTGATTCTCTT
>NW_022111320.1:37074241-37075994 GCF_000313985.2 Echinops telfairi
GACAGGGTAGAGCTACCTTTGGGTCTCTGCAACTCTAACTCCTTACAGCAGCAAAAAGTCACATCTTTCTCAACAGAGTAGTTGGTGGTTTTGAATGATTGACCTTGCTCTTAGCAGCCTAACCCATAATGCATTTCCCCACTGGCAGTCACTATGAGTTGGAAATGCCTGGGAGTTTTAGAGTTTTATCACATTATGAACTTACTAGCCATTTATCCTAACCTCTAGAATGGCACTACTAAGTTTGAGAGTCTATTTTCATTCAGGTTTCCACTCTATTATTATGGTAAATAATTGGTCTAAACTGCTGCTGCTATTGATTTTAAATGCTGTAATTTTTACAATGTTGGCTAGGCTTTCCTAAGTGAACTCAGGATCCAATTTTGCTTTCTCTTCCTTGGGGGTTATGGATTAAGTAGAGTTTACTATTATGATTTTAGAACAGATGTTTTAGCTTCCGTTCTGAACTAAATAGATCAAAGCTCAGGGAGAGAAATATTGCTTCACTGCAGTGGTTTATCCTGAAATAACCAGGTAGTATTTCAATGCTACCAATAATATGAAAGGGATTTAACTTGCTTTGGGGAAAAATCAATTATTTAATTCTATTTTTCCGTGAACTTTTGGAAACTCCTTTGTATATTTTCTTGTAAATTACAGCTTTCTTTAAAGTTTTTTTTTAGTAACATGCATATATCCATGATATGTTTAACTGAATTAGTTTGTAAAAAAATAAATAATGTAAATGTGTGTTACTGTGTTTTGGATCAAATTATATGATCTCCCCCTCCCCACCTTGTGAGCCAAACTGCAGCTCAAAATGAAATCCCTTATGGAATAGGTAGTTAAAAATAAAAGCAATGACTATGTGGTACAAAATCTTCTGTTTCTCTCCCTTGTGTTATTTTTTATTTTGGAATGTCTTACCTTCTTATATGAAACATGTATGCCTTCTATGGATGGGCAATCATGTTAAGTGGGACTAAAAGTCCCAGATGGCCAACTTCTTGGGTGAAATCCTTATTTTTATAATCTCTGGCTAGCAAATTTACAAACCCTGGTGGGCTAGTGGGTTACACATTGGGCTGTTCACCATGAGGTCAGCAGATTGATACCATCAGCCTCTCTGAAAGAGAAAGACGAGGCTTCCTACTCCTAAAAAGACTTACAGTCTCAGAAACTGACAGGTGCCATTCTATTCTGCCCTATAGGGTGGCCAGTAGTTAGAATTAATTTTACAGAAGTGAGTTTTTGTTTGTTTGCTTGTTTTTCTTTGAAAGAAACAGGCTAACATCTGGCTGATCATAAACCAGAAGAATAATAAAAGAGAGTGTTTGATAATGGAGTGTAGCACTCTGGCAGAAACTTTTATTTTCATTTCACAAGTTGTTAAAGGTGACAGATTTTATTTGAAAAGGACACATTGGAAAACTCCTGGGTTGCCTTTATTTCATGATCAATATAAAATGTATTTGGTTTTGTTCCGTTTGTAGTAGTGAAGAGAATATTTGCCTTTTGTTGGTTTGGTTTTTCTTTTGTTTGCTTTTTATTTGTATATATACATGTTTATATAAAAATATTTCTTTTTCCTTTAGTTTGTATTGTTTTGTTAGGTTTTTCTTGTTCATATTAAGATGTACCTCCAAGGTATCATGTCATTGGAGGTCACCCTCTTAAAGTTGTGTAAACTATGAAACCCAGGAGGGATGGACCTATAGAGACAGCATGTAGGGGAGGATTTCAGGGGTGAGGC
>NW_022111320.1:37077081-37078507 GCF_000313985.2 Echinops telfairi
AAGAGCACACGCTGCATATTTAAACTGAAACAACAAAGAACAAATTCAAGCCTCGAGTTACAATACTGAAAGATTCTATGGGCAAAATCTTGAATGGTGCAGGACGTTTTCTAAGAAGATGGAAAGAATACACAGAGTCACTGTACCAAAAATAATTCGTTGGCATTCCAGCACTTCAAGAGGTAACATCTGAGCAAGAACCACTGGTGCTGCAGGAAGAAGTTCAAGCTGCACTGAAAACACCTGTCCCTGGGGAAGTCTAAACCAGGAATGACCCTTTAGAATCGTCCCAAAGTGAGACAACTGTTCCTTCCAGCACTCTCTGCTTCTCTGCTGGATTCAAAAATCCCTTAACCACACATACCTCACAGACAATGCTAAAAATTATGGAGTTATTAGGGAAGTTCATTTTTAGCATAGACCCTGTCTGGTTGGAAGTGCCTACTTCCAACCAGACCGAGGTCTGCCCTTCTCTGATCTTTGGCTTCTCAGCCATGAGCCCCACTGGATCTCTACCTTGCTTGGTCAACCTTACAAAGCTCTTAGAGCCCCTGATAAAGTCTCAAAAAGGATGCCACTCTGCTATAAGCCTCAGCCTAAAGGCCCTGGGCCCTTGCTCCTTGGATCGGCAAACAGCTTCCCCAGTGAAATGTGTGCAGGTGCCCTACCCCACAAGCAAGCTTCCTGCCCTGACAAGGCACTCAGCTCCATCACTCCACAGACTGGAAAGCTGGCCTCTGTCTCGTGATGTAGCTCTTGGGTCCATTGTCCCTGGTGCTTCTCTGGTGTCACTGTTCTTTACCTTGAATCTAGAACATTCTGTGTCCAGGAATTTCTGGATCCCGGGGACACGTGGGACTCCTGGATCGACTTTCTGGAGTACAGAGATATCCTCGGTGTGTGCTTCGGAAACGATTCATTTCAAACCCAGTGGGATGGCAAAATGACCAAGCATAATGTTCAGAGCTTTGAAGACCCTATTTGCTTGCTCCCACCCAGTCATATCAAATGATGTATTGTACTAAAAGGATATTTTGCTGGTCAGCAAACTCTTTGTGTGAAGGGCCAGATGCCTTCATTTAGGTGTTGTGGACCCTCTGGTCTCTGAGCCAACCATTCAACCATGTTCTTATAATGACAGCAGCCATAGGCTATAGCTAGTATATAAATGCGACTGTATCCCCAAACAACTTTCTATATAAAAGGAGGGATACATCGTATTTTGACTGTGGGCTATAGTTTATGGACAGCTGATTGAGATAAAAGTGTTATCAAAACGTGCTAGAGTTTGAAGATAAATTAGTAACTGTGTAGCTTACTTTCCTTTGTCGTAGACTTTGGGAAAGCTGAAGTAAAAAGACAGTAACAGCCTATCAAAATCACAGGTAATGCCAGAAATAGAAGGAGAAGCCTGGGCTCCTTCTGT
>NW_022111320.1:37080044-37081658 GCF_000313985.2 Echinops telfairi
AAAAACCCACAAAAAAACTCAAACCTGCTGCTATGATCAATTCTGACTCATAGTGACCCCTGATGATAGGCTAGACCTGCCTCTGTGGGTTTCTGAGACTGGAAGCCTTTATGGGAGTCGAAAGCCTCATGCTTCTCCTGTGTAGTGGCTGGTAGCTTCAAATTGCTAACCCTGTGGTTTGCAGATAAATATGTAACCCACCATAGCCTTTAACATCCTACTGAGTAGAAGTCACACTGTAAATTGAAATGGGCACAGCGGCACTGAACCCAGTTTTATACTGCATACCATGTTAACTATAGAATAACTACAGTTAGACTTATGCTGGACTCTTTTTGAATCTAGAGAAATATGTCATACTCAAATAGATGAGCAAAGATTGCCGCTGGTCCAAAAATTTTATATAGAGCTAAATCGCTATTCAAGAATTACAAGAAAGAGCTTTTCAGATATACAACGTCTGCACAAACAGTGATCCAGATGAGAGGCCTGGCAGATGAGAAACCACAGTGCGCTCGGGAAGTGAGAAACTATTAGTAACTTTAATTAACTCTTTTTTATTAAATCACTTTTTAAAATGTCAAGACCAGTAAAGTTAAATTAGATACAATGGATATAATGGGGCCAGGCATTCAGAGTATAGTAAAAGATGCTACCAGCAGGGGCTTAGAAATATTGAAACAGTTAATTGTATTACACTAATTTATAATCAACGATAGGATTATGAAAATAGAGCATTAAAAACATAAGTTTAAACGACCAAAGAAAAAAGGAGAATAAAGGACTATAAAAACATATCAATCCAACAGGAACATGAGGCGCGGGAGCAAAAGAAAGAGGGTAAAAGAAAATAGATGAAATGGATTAGTCATCACACCTGATGTAAATAGATTAAACACACCTGTAAAAGTCAGAAACTATCAGATAAAAAGACACAGCTTACATAAAAGCTGCTGTTTGTAACTGACTCAAAATGCAAAACAAAACCAGTGCGTCAACTCTTTCTTTGGAGATGGGTGCCTAGCACAGACCCGGCATTCAAAAAGTGCAACTTATCATTTCACAGTTTTCTTCTTGAAGATGTGTGTTATTGAAGTGGAATTATGAGGTTCTTAAATCACATTGCAAGAGGTTGAAACCGAGGCAAAGTGAAGAGAAATGCCTTATGGAACGGTAATGTTCCTTTCCATACCGGCCCACATTGACAGAGCACAGTGCAGGGGCTGGAAATCACATTTCCTCAGCATCACCCAATTCTGGTGACTTTAGCTATCCAGCCGGCCCAGGGTGGGTCCACACCAGCCCCCTGCAATCTGCCAAGCACTGTGCCTGGCAGGAAAGGGAAATACCACACTACCCGCTTTGTAGAGAAGGTTCTAAAGAAAGATGTACACAGGGCCTTAGGAGAATCTTGAGCCCAAGAAATGAAACGCAAAGCTGTGGTCATATACAATTTTCAGGACAGTAGAACTTTGGTACTTGATCGCATCAGTATTTGCCATAATCGGATTTCGATGTGAAATGTTGAGAAACTTTAGCATCAGAACTCGAACAAAACTTCAGACTCTGACCCGACATGCACGTGATTCTTATTAACAAAAGCAGTTCCTGTTT
>NW_022111320.1:37082086-37086574 GCF_000313985.2 Echinops telfairi
ACATCCGTGTCCACAGATCCAGATCCTCATCAGTGTTAAGGTATGGGCCATACTGTAGTTGTTAAAAACTTTTTAAATGTGTTTCTTATTTAAATGATATTAAACCCTGAACTTATTTACTTTGAAATATCTGTGTAATGTTTGGTATAAAAAGGCAAGGTTAGGGTAAAAACTAACCCTAACAGATGAGAACGGATGAATCCATTTTCAGTTATTTCTTATGGAAAACATTGATTTGCATCTCGATGCTTCTTCTAGAATCAACTGGCATCAAGGTCTGGGATTGTTCTGTATTAAGATCCAGAACTTTACATCAAATTCAGAGAAGTTTGACTATCTCCAAATTTCAGACCAGCACTCCAGGGTCAGTTGGCTAATGTTTGTCTCTGGAATTTTGAGGAAGAAGCAGTAAGACAGCTTTCTCAGTTTCTCAATTTCCCATGTTTACCATGTAAAGTGGGAAATTACATTTCTTATTTCCCAATCATTGTCATTCTGAAAGATGTTTCCTCCTCTCTTTGGGGGTAAAGAACCCAACCTGTGAGGTGTACTGCTCCTGACAACCAATTTCCAAATCGACTTTTATGGCCCCTGCCCGATTATACTTGCAAATTAGAGAGTGGTTGAGTGAGAAAAAGAAACAATCAGATTATTTCCAAACCTCATTTTAGTCAATCATTTCAGTACTCTTCTCATCTTCACTCCACCCCCACCCCCCATCCCCAGAAATTTAAAATAAGTTCCCAAAACAAGTCATTTGAATTCCATTTCCACCTATTGTCCTTCTCTTCCTTATAGTGGAGGTGTTAATGACCCGTAGCAAAAGACTTGGGACCTTGTAAATGGTTCAAGGAATTGACACATGAAGTAATTTCTTATTTTCTGGCACCCCAGGCAGCTTTTATCAACTTGCTTTCAGCCTTATGATAAACCCAGGCATAGGTGTGAATAAGTAATATAAAATGCTTCATGTATTGTGCTCGCTGTAGCCCTGCTTACTCTATCAGGCAAAATTAAGATGAGAGTTCGCAGTATAAAAACAAGTATGTAACATTTTATCGGAACATTAGACTATCAATTTCTGTGGAATATGACATGTGATTGCTTCTACAATAAATCACAATGCTGCTTTTAAGGCGTTCTTCTGGGATTTTGTAGCCAAACTCTAGCAATGTGACTCTGGGTGCAACTCTCCCTAGCAAGTCTAACTTTGGGTGATAATGTTATTTTACATTTTAGAATAGGATGCATTTTATTACAAGCAGAGTAATTTAAGTGAGAAACCTAAAAATAAGCGACCTAAATTTGAATCTCACTTCTGGTGTTTCAGTTGCCTCACCTTGTATCATTTTCTCCCTTGAGCCTGCGTTTGCATCTTTTAAGTGTGCTCTGGCGATAGCATCAGCTTCATCACCGTCATCATCGTAACTTAAGGTCATCGCATCGCAAGAAACATTAAACAATACACCTAACGCGGCGAATACAGCAAGCTGATCAGGATCGGGAAAGCTTGATAAATACTTAATGTAGAAAGTAATGTTGTCCTTAAATAGCCAACTATGTGTTTCTTCTTTCCTCACTTTAGGGTAATAAAGGCAATATTTTATCTTCCTCCCCCCCCCTCACATATTTCTCAGGATCCCTAATGAACACTTCCTTGATACTATAAGCATTTACTTGACAGTGTCTATCAGTACATGTGAATGAGGAACTAATTTCACAAATAAAATTTGGAGTGGAAACTTCAGACACAGAAAAATAATTGCTTCCATGTATTAAAGAAAAAGGCTAACCTCACGAGTCTCCTATGGGGGAAAATAAAACAACAACACTCACTGCCATTGATTTGATCCTGGCTCATATAGGACAGGATAGGTTTCTGAGACTATCACCACAGCACACTTAAAAGATGCAAAGTAGTAGAAAGTTGATGGTAGTAGAAAGCCCCATGTTTCTCTCGAAGATCAGCTGGTGGTTTGTAGTTCAATGTGCAACTACTAAGCCAACAGGCTCTTCCCACGGTCAGGAAGGTAGTGCTTGAAAGGGAGCTGAAGGAGACCTTGCATGGTACTGATAATGCGCTTGTATTTTATGAGGGCATTACTTACTTACATGGTTCTAGTTCACTTATGAGGATGTATTAAGGTGAATACTTATCACCTTTATACCTTCTTGTATCTGTATCATACTTCATTAAAAAATTTAAAAAATAGTAATACTCTGGGTCCAGGCAACTATTATTGAACAATTTGATCAAAGTTTCTATAGAATAATCCTCATCAAAAGTGGGAAAATATGGAACGGAATTTAAAATTCTCATGGAAATCGGATCTCTGGAGTCATGGGAGGCCAAAGGATCTCACAAAATTATTGAAGCGAAGAATATTTAATCCTTAAGTCAATAACTATCCTCGAGTCATCTTAAAACCAAATAACAGTATAGCTTAATGATAGATAATGTCTACCTTGAACATGACGTTCTTTTAAAGGATGGTCTCTAGGAGATGAATTTGATAACACCAGCTGGAAAGGTTAAATGAGAAATACAGAGGCCTTTTTAACTTTATGTTGATGATGGTGAAACAATTTGGAAAAGGATCTCAAGAAAAGTAATAAGGGAAATATAACTAGTTACTGAATTGTACATGTCAACAATATTGAATTAATATAGGTTTTACTGCACATAAATTAGGTTCTTAATTTTAAAAAATCTATCCACTATAGTAAGAGTCTCTTTCCTGACCATCCATCTGTAATGATGCCCCATTATTGATCAGTTGTCCTTCATCTTTAGAACTTGTTCCCACTTCCCTATGCTGCCTTGCCCTGTATGTCACACGCCTCTCCCTGGAACTCCCAAACCACAGAGCAGAGCCGGCTATACCAAGACTTTTCCCTGGCATGAGGGAAACCTGGAAATAATTATCCTCTGTGTAGTAAATGTGAACGTGGCTGAGAGATGGGCACTGCCAATTCTGTGAGTATTATGCTCTGCTCAGGCTCCTTGGAAGACTCTCTATACAACCCATAAAACAAAACAAAACAAACAAAACCAGAATCAAAACAATTGTTATTGTGTTGAGCCTAACTCCTGGAGACCCCTTGTGAGTCACAGTAGAACTGTGTGCTCTGTTGCATTTTCATAGATCGATTATTCGGAAGTAGATTACCAGGTCTTCCTTCTCAGGAGCCTCTGGGTAGACTCAAACTTCTAATCTTAGAGTTAGCCGCTGAGCTGTACCATTCATAGACTTTGTACAATGCTAGCAGGAGTGTCTTTGATAGAGTTTCTGCTTTTCTACCCTGAATTGTGAGTGTCCCCAACACCTTTCAGACTCAGGACGACCCAAAGTCAGCATAATCAACAATGAAGGAACGTTAACCCACAGAAAGACAGGATCTCTGAAGCAAACACACGCGATAGAAGTGTGAGTTTCTCTGGCTTCTCCCCTGGTTGTGCTTGTCCCTCAAGTGTAAATGCAAAGGAACAAGAGAGGAAAATGGAATGGAGAGAGATGGGTAGGGGCCTTCATTTGGATTTTCACACTAGAGACTAGTGAAAGGAAGAGAGCTAGAATGTCACAATTGTTTTTTTTAATTTTTTATTTATTTGTGACATGGTACTTGGGGGAGACAGATGGCTAATGAATATTTTGAGAAAAACTTTCCCTATGTTATGGGTAAATACCCTCTCTTCTACTTCTTAAAACATTTTCAGAGCAGAACTACTACACCTTTAGAGAAAAATGGGATTTTTTTTTAATCCCCTCAGTTTATTGACACTGACCTTAGGAAAGGACAAGATGGACCAGTTGTACTAGCTTACATCCATCATTCTATGAAGGTTTAAAGCACTTGTCCTGGAACTTGTCTATTTAAGACAGATTTCTTACTTTAACAAAAAACCTGCTTCATCTCCATACTGAAAAGACTGGGGGAAGTACACTCTACAACCCTGACTCCTCCTCTCCTAATCACACTAAAAAGTACTGAAGCTAGAATTTTCTAACTAGCTTTCCCCCCCTTTTTTCTCTCAGACGAAAACTTCACACTTCCTAACCCCCTTTTCTATTAAAACTGAATGTCAAAACACCTGGACTTTCCTACCTTCAAAATTTATTACAAAATTAATCACAGTTCACAGCTATGTAATACACTGTGGCATGTACTCTACCAACCATTTTACATTTTGACTTATTTATTCCTCATAGCAATAAGTAGCATTATTATAACTTTGATCTTCATTTTATCTAACAGAAAACTGATGCCCAGAGGGTATGGCCCAAAGGATAACAAACACAATACAGCAGATGTTAGAGGTCAGATTCAAATCCAAAAAGCAGATTGCCTTAGCATCTCTTCTTTTAACCATTATATTTTACTGTTTGGAAAAAAGACCACTTCTTCAATTTCAGGTTCAATCTCATGAATACTGGCGATGGGTCAAAAGGGGGGAAAATTGAGGAGGGGACATTTCTGGTGTGTGGA
>NW_022111320.1:37087818-37127823 GCF_000313985.2 Echinops telfairi
AGCACACAATGATATGATTGTTTGTTCTTTGATGCCTGTTAACTGATCTCTTTGGCACCTCGTGATCACACAGGCCGGTGTGCTTCTCCCATGTGGGCTTTGTTGCTTCTGAGCTAGATGGTCGCTTGTTTACCTTCAGGTCTTTAAGACCCTAGACACTATATCTTTTGATAGCTGGGCTCCATCAGTTTTCTTCACCACATTTGCTTATGCACCCACTTTGTCTTCAGCGATCATGTCGGTAAGGGTGGCATCACGGAATGCCAGTTTAATAGAACAAAGTATTCTTGCATTGAGGGAGTACTTGAGTAGAGACCCAATGTCCATCTGCTGCCTTAATACTAAACCTATAAATATATGTACATAGATCTATTTTCCCATCCTCATATATAAATATATTACATATGTACACGCCTTTATCTAGACTTCTATAAATGTCCTTTGCCTCCTAGCTCTTTCCTCTATTTCCTTTTACTTTCTTCATGTCGCACTATCATACTCAGCCTTCACTTGGGTTTCAGTAATATCTCTTGGTTACGTTATCCTTGATCACGCCCTACCATGCCTCCTACACCCTCCTCACCACCGATTTGGATCACTGTTGTTTCCTTGTCCCTGGGTTTGTTAACACCATTTCCTTTCCCCCACCTCCCCTTTTTCGCAGCCCCCCAGAACCATCAGCCCCATTGTTTTCTCCTCCAGATTGTTCTTCCAGCCTATCTTATTTAGACAGACCTGTGGGGATAATAGCATGCATAAAAACAAGACAGAGCAAAACAAAGCAACAAAAGAAAACAAAACATCAACAACAACAAAAAGCCAATGACAAAAAAACTCCAACAACAACAAAAAAGGAAAGCATGTAGTATGTTCCAAGGACTGGCCTTTAGTAGTGTTTTCCGGTCGAGTCTGACGGGGTGCCAAGCCCTGGCCCCAAAGTCTATTTTGGTATTCCCTGGGGACTTCTTGCTGTTCTGTTGCACATCCTTAGTGTATTGCCTCCGTGTGGTGGCGTGCAATTCCCACATTGTGTCTCCAATGTTTTCTCCTGTAGGGCTATGGGTCAGTGAGGGATATCGTGCCTCATAGTGGGCCCGGCCACATGGTCTTCTCTGTAGATTGGCTGCTCTGAGCGGGAATATTGTCCTCAAGGGTTGGTGGGCCAGGATGTGCTTCACTCAGCATCTTTTTATTTACCCTTCTAACGTTGCTTTAGAATTTGCTTGTCAAACTACCTAAAACAATACTGTTGAGATTTTGGTTGGACTTACGTACATTGAATATATAGACCAATTTGGGAGAAATGAACCCTGTAGAATAGAGACTGCATAGCATCAGTAGCTATTTATCTTTCTATTTTATTGCTTTTTAGTCACTGAAATGTGTTTATTCCTTCATCTCAGTTGTGCATGTTTCTTTTCTTTATCTCAGGTTTTCCTTTTGTTGCTGGTCTGACTAAAATTCTATTACAAATGATAATATTCTTAAGATACAAAATCATTAAATCTGGTATATTTATTTGGTAAATGGATATTGACTGAATTGTCTTACTAGTTCTAGCAATTTTTGTCTCTTTATTTTTGTTTGCTAATGTTCTACTGGGAATTCGATTTGCAATAAATGACAATTTCATTTTTTTCCTATAAACCCTTTGACACAAAGTGTTAAAATTTCCCTAAGTGCTCAGTAATACTGGCTATAATTCGTGAAGAATGCCATACTTACCCTGTTATCAAATTTTAATTGAAGTAGATGCTCTTTGCCATGTTAAAGTTTTTATTTATTTCTTTTCCCAGACTATTATAATTATTTCAAGTTTAACTATGGGTTTTTAATAAATTCCATGTTAGGCATTTCTTTGGTATCTTTTTAATCCTTATCATATTAATTCATTTAATTATAGGTAAACTAATATGGAACCATAAGATCATTCCTAAAATGAATTCACATAGAAGGTAGGACCATCTATACTCGCATATAAGCTGAGTTTTTTCAGCCCATTTTTAATGCAGTTTTTGTGGTAAAATCAGGTGCTTCGGCTGATATTTGGATCAGCTTATACTCATGGTATATTTATGGTGGCCAAGGACAAAGACTTTGATGTCTCACAGAATTGAGTAGTCCAGCATTGCCAAATCCAATAGGATTTCTCTGCAGAAGCCATACAGATGCGCCTTCCCTCCATCTTTTGACCTTTGGAGTCTATATTGCCTGCTGTCTACCACCTCTAGGCATGTGGTCCTGAGAGTCACTAATAAGCCAGAACAATAGCAATCTATTTAAAGTGCCCTAGTAGGGAAGAGGAAAAAAAATACAAAACAAAAAAAATGCAGAACGAACAGATGCTCTTTGCCATGTTACCCACCTGGGGTTCTTTATTAGCAGAGAGAGAGAGAAAATTAATCCACATAGTAAACATTGCTCAAATAGAAGGGGAAAACAATTACCTCACGAACTAATAGATGAAAAGGGGAATGCCGATAGACTCCTAGCAGATGTTATCACATAAACCATGTAAATAGATGTGTAGAATACATTGTATGTATTTTATTCAAATAACGATATTCCATTGAGAGAGAAATGAACAGATGGAAGAGAGACAAAATTAAATCATGACTAAAATTTCCCTGAACAGGGGATAAAATCGCTGACTAAACCGATTGCTATGGCTTGGTTAAGGAGAAAATCTGGGCTAGACTGGTAGAATTTTTGAAGACTAGAGATAAAATGGAAACTTGGTAAAATTCTCCAAGAGCCAATCAAGTTACCTAGTAAAGCCAGAGGCACGATTCTGCTGCTTTATAACACCAGGCTCTAAAGGACAGCCGAAGGGGCCTAGCATTCCCGGAGCAAAGGAGGGCAGTGTAAGAATTCTCCTGTCCAGTAATGTTCAGACTAAAGTAGCATATTTGAGGATATCAAGAATTTTAAAAGAATATGACCCATGAGTTCATTTGAGAAAAGTGTTTAAGAAAAGACTTCAAATGGTATATAGCAGGAGATGACTGGGAAAGAGTAGGGACTACATATAGTGCCAGGGAGCATATGTAAGTGTGAATGAAGGATGCAAAACAGAAAATACATTAAGCCATGCTCCATATGATATCTGTTTGGGCTG
Organism: Echinops telfairi; assembly: GCF_000313985.2. Taxonomy (NCBI): domain Eukaryota; kingdom Metazoa; phylum Chordata; class Mammalia; order Afrosoricida; family Tenrecidae; genus Echinops; species Echinops telfairi. Next base: position 37,090,937 of record NW_022111320.1, read on the forward strand.
TTTCTGATTCCATATGTCTTTGGTGCCAAAAGGTTATGATTGGGCTCAGAAATTCCTGATATAAAGGTTATTGTGCCAACCTGGCCAATAAACACATGTGGGCTTAATTGAAGGGTGGAGAGATAAATGGCTCAGTGAGCCTCACCTTTTGAGTTCTCGGGTCTCTTGCTTTGCTGCATGGACCTACCCCGATGCAGCCCTGGGAGCTGGAGCAGCCGTGTGGAGACCCCTGCCAGCACTGAGGTGCGTACACATTCACTGATTCAGCTTTCCTCCTGCAGTCAGCATCATTGCGTGTGTTTTGTGAGATGGAGGAGGACTTGTGGATTGGTGTTGGACATATGGGTTAATATTGGACTTGTGGGTTTGGGCAGCACTGGGTTAGGATGTTTTCTTGATGTGCACTTAACCTTTATATAAATCTCTTATACATGAGTTTCTGTGGATTTGTTTCTCTAAAGTACCCAGTCTAACACAATCCCCATCAGAGAATGGGAAGTTTCGGATGCAACAGCTTCCCATAAGCAATAGCGTGCATCTCACTTCTTTGTACAAAGTCATTTCCAGATGCACAATAGTACAGTAGATAACATATATACTCTTGTATAAGCCGAGTTTTTCAATACATTTTTAATGCTGTTTTTGTGGTAAAATTAGATGCCTTGGCTGATATTTGGGTTGACTTATACTCGAGTGTATATGGTATATAACCTGTAAAACATATTAAAAGTAAATGTTACTGGCTTATGTATGTAATGGACTATACTCTCTATCCAAAAATTTTATCCTGTAACAATGTATCTATTCATAGAACAACTCAATCATATAACCTTCTACTTTACAGAATATATGGTCATGACTTTAAATAAGATTCTAGATTAAACCCAAATGGGCTAATTTATATGATCAATCTCAGAAAGGAAAATCAAAATAATAAGAAACTGTGAGTACAGGAAGGAAGAAAGTTTTCTAAAGTTCTCCAAAACGTACTTGTTCAAACCTATGGACTCTCTGTGAGAAAGCTGCAGCAGTTCACTTCCGTTCACAGCCTGGAGAAAACTATGGCAATTCCACGCTGACAGGGAAGATTGTTATGAGTCATAATTTGACTCAGTGGCAATGAGCCTAATGTGTTTGTTTAAAGAAGGAAGTAGATAGATATAGGGAGTAGGGGATAAAATGGGATAATTAGTTTGTAGTACTACTCAGAGACGATGTGATAAGCATGACTATTAATAGAAGCGAAATCAATAAAAGAATACAAAAAATCCCCAATAGGTCTTTCTACTTAGAATGGGGAAAATGAAATGGAGTGAGTAGGGGGCGAAGGGAGAACTAGGAAAATAAAAGGAAACAACACAAGTTGGGAATGATAATGAACTTGGAAGGGATGAAATACATTATAATGTCATTACATTACACATAAAACTAAAAAAAATGAACAACCCTCACTGCCATCAAGCTGGTTCCTACTCATAAAGCTCCCAGATTAGGTCCATAGAAGGGATCTGTTGACAAAGTTTTATCTGTTCAAGTCAAATGTTGTCTTTGGTCTTTTATACTCAACTCTAATGCACTGTTTAGTAAACACTTTCCTCCTGTCCCTCAATTGTGGACAGAGGGGGTTCATTGGAGGACTATTTCCTCTGTGGTTCCACAATTGTTCAAGGCCATCCATAGCCTTCTGCAAACCAGATTCTCACACATTAGGCTCTGATAACTAATCACTCCTTTGACTTTGTATTATATGCTTCACAATTCTTTGGTGACTGATGATGGTGTGCTTCTTCTATAAGGACTTAGTTGACATCTCACTTAGATGGCTGCTGGTTTGGAGACAAGTCTTTAAGGCCCCAGATGCTGTTTTATCTAATAGCTGGGCACCATCTAATTTCTTTGCCACATTTTGCTATAGCTCCCATCTCCTCCGTGTTCCCTTCCTGAGGCCAAGTATCGAGCAGGGCCATGATGTAAGAACTAATTGTTCTTAAGTTGGAGTTAGGATGTAGAATGAGCCCCAAACCCTTTCCTATATCTATCTGTTTTTGTTGTTTTTATTATTAATTGGGTATTAATATAAATGTCATGTGATTGCATTGTTCAATCATGCCAATAATTGTAACATCACTTCCATGATCAGTTTCCAAACATACTATTTCTTCCTAGGTTCCTGGACATCGTCTCCTTCTCCTCCTTAGAAATCCTGGCTATCCCTCCAGGTTCATCAACCTTTGGTTTCATTTACATAAAAAGAGAAAAACATGTAGCACAACTTCAAGAGGGTAACCCCCAGTGACATATGATATCCATTTCATTTTTGGTGCTTTCCAAGTTTGTTAGGTTTACATTTTATACATTCCACCTTCTAGTAATGAATGGATGTTTGCTAGTGTTTCTTCTCATTTTTAGCCATGATACCTAATCAAATGAAGTCCCTGGAAGTTTTGCTTCATCCATATCCTTTAGGTCCACTCTACATTGAGAAGTCAGTAACTTTTCATTCATCTTATTAGAGTACCTTCAAAACTGAAAGAGTCATGGTGCATGGTGGGATATGTATTGCACTGCACAGCTCAAGGTCAGCAGTTCAAAACCACTAGATACTCCATGGGAGAAAGATTAGGCTTTCTACTCCTTTGAAAAGTTAAAGTCTCAGAAACGCACCAGGATAGTTCAAGTCTGTCCAGAGGGGTCAGTATGAATCAGTATGACTGGATAGCAGTGAGTTGGTTGGTACCAACCTGAAAGACGTATCTGCTGGAACATAGCAGACAATGTTTCACAGCTCTTCATATGATTTTTAGTGGGAAAAAGATTCAAGTCGACCACCTAGTCTTTCTCCCCAGTCTGCCTGAGTCTGGAATCTCCACTGGCTGGTCCACCTTGGGTGGCCCTGTTGGTATTTGAAATGTCAGTGAGATAAGTTTTGGCGTAGCAACCACACACAAGCCACCACAGTAGGACAAACTCAGAGATGAGTGGTAGATTTATAAAGTATAAACATTTCATTAAATTTTCAAAGACTTTTCAAAAAATGATGAGTTAGTATGCAAACGCCACTTATTGGATGCCAAACCCTGTGGTAATGATTTCTAGCTCTTATTTTTCTAACACCCATTCAGTGAAATGAAATTATGAGAGATGTTTGTTTATACAGCAAATGATTTGTGTAACCTGGATTAAAAATTCAACAAACTGTCTCTGAAGCCCACTTTTAACCTCATCCCTATCCTGGCACTAAATTTGTTAAGGGTCATCATGTAATACTGTGAAAAACACTGTGTGTTTATGGACAGAGTTGTTTCCATTCGAAAATGACGTTGAAATCTTAACCCCTGGTATTTGTGAATATAAGCTTGTTTGAAAATGGGCCCTTTGAAGATGCTAAGATGAGTTCATACTGGACTAGGGTGAGGGTTTATGTCTTAGCGGTGTGGTTATAAAGGAGGTGAAGAGACACAGAGACAGCGAAGTCCATGTAACAAAATTGTTACGTTGCAGCTGCAAACCAAAAATGCCGGGTGACGCCAACATCTAGCTGTTTTATTTATACCTTATTCTTCCCTGCCCTTGAGTATTTTTTTCCCCTGATAAAACAGACTTTAATGTAAAACCCAGATATGACAAGGAATGATTAAAGGGTTGATTGAACAAGAGGACATTACAATAACTAATATCAATGGACAATGAAAAAGCACAAAATGCACGTCAAACTTTAACAGAATTGACCATAGAAATAGACAACCCCAAAATAATAATAGCCTATTTTACTACTTTCGATGAAAGACAGAACAACTAGAAAGACATAGAAGGAATAAATGTAATTAACCAACTTGAACCCATAGACATACCCAACAGCAGAATAATAGACATTCTTTTTTTTTAATTTATAATGGAAGTTTTATTTATTTATTTTTAAAATAATTTTATTAGGGGCTCATACAACTCTTATCACAATCCATAAAGCAAGGGTTATCACAGGAACAAAATTTCAAATGTATAGAGCGAGCTATGTAAATAACTAAAGTTTAAAACTCATTTTCATTTGACGGAAAAACAATGAACTGAAGAGAGAGATTTACGATGGGGCTAACTTTCTTTGAAAAGGACCAATACCGTCTTCCCCCACATTTGCGCGCACATTTTCCAAATGGTGAATAACTTAGGGATTAACATGACCGCTGCCTTTCCTCTTTTTTCAGTTTTAAATCTAATAGTAGAATATTTTGGCATTTGGAAAACTGCACAGTATGGTTTTCTAGGTTATTATCTCATTTGTGGCAGTATTTTAAGTGCAGGAGGTGGAAAAATCATCTGTATAACCTTCCAATAGGGATACAGTATTAATCCAGTTGTATTTAGAACCACTTTTCTAAAGGATTAAGCCATTTAAAATTTATTAATTTTCCAACTGAAGCAGGATTTTGTCTATAACTGTGTGCTCGCTCTGCTGCGGAAAGGAAATTAGAACTTCAAAGGAGAAAGCGAATTGGCTCTAAACTCATATTTACTTGGTAATATTGTTCTATCATTAAAGTCACTCGGTGTCAATTCTCTAAATTTGGGCTTGTTCTCCTGCTCCCTTTCTTCGGAATATTCACTCAGGTGTGACTTCCTGTGTCAGTCTGGGTAAACTAGGGAAACGAATCCCCAGAAACGCATATGTATAAGAGAGAGTTTTATATAAAGGGTAAATGTACATTATGAAAGCATCCCAACCCAGTGCTACCCAAGTCCACAAGTTCAACATTAGCTCATATGTCCTGCACCAATCCCCAAAGTTCTCCTCCATCTCACAAAACAGATGCAATGATGCCGACTGCAGGAGGAAAGCTGAATCAGTGAATGCGTAAGCATCTCAGTGCTGGCAGGGGTCTCCATACAGCTGCTCCAGCACCCAGGACTGCATCAGGGTAGGTCCATGTGACTTCTCCTCAGGGATGTCTCGCTGGAAGTGAGCCTTGCCAGCTGAAGCAGTTAACTGGCTAAGGCAGCTGCACCCTGGTTTGACCATCAGAGAGCAAGAGTTCAGAGAACTAGAAAGGCAAGGCTCACTGAGCCATTTATCTCTCCGCTCTTCTGTTAATCCCACATGTGTTTATCAGCCAGGTTGGCATGATAAACCTTAACTATCTCACTTCCCCTTCATAAACTCTAATTTCAACGACTGTCTCTATGTTAGCTCTTCCTTTATCCACTCTGCTCCTTATGTGCTGTCTTAGTGAGTGATTACCCTGTGTCTTAAACCTCTGTGAACTTTCTGTCTTTTCTCTTTTGCATACTAGCAACACCCTCATTGAATCAAATGCATTGAGGCTGCCTCTCTGTAAAATAGATTTAAGTGTTCTTTTAAAGGAATCCTTAGGGTGCTGTGGGTCAGATTTTGGGTTGCTAATAAAAAGGACTGTGGTTTAGATTATCAGCCACCAAGGACTAGGACTCCATGGGTGAAGGACTCTATGGGAGAAAGACATTCTACTTCCCTAGGGATTTACAGCATGGAAACGCTGGCTACTTCTACTCACCCAGTGGCGTCCCTGTAAGTCAGAATTGATTCAATGGCATTAATTTAGTTTTTGGTGCAGTGTTCTTAAAAAGCTCTTTCTGTACAAATACGGTTGTTTTTGAATTACAAATCAAAGTATGCTGTTCGTACTTTCAAATTTATATTAAGAAATGATAGTATGTATATGAAGGAATGAAAAACTGATCTCTATATTTGATTTATAAAATTATAGAGAGAGAGCTGAGTAATAGACCAAAATAAAAAAGAAAATGTAATTTGGAGTAAATTGTTTTTCAATATAATAATTGCTTCAATATAGTTGGCACCTAAAAGTAGATTTTCTTTGTGCTTTAAATAATTTACATTCTTTTAGAGTTGCAGTAGCACTTAAGATCACCAGAGTGCTCTTTCATTACTATTTTAATGCTTTAAACTATATATCTCCTGCTCTATTCTCCTCACTTGAAAGTAAAGGGAGCTTTCAGGAGGCCTGAAATACATGGTAGAATTTGATTATACATCGAAAAAAAAATCTGATTCAACTCGTTCGAACATTAAGGATAATTTTCATTTCATTTGACTTTCACGAACCTTATTCATCTTTTATCATGTTCCTCTCTGAAACGTAATCCAAGTTAGGGAATGCAGTCAAACCTTCACTACAGAGAAGCATTGCTGCTTCTTTGAATAGTGTCTTATATGATTTTATTTAAAGTTTGTCTACTTTAATGTACCATACACTAGAAAACAATAATAACAAATATCAACACAAAACACAACATATAAAAACTGAGCACAGAATAATTTCTCATTACATTAAAATATGATTATTTAAAATAAATAAATCAATAGTAATTCACCTTTTACCTCAAGGCCAATATACACATGTGTGCTCTCACACAATTACCTGGATATTTTTAACATCTTTTCCTCTACATATAATTCCATTTCAAGATGGATAGCTTTAACCATTGCCATGCAGGTTTCCAAAACCTACACCTCCAGTTCACTTGCTTGAGAGCCCTGGTGGTTGCCGTTTAGGCTACTATCCACAAGGTCAGCAGTTCAAAACCACCAGCTGCTCTTCCAGCTTCTCTGAAAGAGGAAGAGGGGGCTTTCTACTCTTGTAAACGGTTACAGCCTGGAAAACACACTGGCATTTCTTCTCAGTCCTAGAAGGTCACTGTGAGTTGGCCTTGGCTCAATGGCAGTGAATGAATTTGAGTCCATTTACTTACTTAAACTTTGATCTTACGATCAAAACTCCAACAACTACCTACAATTCTTCGTTTAAAGACTTCATTGTAGCATTTAAGGCCTTCTGCATTTTCAATCTAATCTATCATAGCAGACTCATCATAATTCCGACCTTTCCTTAAACACTCTCATCACAGACACACATACACACACACACACACACACACACCACACACCCCAACCACCACCAAAATTATTTCACTCAGGAGACTTGTGTTCACTTAGTTCCAAATTTAACTCCTGGGCTTAACTCCTATGCTTAGAAACTTTGAATTTATCTCTGTTATGCAGTTCTAGGTTCTAAAGCAATCAACTATTTTCTTTTCCTTTATGTGACTCTCAAATTAGATCATCTCCAGGAAGCCACCAACTCTAATGCCCACTCACATAGAATCTCTTGACACACTGCAAGCAGCTTGTGTTAATTTATTTTCCCCTTATGCAGATGCCTTCGGCACAAGGGTCATTCTTCTGCAATACAATAGTTAACATTAACTGAATATCTTTACACAGAGACCTGCTCTTCTCTGTTTCTCAAAATCCAGTATTCTTCATTTAAAAATCCAAGATCAACCCTAAAGCCAGTAAATAAGTGAATCTAGTCTTCATTATTATTTGAAATGTCTTATGACCAAAGCATTTACAAGACAATCATATGAGACTAATGAACATATCAAAGGTTTCCCTCCAATTAGATCACTCTTCTTTCACCTTGCTAGATCAGCCTCTTCCTAATCAGACCCAACATCATCACTTTCTCTTACCTTCTCCCTCCATATAGCCTAGTGGTTCCTTATTTACTGGCTTATGAAGAAAGTCATTCAGTTGAGTCATGTTATACTCTGGTATCACATGAAGACAGTTTACTGGTCTGACAAAACTGGTGAAACCCCTAAGGCTATAGTCCTTGGTCCCTGTTCAGCCATAGGGCCCATGGCTCAGCTTTCATGCAAAAAAATAGTACAAAGGAAAGGCATATCCCCATAGAACAATTAATCACAATACAAGGACTGCACTTGCCCTTGGCTATAGCTCAGAAGGGGTAATAAAGAAGGATGAATGGCAAAGGTGAGCACTGGGAGGAAGGGTGCTTTTACCTTGGGGGTTTGCAATCAATGTCATGAAATAAAATGCATGAGTTGTTGAGTGGATAACCAGTTTGCCCTAAGCTTTTGTTCAGAGTCACAATAAAAATTAAAAAAAGAAGAAAGTGATGTCAAAATTCACAAGTGTGTGCCTTTCAATAAATTAACATATTTATTTTCTTAAAATAATCATTATCATTGAAATGATGAAAGTCTTATAGGAATAATCACACAGAAATTTTTTCCTTTGTTATGAGGAAATTAAATTTTACTGGGTACTGCAGTGTCAGTTAATTATAGATGTATATATAAGATGCACTCCGAAAAACCTAATCAAACTCCCTGTCATCAAGCTGATGTGAACTCAGCGACCCTATAAGACAGGGTGGAACTGCTCCTGTGAGTGTCTGACACTAAGGCCAGTCCTTAACTAAAAGTTCAAAACATAAGTAGAACCATCCTCTTGTACATCTCTCCTATATTGTTCCTGTAGCTCATACTTTATGATAAGCAGACAAATTGTTTATTTACTTAGTGTGTATGGGGGGACCCCTCACAAAGCTCTTTTTATTCCTAGTAATTTCAAATAAAGACAGAACGTTTAAGATCTATCACCCTGGACTATGAATGACAAAGTCTGGATTCTCGATTGAATCTCACCTCCACATAAGCCATGTAAACCTAGACCAGCATGGAAAGGTATGACTCGTTTGTATTGGAACATTGATGAGAATAGAGCACTTGGCTTACATAACACGGATACTTTGTGAATAAAATGCATTTGGAAATTTTGGAGGATGTCATTCTAAAGCTTTGTGATTTTAGTCTCAGCTTGTATTTACCATTCACATGACAAATAGCTACAGACTTGTTGCATCCCCAATTTCTGCTTCTAAGTCTAGGATATGGACCTTTGCTGCTTATGGAGAGCATTCTCATGGAAACCCAAAATTATCAGTGCAATTATGGCAGGGCAAAAAGTGTAAGACAAAGCCATTTAATAGAGGGCTGAAACCTAAACATTTTATTATTAGCTCAGTCCTAACAATTTATGACCTGTGAATTGATCTTAAGAATGAAATGATCAGAAGTAACAAGAGAACAATAATTTCAGCCACATGAATTCACTTAATCTTTATGTGAACAGAAAAAAGCAAGTACTTCTTACTTAACTATTTTGTCATAATCATTTCCTTCCATTTAATCATTTAAAAATATTTGCTTTAAAAATATCTACCCTTATCCAGTACAGGTGATCCCTTCAGGACCAGTAGTGAGAGTGGTGATACTGGGAGGGTGGAGAGAGGGTGGGGTAGAAAGGGGGAACCTATTACAAGGATCTACCTATAACTGCCTCCCTGGGGAACGGACAACAGAAAAGTGGGTGAAGGGAGACGTTGGACAATGTAAGATATGACAAGATAATAGCAATTTATATATTATCAAGAGTTTGTGAAGGAGGAGGGTGGGGAGGGAGTGGGGGAAATGAAGAGCTGATACCAGTCGCTCAAGTAGAAAGCAAATGTTTTGAGAATGATGAGGGAAGCAAATGTACAAAAGTGTTTGACATACCAGATGGATGTCTGCATTGTAATAAGAGTTGCATGAGCCCCCAATAAAATAATTTTTGAAAATATCCTTCCTCAAAAAGTGAAAAAATTCTAAGCAACAGATTCAATTTCTCCATGCCAGATCATGTCAAAAGCTTCTCAGAAGAAGCAAAGCAGTACGATGGAGCCAGAGCTGGGTAGGAGGGAATGTGAAGATGAGATTTTCAGTGGTGAAGGAGAGGCAGGACCATAGACCCAAAGGAATGTGAAGAAAATAAGAAGGGAATAGAAAGAGAAAGTTGGTCATCAGTGGACTGAAGGAACTTTGAGAATCTGAGCCTAGAAGAATCTCCGAATTAAATCTATAGTAGGGAAAGAATCTTGTTATGGAATTCAAAGCTGTGCAGCACAGCTTGGAAAATTGTAGTTCAAATAACTGTCCCATATAGTCTGGCCCTAGGGTGCTCCTGAATAATAGTCATCAAATTCAAGCATGCGCCAAACAAAGCAAATTCACTGCCATCGAGCTGATGCTGACTTGTAGAGAGCCTACAGGTCAAGCATGCTAGGGAAGGGGGAAACTGAGATCCCAAAGACAAGCTAATACACCTTGACTAATTATGTATAAATAATATTATTTAATTTAATACAACAAATATTGATCGAATGCTGGGTATCTGAGAGTGCCTATAAGATGTTGGATCACATGGTGAATAAATGGTCCTCTCAGTCTCATGGAACTTTCAATTTAATGGGAAGTAAATATATTCAACATGTTAACGCAGTCATTAATTGAAATTGTGAGAAAATGTGAAAGAGCAGCTTTTCAGAGGCAAGTTTGGGACTAATAGCTCGGTCCTTTCTCTGAGGAAGTGGCACTTCAGTGACGCCTAGGACACAGTTAAGTGTTAGCTGTTGGACGGCTAAAGATGTTCAAGGCATGGGAGGAAAGTTTGAGATGGATTAAGGCTTAGTGTGTTTAAGAACTGTGTGGATAGAGTTAATATGCAGTAGTGACTTCAATTACTATTTTAAATTCACACTTCCTATAGGAAACTTTCTTGATTTCTCATGGCTTGGTTGGATTCACCTCTTACATCTCTTTAATACAGTACATTTCCATGACTGTACTTACTATATGTGTGATAATTATTTGCTTACAATTTCTCTTTATTATATCAATAAATTGCTTAGACTGTACAGAAAATGTCTTGCTGAGTTTTTACCCTTATGGCCCATAGAAGTATCAATATAAATTATGTTTAGCATAAAAATTAATCCAATTGTAAATGCAGTGAACAATGAATGCCTTTCTGGCCAGAAGCCAGAAGCCCTGTGAGTGAAAGGGAATATAACGTTTGTGAGTATAAGATCTGGAACAATATATAGATATATGTTTTCCTGTAACTCAGTTTCCTAATCTATAAATAGAGATAATAATAGCTCCTATTTTATATGGTAGTTGTGAGAAATAGATGACATAATTTCATATATATGATGTGCTTAGAACCCTACCTGGCATGGCATAAAATGTTAGCAAGAATTAAATGTTAATTTAATGATTAACTAAACAAAAAAGTATCAAAATTATTGATTTATTAATAATTAATACCTTATTAATTAATCAAATAATGTTAGCGATTAAAATTTTATTTTAACCCTGCACTTAGCAAAAAGGTATAATATTCAACCAATTCTTCCAATAAGAAAGGAATGTAATAATTTCTTAATAAGATTAGCATATTCCCAATGACATTCTTGATCTTCAAATTCTCATAGTTGTTTAGGAAGAGAGAATGCACAGATAACCCATACGTGGATCCCATGTTCCTTAATGAGACCTTTCTCGGAGTTCTTGGCTTCTCTCTTATTGTGTGGCCAATTGGCCATAATTCCAAAATGACAGGCAAATTAATAACCACTACCCTTCACAATGCCAGCCAATTTCAGCTCAATAAAGTCTAAATTATTGGTGTTTATACATTCCATTACATTTTTGATAACTTCTAATTTTCCTAAAATCACACTTGGTACATTTCATGTTCTGCTTATTACTGGATGTTTGCAGCTGTTCCTTTTCATTTTGAGTCATGACCCATTCAGGACCACGAAGGTCCTGAAAACATAGCTGTATTCATGTAATTATGGTACATGTATCATATATACATATAATCATCCGTGTAGTTCAACTTTAGGTTGAAGAGGCAGATCTTCTTTAGTTATATTCTGAGTGCCTAGTGCCTTCCAACTTGAGAGACTCTTTCTGGCCATATATCAGATCATGTTCCATTCATTTTCAATGACTATTCTTTGAGGAATGGACCATATCTTCCTTCTTCTTAGTCTGCCTTAATCCAAAAGCCTCCTTGAAGCCTGTCAACTGTGTGTGACCCAATTAGTGTTTCCAATATGAGGGCATACCTTCCAGTATCACAGCCAACAGCAAGTCACCAGAGCTTGACAAAGTGACAGGCGAGTGATAGTTTACTATGCTGGGATTGACAAATTGAAAGGAATGTCATAGCATTCATAGTCCAAAAGAAAATTTCAAGATCTATCAACTGGCCTACAAGTTAGACTAGTAAGTAGGATTATTATTCACTCTTACTTACCAATATCTAAAACCAATCATGAAGAAATTGAAGATTTGTATTAATGTTTTTCTCAGTCTGAATTAATGAAACAAGAACTCAACCTGTATTGCTAATTACTGGTACTTGGTATGTGAAAGTTACAAACAAAAAAGGGAAGGTAGATGCTTGGAAAATATGGTCTTTGTTGCCCCCAAAATGCTAAATATCACATGACCTAATTTTGCAAAGACCAATGATTTGTTTATTGCCAATAACTTTTTTAACAATAGAAATGGCAGAAATGGGAACCATACTTGGACGTCACCATGAAATATAGAAATAATATCTACTACATTGGTGAAAAGATATGTTCGAGAACATCAATACCATTAGCTGAAACTCTATCCAAGGTTGACTCTGAAACAGACCATAAATTGCTCGTAAATTAAAATTGAATCTGAATAAAATTAAAACAAATTCATGTGAGCCAAATTGAAACACCAAGTATATCCTATACTCCATGAACTTGAGAGTGTCCCAAGAGCAGCTTCCATATGTTGAACATTAATGACTGAAGATCAGAACAGTTGTGGGTAAAATCAAGAACATCATACATGAAGGAGACATAAGGTCTTTAAAGCAACAGGAAATAAAGGAAAGAGTCAAGGTCAGAACAAGCTCTTAAATTGGCTCTTCAATAGAGTTGCACAAGTTATTAAAGGAAATCATGAAATAAAATAGCTGAACAGAAAGTTTTAAATGGCATCTCAATAAGACAAAGTATTATATTGGAATATGCAAATATGTACAGTTAGAAAATTAAAGGAGAATAATAGGTTCAGCATATATCAAGCTGAAAGAACCAAAGAAAAAATTCAAGGCTTGAGTTGAAAAGTAAAGTATTATATAAAGAAAATATTGAATAATGTAAGAAGTATCTAAAGAAAATGGATGAAATGTACAGAGTCACTGTACCACAAAGAATGAGTTAACATTCAACCATTTCAGAGATTGCATATGACCAGGAACTGATAATAGAGAAGGAAGAAAGGCACTGAAAGTATTCATGAAAATGGGGATCTAAAAATTGACAGAATGCCAATGAAAATTTTCAAACAACTAATCAAGTGTTGGAAGCACTCACTATCCAAAGCCAAGAAAGTTGGCCAATGAACTAGAATTGTTCAGTATTTGTACCTATTCTAAAGAAATATGATCCAATAGTGTATGGACATCATTAAAGAATTTTATGGTTATCACAAATAAGTAGATTTCCCTGAAGATAATTTCAAAATGATTGTAGCAGTACATCTATTGGGACACTGCCACCATTTCCAATTTAGAAGAGGATACAGAAAAAGAGATTTAATTGCTGATATAAAACACAAGTCACTGTCTTTTAGTATTCTGTTTTCAGCCAAGATTAGGTGTATTTTGTCTGAAAGGAGGGTAATAGGAAGATGTTGACTTGGATCAAACTATGGATAATATTGTACAAATGGGAATTCCAGAACATTTCACTGTGTTCATTCAGAACCTGTGCATAGACCAAGAAGTAGTTATTCAAACCGAACAAGAGGACACTTTGTGTTTTGAAATCAGGAAAGGTGTTCATCATGGTTTCATCCTTCCGCCATATGTAAACAACCTGAGCAAATAATTCCCCATGAAGAAAATGCGGCAGCAGATTTGGAAGGAGGTTCATGAACCCTCTGTGCCAATCTTGCCTGTTTAAAATCCAAAGGACACGAAACACTTACAGATGAGGAAAGAATACAGCCCTCTGTATGGACTACAGCTCAAGGTAAATGAAACAAAAATCCTTACAATTGGACCACTAAACAAAATAATGATAGAGAAGAGACTGTAGTGATTAAGGATTTCATTTTACTTGGATCTAGAATCACCACTCATGGAAGCAGTAGTCATTAAATCAAATGAGTTTTTGCAATGGGCAAATGTGTTCCAAAACGTCTCTTTCAAATATTAAAGATCAAAAATGTCACTTTGAGGACTAGGGTGCACCTGGCTCAGCCACAGCATCTTCAGTCACCTCCTGCATTCCCCCAGAGTGGAAACTGAACCATGAATAACAAAGAACGAAAAAAATATTGCTTTGGAATTATGGTATTGGTGAAGAAAATTGCAATTACCATAAACTTCCAGAAGAGTAAGTAAATCCATCACTGGAGGACAGACAGAATGTGCTTAAGAGGTGAGGATGTTATAGCTTTGTCTCATGTCCTTTGGACATCTTCTCAAGAGGGACCAATCCTGGAGGAGGTCATCATGTATGGTAAAATAGAGAAGGCCTTTCAACAAGCTTATTTGACACGGTTGATGCAACAGTGGGCTCAAACGTGGCAACAACTGGTGGTGGTGGATCATTCAGCCCTGTGCTACATGGGCTCGGAGTGACTTAGAATGCACTGGGAGGCACTCCCCACCCACAGTCCGTTCCCCTTGACTTGAGATGAGAGTTGAGCATTGAAAAGGAATTGGTCTAGTCTTCAGAACCGTGCTTCAGAAAGCACGGGTCACTTTTAAATTCTCTAAACATTTTATACTTCGTGTATCAGTTATATATATATAACTGATATATATATATATTTATTTATTTTTATATATATATATTTTCAGATATACTGAAAACCACAAAAAAGAGCATTAGCCATGGTTCTAAGAACCATTAACCATCATAGCTGATTTTCATAAAAGAGCATAACTATACATGAAAATTTTTTTCACAGAATGTGAAACCGAGACAAAACAAGCCTGAGCCATTTACAGAATCCAAACACAGCTCCTTCCCACTTCAGGGTTGCTCTCCGACTCATTCATTCTTATGGAAGAAGTCAGAGAAAAGACCAGAGGAGAATAGAAGAATCTCAATCTGATACATTTTCAAAAGAAAATCATTTCCAAGGGCACCTTACCTGAAGACTAAGATTAAGACGATTTAATATAAAACACTATTCTATAGCTTTAAAAGAGCAGAGAGGTCAAAAGTGACATATAAATATTGCAGGTATAGATACGTACAAGAAACAGAAAATATGTAGAGCAAATGGTATAAAATGAAAAATTGGGTTACTGAGCAGCGATGTGAATGTTGCTGAATACCTCCTACACTGGCTTTGAACATCAATGTAAACAGAGCTTTTCGACAACAGAGATTTTCAAGTCTAGTTAAAAAAACACACAAGAACCCCACCTCACTGTCCTCAAGTCACGCTGACATAGGGACCCCCAATGGGTCTCCGAGACTGTAACTGTTTATGAGAGTAGAGTTGTGGTGGTATTTTCCCAACAAACCAACTGAATTGTCAATTTGGTTATAAAGTATGCTCGGTATCTCTAGAGACTGCATTTTCAAATAGACTTTTTTGAAAGCCATTTTGAATAGGATTCAATGTTTTGGGGATAAGAGGCACATACGTCCGTCCCTCTCTCTCCAACCTTTTCCTCCCTAGCTTCAACTTCATTTGTCTATTTCCAATGAGAAAACACTTGAGTAGGACAAATGATAGACATATTTATTTTCCATTCACTTGACTAAAAACTAGTGGACATATTTGGAAGTTGGGTGCTTGTTTTTCACTGATATTAGTTTCCAACAAAGAGGAATTGAGGATGTAGCAGGAAGGAACATTTTCAAATTGAAAGTAACATTTTGCTTGGCCTTTATACAAATATTGGTTTGGCAGTCTAATTGAATTTGTTCTCATGCAAGCGATGAAGGGTCATTAAAATATAACTTGTACTAATAACTTCATTTTATCCTTGATGAAGAATTTGCTGTAAATCCTAAATCAAACAATATTCTGAACATTCAGCAGACACTACATATACATTCAGTTGAGCTGGTCACTAACATACCAACTACGCCTTTACGTTACCTGGAGAAATTTCTTTTTTAAATTCACCTTTTTTGGAAGGATCTAAACTTAGGGTACTTGAAGTTTTGAAATATGAAACTATAGTGATGTACAGGATGTACAGGTAGCATTTGCCCTAATGTCTTTGATTCAATATATTGATTGTTTATAACATTATGATACTTTCAGCATTGTCATTTATCAATCTTATTTTAAAATCTGGCAAAGTTATTTTGGGCACAATTTTAAGATCTGTAAATAGACATTTGCTCATTCTTATTCTATAATAGTATAATGTTCTAATATCTGTACCCCTATACAAAGCATGAAATACAAAAGAAAGCCTTGATTTTAAAAGCAGTAAGTTTGCTTTGGATTTGAGAATATCTATCTATCTACACACATATAATTAAAATATATATTTCAAATGGATTTTAGTTGATTTTGATTTTTTATAAAACTTCTAAAATAACAGGCTTACATTATTCTTATAGCTTTTAAAATGATTGCTTTACCAAAAATGTATTGATCTCTTTAAATGTTCTAGGGTTCTTGGTAATGAATACTTCTGTACTTTTCTTTTTGTTGTTGTTATTACATCAATATGTTGATCTCAAATATCTTTAGATATTTCTTAAATGTAGTCTGTCCTTCAGTGTTACACAACAGTCTAAGGCTTTTTGCATATTTAGAAATAAATGGATCTTATGTTTTAATTTGAATTCTATTATCTTCACTTAGTCTATAAGATGGTTCTTGATTTCCCACTACTAGGATGGACATTAGTAATACTCTCAGTTGCTTATGGTAAACTCTACCTTTTAAATATAACCCAAATACCATATTATTCTCATTTTGTACATTACAAATACTTTCAAAATTCTTCCACATTGTTCCCCAAATATAATTACAGTTATTATTTTCTTCATTTGCAAGTGTCATTATAACTCCATTGTCTTGGGGAGCAAACTCCATTGTAGGGCAAACAGGAGACAAAAATGTATTGGACCTTTTGTTACTTTTTTCATTAAATTCAAACTCTGCTCTTGGCTAACCTCAATTATGATCACATGAATTCCTAATTCATTATATCTCTCTGGCAGGTTTTAATAAATTATACATCTTTTCTTTAATTTAGAGACTTTGGACAGTCTCCCAGTAACTGAGTCTGATACAGTTTTCTCAGCCAGTGCAATAGTTGTTCAGTGATGCCTTCTGAGCAATTGTTCTCCTTTCACACTAATGTGAGAGTGTCCACACTTGTGACCAACGTAACATATAGGCTCATGATAAGCAGGGCACAAGTTCCACAAGGACCATTTTGTATTGTGTCACCCCTTACCTTTGATTCAAAATAGACGCTATCTCTATATGTTCCCCATGAATTTCTCGGCTCTCACTTCTCCACTTTGGATGGAGTTTCCCAAAGGGTGATCCCCAAACCAGCAGGGTCAGCGTTAAAAGACCCCCTGTTCCTTTTAGAAATTCAAATCCACAAGTCCTAGCCCAGAACACCTCGATGAATAATTTTGTGGCTGCAGCCTAGTGAACCCTGCTAGAGCCCCTCTTGGTGATTCTTATGACTGGTAAAGCTTATAAACAATGGTGCACATATTTGTTTAATTTCTTTTAAATTCTGGGTCAGTGACTTTTATTTCTGAATTCATTGATAATTTTGGCATGTACATACTATTTTTCCTTAAATTTCACCACTCAGAATTTTAAAAAACATTACTATATTCCCCTGGGTATCTGCAAGACAACTGGTTGATGCTTACATTCACAACATCTTGAAATTATACAGATAAACGTGATGCTATATTATGTAATTGTGTTACACATTGCTATTTTTACTGTAAAAAACAACAATATCAAGCAGGTACAAGAAACAGAATTGTGGCAGGAGAGCATTTAGAAGAGCATATAAGATGATAAGGGTAGTGACAGGAATAGAGTTTTAGGTTTTCTACAACTTTACACTTCTGTGTGCCTCTCTTTACAAATTCCTTCTCTTATGGACGCCTCGCATAAAGTATTCTTTTAATCACATTTTCACCATTTATCAAGAGATCTTTTTTATAATAAAACTGTGCCCACAAATACATTGTCTATTCTATTATCATTCTATGTTTTTTGTCACAACGTGTCTGTCGGTTTGTCATATTGTAGTTGCTTATCTATTGCTGTGCTGCTGGAAGCCATGCCACCGGTACATTAAATACCGGAAGGGTCACACCAGGTGAAACAGGCTTTAGAGGGACTTCCAGACTCAGAAGAAACAGGCAGTAGACTTCCGAGGGATTAGCCATTTGAAACCTTATGGATCAAAGGAATATATTGTCTGATATGGTGTCAAAAGATGGTCTTCTCCAGTTGGAAGGTACTCAAAATATGATTGGGGAAGACTTGTCTCCTTAAAGTAGAGTCAATTATAATGATGTGGATAGAGTAAAACTCTCAGAACCTTAACTTACTGACGGGGACCATCTCAAAATGAGAAGAAACACCTTCAAATATCAATTAATATTTGTAATGTGGAAGATACACAGTATGGCCGAAGCCAATTGGAAGATATAAAAATGAAATCTGATGAATAAAGATAGATATCCTAGGTACTAGGGAGCTGAAATGGATGGACATTAGCCACTTGGCACCATGCAATCATGTGGTTTACTCCTCTAGGATTTATAAACTCACAAGGAATGACATCACTTGCATCATCATAAAAAAGCATTTCAAGATGCATCTTGTAATACAATGCTGTCTGTGATTAGATAATAGGATAATACAAGGGGATCCAGCTAATATAACTATGATTCAAATTTATGATCTGCCCACGAAAGCTAGCAATGATGAAATTGAATTCTATCAGCTTCTGCCGTCTGAAAATTTTCAAACACATAAGAAAGATGCATTGATAGTAATTGGTGATTGATTTGCAAATGTGGGAACAAAGAAAAAAGACATTAGTTGGAGAATATGATCTTAGTGAGAGAAACAAAGCTGGATAACTGTAAAAACAATGACATTTTGTTGCAAATACCTTTTTTCAGAAACATAAATGGAAACTGGACACAGGGATTTCACCAGATGGAATATACAGGAATAAAACTGACGACCTCAGTGGGAGGAGATGATAGAGAA
This sequence comes from Echinops telfairi, assembly GCF_000313985.2. NCBI lineage: Eukaryota > Metazoa > Chordata > Mammalia > Afrosoricida > Tenrecidae > Echinops > Echinops telfairi. The sequence continues at coordinate 37,109,930 of NW_022111320.1, forward strand.
ACTCAAAGTTAGCATCTTGAACAAAGTCAGAGGCCTGCTGTGGACCAGAACATTAACTTTTCATATGTAAATTTATTTAAAGTTGAAGAAAATTAAAACAAGTCCACCAGAGCCAAAGTATGACCTTGACTTTATCCCAGCGGAATCTAAATATGACACTGAATGATGCAAGAAGCATCAAAAGAAGGTGAAAGGAATAGAGAGTCACTGTATCAAAAAAGAACTGACAAACAAAAAGGGGTAGCATGTAAGCAAGACCCAGTGGTATTGAAGACAGAAGCTCAAGCTGTACTGAGGCATTAGCAAAATCAAACCAAAACAACAACAAAAAAACCCCAGGCCCTGGAATTGCATAGTGTAACAATTCCAGTATTTCAACCAGCTGATGAAGCATCGGAAGTATTTACTTGTCTAGCCAAGAAATTGGGAAGAGCTGCCAACCTACAGGAAGAGAGCCATATATGTAACCACGTCAACGAATGGTGACACAACTGACAATGGAAGTGATAAAAAATACATCATTAATATGACATGCAAGTAAATTTTTGCTGAAGATCATTCAACAAAGGTTGCAGCTGTATAGGAACACGGAGTCGCCAGAAACTCAAACTTTCTTCAGAAAATGATGAGGTATGAGAGATATCACTACTGATTGATATCCAATAGATCTTGGGTTAAAATACAAAATGCCAGGTTCCTTGTGTTTTATTGACTATTGAAGTACATGTGATTGTTGGGATCATAACCATAAATAATATTGAAAGAATATGAATCCTAGAACACTTCATTGTGCTTATGTGGAACCTGTAGATGGATCGAGAGGCAATTGTTCAAACAGAACAAAGGCATACTGCGTGGATTAAGATTAGAAAAGGTGTATGCCAGGGTTGGGTCTGTTCACAATGCTTATTTAGTGGGGATGCTGGGCACATGGACTATGTGAAGAACAGAGCGTCAGGATTGGAGGAAAGTTTATTACTGGTCTTGATATTCAGGAGACACACCCTGCTCGCTAAAACCAGGAGAACTTGAAACACTTGCTGATGAAAATCAATGACGACAACCTTCACTAAATTACAAATTAATGCAGAGTAAATCAAAATCCTTAGGACATCATAATATATGGAAAAATATCAAAATTGTCAAAGATTTCATTTTGCTTGGATCCACAGCCAATACTCATGGAAACAGAAGTAAAACAATCAAACAACCTATTGCATTGGGCAAATCTGCTGGATGAGACCTCTTTAAAGTTTTGAAGGGCAATGTTGTCATTTTGAAGGCTGGTCCAACCCATGGTATTTTCAGTTTCTTCATATGCATATAAAAGTTGGACCATGAATATGGGAGACCAAAGAAGAATGAATGCGTATGAATTATGATAGTGGTAAAAATGTTTTTTTAAAGTTCCACAAACTGCAACAAGAACAACAAAAAATATCTCCCAGGAAGGCTACTCAGAATGCTCTTAGAAGGAGTAATAGTGAGGCTATCTCAAGTCCTTCGGACATGTCACCAGGAGAGACAAGTCCCTGGAAAGGGCATCGTGTTGGGCAAAGTGGAAAGTCAGGAAAAGAGGAAGTTCATCAAGAACAAGAACAACACCATGTCTGCGACGTTGGGCTCGAATGTAAGGATTAGCTGAGGATGGTGCCGGTCCAGAAGTATTTCGTTCTTGCTGTACATTGGAACTTACTTGATGGCCCCTAACTACAACACCACTGGTTGCCATTAAGGTAATTAAAACACGAAAAGCCTAGGTGTGTCAGAGTAGAACTGCGCTCCAATGGCATTCAAGGGCTAATTTTTGGGAGGTAGATCTGTAGATTTTCAGAAATTTCTTCCATGGTACTTTTGGGCACACTCAAACATCTAGTCTTTTGGTAAGAAGCTCAGCTATTAACCATTTGCAACACACAGAAACTTCCATACTATTCACAGAGAATTTAGAGATACATGTTTTCCCATTTCCTCCCTCTATCAAATAGATAGCTAAATGGATTCACTGATTTAAGTCTGTATGGCTAAATGAATCAACGAAAACTTAAAAGTTAGTGTCAGAGAAGGTAGAATTTGAATCTTGGTGTTGACAATAGCCAGTTGTGTGTTAATAGATGTATTATATAAACTGTTATTTTCAAATAATTTCATACTAATAAACTGGTGCACAATGTACAGTTGTATTAAAAGTAAGTAAGTAGAATATCTATGATTAGTAAGAATTGAATGCATTTTTACCAAATCTGTTACTGATATTAGACAGGGAGCCTTTGTGCTTATAAGAAGCATTCATCATGTTACTCCAAAGGAGTAGGAACATTAGATACCTGGTTTCAATTACAGCACCAGAGAAATAACTGCCCATCTGTGCCTATCTATTTACATGTATGCTCATATCATCTTTCGCTATAGGGGCATAATTGGTTTTCATATGTTTGCTTATGGCCCATTAATTTCTAGTACTATTAAGGGAAAACTCGAGTATTCCTATTAATGGAAAAGTCATCATGCTGGCAATAACAATAACATGTTTCTGGAATGACATACCATACATTACAAAAAAAAAAAAAGTCTCTCCACTTAAATAATAAAACCCCCACATTTTTAAACTTGGCAGTCATACAAAATCTTAGTAAATTTTAACAAAGACATTTCCAAGTAATGAGTGTCATTTTGCACTAATGATGATATTCTAGAGGGCAAAAAGCACCAATTTTTGGTGCAAAAGGTAAGGCATAGACTAATCTAAACAGAGCTCATGCACTTGGGAGGGAAATTGATGAGTACCCGACTTACATGAGTCCAAATGCTCCCATGATAGAAGCGTAAAGTAAGCAAAAGTAAAGGTTTACAAAGCAAAATTGTACATAAAATGTATGATTCAAATAAACCAAGTCATAATTAGGACACTTACATAAAAGCACATTAAATTTAATTAAAGATATTTATATCACCAGTAAGAATTAGCTCATGGTCCAACCAGGTGAAGTACTTTGACCTGAACCCTTGGCTATTAGTAAAATGTGAATATAAAAGGAAAGGCTTTGTCTTTTAATATTTTTATCTGCACATATCACAGTCTGTCTTCTGATGTTTCAGGCACATGATAATATCTATATGTACCTCATCTTATGTAATTCATCCCTTTCTTACATGTAACAAAAAAAGCCATAAGCTTGGAAGACTTGGTATGATAAAGATACCAACCCTTGCCCATGTGTGGTAGGTAGGTTTATTATTCCAAGCTGGTCAATAGGAGGAACATATGGGATTAATCAGGTCTCAGTTTGATTGAAGGGTAATGCAGGTAGAGTGTGCCCACAGGCAGCAAACAGCAGGGCTGGTCAGCAACAGTTGGCAGCTCAGGAACTTAGCACAGCAGGTCCAGATGGAATATTGAACTCAAGCAATGCAAGCTAACAGGATCCACCGGTCATAAGTTCAAGTGATGTCCACACCAGCAGCATGGTGAAGTAGATCTTGAACGAACCTCAAGCTCTAGGGTCACCGTACACAGGTGGCCTTGACCCACAGGTAGTGTAACTCACAAGTTGAGGCAGAGAAGTAGTTATAGCAGCTGCATTGCTGGTCCTATCACTAGAGAGCAAGAGAGGATATTGGGCCTCTAGAGTTGATTGAGTCACCCAATTCAATAGATCCACACCTCCCACCTGAGGGGATTAATCCACTAGCAGTAAAACTGCTCCCACCTGAGCAGATTAACCAAACTGTTCAAGCTGGAATGCCAGGTGGGGCTGCATCTATAGTATTTCCTGGGGGAGATGCCTTACAAGAAATTGCTGAGAGCCCCCAGGAAACACCCCCACAACCCATTATTCCTACTAGAACTGTAATGAGAATTAAGTCTCACAAAGTTCATAAAGGTGAGGTTCAGATGATAACTCAGGAAGAAGTGCACTATATTCACAAAGATCTGCTCCAGTTTTCTTATTCATCTAAGCAGAAACCTGGGGAATATCCATTAGAATGATTACCATTGGAATGATTACTAAGGGTGTGAGATACTGGTGCAAGATATGTAATAATAGACCAGTCTGAGTTTCTGGATATGGGACCCTTAAGCACAGATTCTTCTTTCAGTGTCTCAGCAAGAGTGGCTAAGAGAGGATCTAATTCCTTGTTTGGTTGGTTCACTGAAGCATGGACTGCCAGATGGCCTAGATTAGACCAACTTTAGGTATCTGTGCTACCTTGGCACACTGTAGAAGAAGGCATCCTAAAGTTTAGGGAACTTGGCATGTTGAAATGGATTTATCAATAATACCATAGACCCCAAAAAGGAGTGCCCCAAGGCCATAGCGTTCACCACAACCATAAGGGGAACACGTTTGTGTGAGAGAGGAGAGAGTTTTTTACTCCCATCAGGAGTGAAACCCACAGGGCCAATTCCACCACATCCGATCGGGTGGTTCTGAGCTGGGGTTTTCTCAGTGGTAGTGAGCTTGAGATTGCATTGTCTGAGTCACAGTAAGCAGAAGGCTAGAAGGTGCTTTTCCAAAACCAGTCAGCTAAAGGCCGGCACAGGTGGTGTGATTCTCTAGTTCAATGTTCTCAACCTTCCTAATGCCGCGACCCTTTCAGACAGTTCCTCATGTTTTAGTGACCCCCGACCATAAAGTTATCTTTTTTGCTACTTCATAACTGTCATTTTGCTACTGTTATGAATCGGGTGACCCCAGTGAAAGGGTCATTTGACCCCCAAAGGGGTCGCGACCCACAGGTTGAGAACCACTGCTCTAGTGGCTAGTATACTACTAGGTTGTGCTGCCGACACCTATCTGACATGTATGGGGCTTCATCAGAGAACAACACATTTCTAGTGGAGAGTCATCTGAGTTCTGGTCTAGGCCAACACTTTCCATATTGTGCAGTCTTGGACAAGTCATTGTCTACTTAAGCCTCACTTGACTGTCTGAAGCGGACTAGTGCAGAATCCGCAGCACTGTGAGAACCAGATGTTTCTGGTGAAGGGCTTCCATATCTGACAGCTAGCAAGGGGCTTGGGTACACAGCAGAGCCTAGTCTTCATGCATTTGCAACAATATACTATGAGAAGCCTTGGTTGCACTCTGACATTAGGAAGAACTTTGTTACCCTAAGCCCCAAGGTGGACAGCCATGATCCTGCAGGAGAACCATGCCAGTTAAAGACTGGTGTACCTCACTCTACTTCCCTGCAGATTACTTCCACTTCAGGTTGCACAGAAGTGGGAACCAACGTGATTTCATGGTTGCTTCTTAGATGTAACTGAAGCCTGAGCCAATGTGCCTGGGGCTCAGGACCATAGTCTTGTGGTTATCGTGATCAATTGGCATAATACAGTCCATTAAGTGTTCTACATCCTACTGTGATAAACAGCAAGTGGGATCTTAAAAGCTCCTGATAGGTTATCTAAGGTTCTAGTATAGGTCACTACCCATCAAGAGGAAAGGAGAGAGATACTTATTGAAGGACACATGGGAACAATTAGTCCCACAGACTAACAGGGCAAACAGCAGTCTCTGTAATCCTGAGACAGATGGGTTCCTGTCTTCCATTACAATAGCTCTGAAAAGGCTCATTTTAAGAGGACCTGGGTATAAAGGAAGAAAAAATGTACCAAAATTCAAAATCAGAAAAAAGCACTAGGCTTACGGTCAGAGAGAGAGTCGCAGAACTCCCCAAACTATTGTCCTTGGTCACCCTTCATCTTCGGAACGAAACTCACCCCCAAGGCTTAATTTTTAATGAAATAATACACAGCTTTATAAGGTGGGAGAATTTCACTAATGAATTACGCAAAGCTTAGAATATAATAAACCAGTTAAGTTAAAAAGGAAAGAATTTACCGAATGATAAATTTCACTGGGTAAGGAAAGAGAAAATTAACACAGGAAACTCATCAAGTAAATGGGATATATGATAGGGCACCGAGATTTCAATGAATAAAATAAAACAAAATAAATATGAATTGCTGAAGGTAAAATGGATGATATGTTCTGTAAGCTTCACCCAATTTACAATAAAAAGTAATAAACAACCACCCCCAAATAATAATAAAAAAAGAAGTATCCCAAAATAGATATCAGAAGAGACTCTGAAACTTGGCTTTGAATGTAGTTTTAAGAAAATGAAACGAAACAAAACAAAACAAAGAAGTAAAAGAACTAAACAGAATATTTCAGAAGGAACTTAAGGAAGACAAAAATATTACAATGAGCTGGTCAACGACTTGGAGCTAAAAAGTGAGAACGTCGGAATATGCTCAGAGTTTTTCAAATAGAAACAACTGAAGAAAAAAAAAAGCAAGCCTCAAGTTGCCATATTGAATGATTATATAGGCCAAAAATTTTAACCATACACAAAGCATCAAAAGAAGATAGAATGAATTCACAGAGTTACTGGTCGATGTTCAAACTTTTCAGGAAGTAGGATAGACTCAAGAACCGAGGGCAGTTCAAGAAGGAATTCAAGCTACATTGGAAAACAACAGAGCTCCCGGAACTGACAGAAATCCGGATGAATTGGTTCAACCAATGGATGCAACTCTGGAAGTTCTCACTTTTCTATGCCAAGTGAGACTTTTTGAAAACTGCTATCTGACCAACCACTTGGAAGAGATCCATCTATATACCTATTTTAAATAAAGGTGTTAGAACAGAATGTGGAAATCAGCATACATTATTATTAATATCACACATATTACATTTTCCTAAAGATATATTTTTTTAAAGTTTGCAGCTGTGTATCAACAGACACCTGCCAGAAATTCATGCTGACTTCAGAAAGGGACATAGAACGAGGAAACCATTGTTAATCAGATGGACACTGGCTGAAAGTAGAGAATTCCTGAACGATACTTACGTGTGTTTTATCAACTATGCCAAATCCCTTGTGTAGATTATTAAAAATTATAGATAACATTGCAAAGAATTGGAATTCCAGAACACTTATTTGTGCTCATGTAGAATCTGTACATAGGCTGAAAGGCAGTCTTCTAACAGAACAAGGGTACTTTGTGTTTAAAATCAGAAAAGATGTGTGTCAGGGTTGTGTCCTTTCACCACATTTATGCAATCCCACTGATTCAGTACATCTACTGAACAAATAATCCAAAGAGCTGGATTATATGAAGAAGAAAGAGGAATCACAGCTGGAGGAAGAATCGTTAACAACCTTCAATATTTACATGATACAACTTTGCTTGCTGAAAGCGAAGAAGTCCTCAAGATCCTTCTGAAGATCCGAGATTTTATCCATCAGTGTGGATTAACCCTTAATATAAAGAAGTAAAAAAAAAATCCTTCTAACTGGATCAGTAAGCAATATCATGGGACAAGGAGAAAAGATCAAATTTATTAAGGATTTCACTTTATTTAAATCCACAACCACAAACAATCAAATGACCTATTGCCTTGGGAAAACTACTGTAAGAGATTAAAGAACTGACACATTTACATTGTAGTATTGGAAGTCAGGATGGCAGAACTGTCTCATGTACTTTGAACTTGTTATGAGCAGGGACCAGTCTCAGCAGAAGGACATCATGCTTGGTAGTGGATCAGAGGAAAATATGACCCTCAACAAAATGGATTGACACAATGGGCTCAAACATAACAACTGAGAATGATGTAGTCGCAGTTCTTTGTTCTGTTGTACATAGGCAGCTATGTGTTAGAACTGACTTGATGGCACCTGACAAGAGCCATGCTCAGATTTAGAATTCTTTGACTAATTGGATTGCATACTGAAACATAGAATTGCAAGGAGATTGGACTCGAGTCTCTACCAAAGTCAGACTTTCCCCTCTTTTCCCCAAGCCCAATGCCTTCTTGTGAAGCCTATCACAGGTTGTCTAGACAAACAACAGATGGCTATCTCAACAGCTGTACCAAATAGCCAAAGCCAGCTCTCTGGCGTCATCCTTGGGGGAAAAGACTAAATAAAAAGACAATACAATAAAAGACAACCCCGAGGACTGACTTGAAGCCATGTGCACATGGAATTCCAGGACCCTGCATGCCTACAGCCAAGTCTAGAAGTGTGATAATGGGCAATTGAAGGTCGCCAAACTCCTCTCCCATGCCAGAGCAGGGAGTGTCACAGTGTGAAGCCCAAAGCAGAAGTTCCTCTTGCCTGGGAAATAATAGGAACTGTCAAGGCAAGTAGAGAAATGGGTGACCTGAAATTAAGTTCTCTTCTTCACACTTGCTTCTTTTAAACAGCGTAATAAGCAAAGTAAAAGTAGCTGGAGGGAATTTATAATGACTCTAAGTCTTCTTGTGCTCTCTAGGGGGGAAGGAACAAGGTAAATGTTTGTGTAAGTGCACAATACTAGGGGGAACTCCCCTCCCCCACCCCCAATCAGAAATGTGCTGGGCGGAGCACAGCTTTTGTTGTATGCTTTTGTTCCACTAGGCCAGTGGTTCTTGACTTGTGGGTCGCAACCCCTTTGGGGGTCGAATGACCCAGGGGTCGCCTGATTCATAACAATAGAAAAATTACAGTTATGAAGTAGCAATGGAAATCATTTTATGGTTGGGAGGTCACCACAACATGAGGAACTGTATTAAAGGGTCATGGCATTAGGGAGGTTGAGAACCACTGCTCTAGTTGCTCGTCTAGTACTTGGTTGTGCTTTCGTGCGCTCTGTGGTGTGTCTTGGGCTTCTTCTTTGTGGTCCCCGTTTCTTTTTTTGTGTCATCTGTTTTGTGGTCTCGTTGTATTTTTTTGATGTTTTGTTTTCTTGGACAGGTTGTTGTTTTGTTATTTTTTTTTTTGCTGTGTGAAGCGGTGTTGTGGAGACTGTTGTGCTGTTTGAGTGCGCTTTGTTTGTTGTTCCTGTGTTCCATATTTGGGTGTTTGCGTGTTTCTTTGTTTTCCAGCAGGGTGTAGTCTTGATGGATTTGCAACCTTGTTCTGTGCGTCGCTTTGTTTGCTGTCTGGCATTAGGAGTCACTTTGTTACCTTAGGCTCTTAGTTGGGCTTTCTTTGTCGTGGTTGTGAACCGTTTGCGTTATAGTGTGTTGTTCCTCATTGTCTTTTTTTTGGGATTGGTTGCCTTTCTTTTTCACCATGACAACTCAGTGCACCAGTTTTCAGCAAAAAACAGCATGCCTCTCTTGTCCCACACACCTTACTTACCGGACCTCACTCTATGTGACTTCTTTTTGTTTCCGTGAGTGAAGAAGGACATGAAAGGACAGCAATTTGACAACATAGAAGAGGTGAAGGAAAAGGAGAGAGATGCTGTCAGTCATCCAAACAGATGAGTTTGAAAAAATGTTTCCAAGAATGGAATCACAGATTTGAAAAATATATTAAGTGTAATGGAGAGTACTATGAAGGCAATAAGGCTGTTTTGTAAAAAAAAATTAAATAACTAGCTTTGAAAAAAATCCATTTGGGGGCAGGTCCCTTTGTATTATATAATTATTAAAATATTTTCTAAAAATGCATAAGCATGTCTCCCTGGAAGCATACAATGTACAGCTACATGCACAAAGCAACCAAAATGTGCAATCTGAACTTTTATCCTCTAATTAGAAATTATAGAACAAAATGAAAAACAATCTCTAATCTTATCAATATGTTTCTAAAACAGAGCACATAGAAAATCAAGTTATCAAACTATTGGCATTAGTAACAGGCCATTTCTGAGGGACAAGCAGTTGAAAACAGGATTGGAGGTGGGAGTTTCAGAACTTCTTTTTATATATGTCTCTATTGCTTGATTTCCTAAAACAGGCTTATGTTCTTCATGATGCATAAATGAAGTCAAATAATTGAAAATTAAGAAATGTGTAAGCTCTTAATAGTAAAACATAAGCATAACATTGTTGAGCATTTTAAAAGTTATTAAATACTCAAAGACAATAAAAACAGGAAAGGTCATCAGATTTGCTGATTTAAAGGTCATTGGTCAAGGTACCATTTAAACAGAGTAGTGGAAGTAGAAAAAATGTGGTGAATGAGGGAAAAGAAGCATGGGTGACCATCAAACAGCGTTCTCTTTACAGCCAGTTACATCAAAATTTCCCCAGCTGAACTGTGGGGAATGATTTTGAGTCATGTTAACAAGGATGCCCCAGATGAAAAAATAAGAACAAGAATGTATGAAAGAGTATAAATAATTGTGCTTCCATTTTAGAAATTCTATTTTCATCGCATCAGAACTATAACCAACTCTGAGAAACAGTAGTTAACATTTACATACAATGCAAAGTGTCCTGCATCTATTTGATCAAGTGCTTGTTATCTTTTATTTTCTCCTCCACGTTCACATAAGTCTGACTGAATATGGTAGATAATTCTTTCAAAAAGTCTATGCAGCCGTCTGCCTCTATCAATTGACTGTAAGAGAGCGTGACTTAGCAGAGGTGGCAGGGTAAGTACAACGTCCCCTGATGATTAACATCTAATGTACAGTGATGTTTTCACATTATTCAAATGTGTGTGTATTTGTTGGAAGGAAAAGATAGGTCAATAGTGAGTTGACATCTCTTCTCCAACTGCTTTCAGGGTTCATTGGGTTCATGAAAACTAAAGAGGCTTATGTTCACTTTGATAGGCAATAAAAATGACCACCTGTTATACAAGTTTTCTGTGGAAATAAGTGTCAATGCACTCAAAATACTCACATATGAACAGTATAATTGAGAGTATAATTATAATATATGACAAAATAAAACGGCTAAAGACATTCACTTATGTGTATCCAAGGGTAAATAATGTCCGTTTTTGTTCTTGTTGTTTTAGTTAGTGGATCTATGGAGTGTGTCATTCCTGGTTATTTTCTCACTATTAGCCTATCTGTTCTTTGGCTTAAAGTTGAGCCAAGGGCTCCACATGGTTGAAAAATGACTAAGGTGCATAGTCTTGGGGTTTCACCAGTCTTGTCACACAATAAATTGTTTTGTTTTTAAGTTATTTTGAGTTTTAACAATTTTCTGCCACTCTGTCCCAGACCTTCAGGTTTGATACCTTCCAGAGCATTCAGCACTCAGCTCAGCACCGGTTCGTCTGTGGTCTCACGTTAGAGATTTAGACATCCAGACTTATAACTAATTCTCTCCAGGTCTTTGGTTGATGCTAATCAATTTACCTCCCTTTGCCTTCTTTTTAGCTCTATTGTAAGCACGGATATTTATTTGAGCTGGAGTTCAGAAAGTTCATGGAAAAATGGCATGAAAAGGTCATGGCATTTTTCTGAGCAATTTTTGTTGAAGACCCCCTTATATTCACTAATATGTGTGAACCGGCAAAAGCAAGTACACTCAGCACCATTTAGACAGTGTTTGCTGATTATGTTTCTACAAACATATTTACATCACTCTGGGCATCACCAGATGTAAGGATACGCTTTTTCTGTCATTTTTGAAAGTTGATGAATCTGTTATGATGTCCTTTCTCATATCTAACTGATCATGGTATCAAAAAGAGAAATATGATGTTTTCTTAAATAAGAACCTTAGTCTTTCTTTTACCTCTTTTAAGTGGAAAACAGAATCTATGGTTCTATGCTTGGATGAGCAAGATGTCATATTTTTTAATCTCAGAACAAGTGAACAATATCTTCAAAACAGCCCAATCTTACCTTGATAAATACAGCAAAAGCTTAAAAGAACCATTGTACTCTATAATTACCTTGATTAAAAAAGAATAAAAAATACTTCACTGCAATTGGATTCTCAGGTGTGAACAGCCATCATCTTTCTGATTGCAGAATGCAGGTGCGAGTTGAAGTGGGGGGTGAGTGAGGTCCTACTGACACACTTTGATATATATGGAGGGGCTTCAGATAGTGCATGAAAAAAAGCTGTTACCTTTAGTTCCACTTTTTTTCACAAACGTTTTAAAGCCTTTTTGTATGAGTACACACACACACACACACACACACACACATGATTTCTGTCTCAACTTTTAAGTTGCTAATAAGGCTTCAATTTGATGAATGCCAGAGGTATCATTTAAGAAAATAGAATATGCTTGATATGACTTAGATATGGAATAGTATGATGTCTAAGTTCGCTCCTAAAAAATGATTTAGAAAAAAAGTAGAATACAATGTGTCTCTCTTGCTGAAAACATGCCTTCACTGGAATAGATGAAGTGTGTATCTTTACTGTGTGTTACCAGTATATATATTTGAGGTATGATATGCTCAAGTAATTTAATAGTGACAAACGTGTGATAATAGAACTCAACTGATAAGTATAGCACAAGTGATTACATTTTACAGTAGTTATGGACATGGACTCAAGAAATTCAGACTTTATGAAAGGACCCATTTTATCAAGGGTTCATGAGTGAGGGGGGAACAGGGAGGGAGGGGCAAAATGAGGAGCTGATACCAAGGGCTCAAGTAGAAAGCAAATGTTTTGAGAAAGATGAGAGCAACAAATGTACAAATGTGCTTGACACGATGTATGTATGGATTGTGATAAGAGTTTTATGAACCCCCAATAAAATGATTTTTTTAAAAAAGGAACCTAAACACCTGGGTTGTCTTTCCTCTAAACAATTGACCTATGATGTACACCATTCCTCTTGTGTCTTAAATGTTTTTAATTCAGATTGATAGATTTGTCATTCAGAATTCCAGGTAAAACTTATTTTTGAAGATGTCAACATTTTACAGGGAGTAAGGAAAAAAGTTTAATTTTAAATCTAAACAAAAGAAATATTTCTCCAATTTGATTGAACTTTTAAAAAGATTATAAAAATGCAAAGAATTTCATTGATGTACAGTTTACTTTCATTGTCTATGAATAGTAATGAATAATTCTTCCTGGTCATCAAGATATGATTTTCATGCTAAATGTACCTAAATGCTAGGAGGCCAAATAACATCTGTATTTCAATGGACTCTAAGTCAATCTTGGTGAAAAAGTTTACACATAAAAGATGTTAAGATGGTGAGCCATTAAAAATCATAAGTGATTTATATGAAAGTGAACTATCCATACTTCCTTAGGGACCTACTGGACATTCTTGGGTCTCTATTAGACTTTTTGCTTCCGTCATTATTTCCAAGTTTCTAGTTTTCTATGAATAATTACTTTGCACTCCATATAGATTATGAGATATTGTATTGTTCTCATGGTTATAATGAAAAATGATATCTTTTTTTATAATGTCCATTTAAAAAGACCATTATTTTATCCTGTTTCTAGTACCTTCACTCTTAAAACTCAATTCCCACTCTAGGACGAGATAGAGCTGCCCCTTTGGGTTTCTAAGACTGTAACTCTGGATGGGAGTAGAAAGCCTTGCATGTCTCCCGAGAAGCTGCTGGTAGCTTCAAACTGCTGCCCTTATGATCGGCAGCCAAGGCATAACCACTGTGCTACCAGGGCTCCCTTGCTAGCATCTATACAGAGACATTATACTGCATGTGTCTTCATACATTTTTCTCCTATATGCTGTACTCTGATTGATCTTGTGCTTGTTTGAAGAGACTGGGGTTCGAGGGTGAAGTAGCAACGAAATCTAATAACATGCTAATATGCACATTCAAGGGCGAAGAGTCAAATTGGAAATGATCTCAAATTTTAGAATCCATCAATTTGAAATATTAGGAATAGTTTTTATGCCAGAAGGTACTTGGCTAAAAGCACTATTTACTGATGACCGGGTGGTTTTTTTTTCCTCTCTTCTTTCTGTAGAGGAGAGAGAGAGAGAGAGAGAGAGAGAGAGAGAGAGAGAGAGAGAGAGAGAGAGAGAGACACGACGTCAGTGGAGCACTATTAGTGTCTATAGCACACTTTCCTGCCTTACTTGATTCTTATTAGTGGGAGATACTAACTGGTAGGAATATGCTCAATTTCCCTCTATATTCTTTACTTTTTTCAGCTACTGAGTTTAATAATCCTTTGCAATGTTCACACAGAAATCACAGACAAACCTCATAACTACCAAGTTTATTGAAGAGGTTAACAGGTAACCAACAAGTCAAGAGGAAATGCTTAGGAAAGAGTTGTTCAGTTAGTGTAGGTTATACAATTCTTTCTGAACTGCTAATCAAGGCTAAAGGGCAAGCCACTCTGCTATCAGCCTCAGCCCAAAGGTTGTCAGCTCCAGCTTCATTGGTCAGCAGACTCACCTCTGCATGCTGTTGGTGCCCAGAGCCCAGCGCACTGAGCTCCTTGGTCTGTGCTTTGAGAAGTTCACCACCCTTCTAGGATCCTCTGATTCCTGGATCTGCTGCAGCTGTTGCTTCTCTGTCACTCCTCTGACAACACAGTTCTGTTCTAGATCAAGGAGTGAAATTATAGTTATTGAACAGTGCTAAGACGATATGAAATATGATAAGAGGAGATGAAATAATCTAATAAGAAAACTTTGATGGTTTTGAATTTGAGGTTGAGAAGGAATCAGTTTTCAGCAGTCTAAAGCTTAAAAGAAAACAACAGTTTGGGGATGGGAATGAAATTTTTGTGTTTCAGAAAACACACAGTCTGGGTGCTGCTGATGCTTATTTGACGTCATGATGTGAAAGAAAATTTGGAGACAGAGGCAACAGTCATATCAATTGGGAAATATTAGCCTGTGGTAACAAGTCTGGATTTTGTTCCAAGAATAATTTCCTTTTCTTTATGCAAATCGTGATTACCTTTCCTGTCCTTATCTTGACATTATTTGTCAGAGAAAACCTTTGAAATGCTTGAAGGAGAATGTTAGAATCAGGGAAAAAGTTGAATAAAAAGAAAGATTTGTTTACAAAGAGTACTGGAAAATGAACCACAGTAAAGATACTTCGACTTCCTTTCCTTCTTTCTTTTCTTCCAGCTCTTCCCCATCAGAGAATAGAAAAATGTTGCAGTTTCCTGACCATAATAGCCTGAAAGACATTGCTCAATATATTTCTGAGTTTCTAATGCTTAAGATCAATCAATGTGAACCTATGAAGGAATTCGTGGGTGAACAGATGGTGATATACATGATTCTCTAGCTCAGGACAGGTAGTGGCCCCAGGAAAGTCAGCAAGCACAGAGGTCATGGGGAAGAAATTGGGTTAAGTCATCAAAGTGTGCTATATAGTAACACTAAAATGGAACTTGCCAAGGGACAAAACCAACAAAGAACACAGTTCTAACTGAGCAATGGGTTCAAGGTGAACACAATAAAAAATTAATATTTAACTTCAGAACGTCAAAAGGAATGTCAGCCTAGAGAGTGAAACCGGACAGTGATATAAATAGATAGAATGCTTTCATGGTCAGTGTACACATTGAAATCATTAAAAACAAGATTCAATATACCTTATTTATGAGATGTAACATATTACTGTACATCTCTGTTGTGCAGTACAGAAAATACAAATGATAAAGGCTATACTCCCAAAGAGTTCAGGAATAAGTAAAAGTCGCATGTTCATATAGCTTTTACTTTCTTTGTGATTCTTCTATACTATAATCGAATATTTAAATTTTATTGCACCTAAAATGTGCCTTTTTTTGACAGATTATGATCACTTATTCTATATAATGATATAATTTGAAATGAGGGATAGGCACAGATTTTTACTGAAATATAGATATATTTGGCAGAAAATAACAAGTAAATATTTAAAGTGTATTAAAATGACAAAATGAACCAGACAAAATGTAGATTTCAGCAGGAGAATCAAAACAAACAGGATTCTTGACACCAAAGTAAGGGTCAAAAGCTGCAAGTGAGAGCCCTGTTGATGCTTTCCATTTTGAAAGCTCTAAAATTCTTCCTCAAAAACCCATTTAGGTAATTGAGGAAAATTGTGGATACTTTCACAAAGTGAAGTGTTAACAATAAGTGATCACCAATGTTCCCGCTGAGCTGTGAATGACAGAGGAGCCCCCTTCTGGGTCAAGGGCATAATAACATTAGGGAGAAAGTGAAAATTAAATATCCTGTACACTTACTGCTCTAAAGTGGAGGCCATTGATTAGAACCATAGGCATCAACTCAGATGCAGGCTCTGATGCCCAAGCCTGATCTTCATTCTGCACTTTGACAACGTGAATAGATAATGTATGTGCACATAAATGTGGAGATTCACTGCTGCACACTACTAAAGTCACCAGGGTAAGTTCTGTATCTAGTTATGAGCACAAGAAAAATTGCTGCATAACCAAACCAATAAGCCTAGATGTCCCACTTACGGGTTCATAAAGATTTAGGCATACATAGCATTGTGAATTAGATAAGTAAACAAATTTAAAAAGTAGAAAGATAATTCTATAGTATGGTATGTGGAACAAGGCTTTGAACTTTTTTGAACCAGTTTAGTCATGGCTGGTGCCAGGTAATTGGAATGCATTGAACACATTTTGACAATTTGGATGAAGTAGGTCAATAGAAAGGAAATTTGGGGGTGAAATCTTTGACTAGGAAACGTAGAAGAGGTGTAGTGAGTCCTTTCAGGCGTCTGGTGTAGGAGATTGGATTATTGTCAGGAATGTGGAGAGCAACACGCATTCAAAGTGGTGTGATTGGGGTCATCTTTGAGCAGAACATCATTATTTCAAAATCTATTGGATAAGATATTTGGTTACCATACATACTTGAGTAGTAGCCGACCCAAACATAAGCCGAGGCACCTAATTTTATCACAAAAAAAACCTGGGAAAATTTATTGACTCAAGTATAAGCCTAGGGTGGGAAATGAAGCAGCTACTGATACATTTCAAAATAAAAATAGATACCAATAAAATTACATTAATTGAGGCATCAGTAGGTTAAATGTTTTTGAATATTTATTTCTAAGAAAAAGAGTAAACTAGCTCTGCAAGTGTAAAAGAGGATCAACAAAAACAATGTGGTATCAACAACTATACACACTGTTACTGCATGCACTGCATTACTACATACACTGCCTAACCGCATGTACACAATGCAGCTTGTATAGTTTGAGGCCTAACGCAGGCTGATGATATTCTAGAATGTGATGATATGACCGTTTGCATAGAACAGCCTACGTTAGGGCTCATAATATACAAGCTGCAATGTGTAACCACTGTGTTACTGCATGCACTGCATTACTGCATACGCAGTGTTACCGCATATGTATGGGAAGTGCTAACCGACACATGCGGTAACACAGTGTGTGCACAAAGCAGCGTGTATATTATGAGCCCTAATACAGGCTGCTGTATGCAAGCATGGTCAACACTGGGTCCAGATAGGGGTTAATAAGAAAATAAAAAATAAAATATAATACATAAATACATAAAAAATAAAATAAAATACAATACAGACTAAGTACTGTAAATAAACTTACTGTATATCCAAGACAGAGATATACCTGTACTTGTATTCAGCAATGCTTGGGCGGAGCAATGAGGGGGGTGGGGAGTGACTGAGCACGGGTAGGACTGTAAACATCATTGGTCATTGGTCACAGCCCTGGAGAAGAGCAGGAGAAGAAGAGCGGCCGCCTCCCACATTCATCTGACAAGGATGCAGTGCGCCCCAGGTACCAGCACTTAGAAGCACGCAGGTTCTTGCCCAGTATGCACTGACAACACAGGTTGTCGGCTTGCAAGAGAACAGACGAGCCGTGATATCAGCAATCATCAGACCACCCACAGAGGCGGCAGGAGCCTTGGATGAGCAGGAGAGACCGGAGAACAGAGACCCTCACTTGAGTATAAGCCGAGTGGGGCTTTGCCAACATAAAAATGTGCTGAAAAACTCACCTTATTTTTTGCGTATATGGTTTTATTATGTTGAAGAGTTTCTCTTCTATTACTGTTTTATTCAGTGTTTTATCAGGAATGGGTTTTGAATTTTAAAAAAAATCATTTTATTAGGGGCTCATATAACTCATCACAATCCATACACACATCAATGTGTAAAGCGCATTTGTACATTCATTGCCCTCATCATTCTCAAAATATTTCCTCTCCACTTAA
>NW_022111320.1:37128364-37152691 GCF_000313985.2 Echinops telfairi
GAGACCCCTCTGCAAGGGGATCTCCAGTGGCCTATTAATGGGCTTTCGGTCTCCACTCCGCACTCCCCCCATCATTCACTATGGTAAGATACTCAGCTTATAGACAAGTATATACGGCACCTTTTGTCAGCTTAGTTGCGCTAGGATTCTCGGTGTTTTGGCAAATAAAACCTAGTCACCTCTACCAACATCAGACTTCCAGCCACTGGCTGCTCTGAAAAGCTATCTTTGTATGGCTCCAGGGTTCCGCTCTCGGCAGCCTCCTCCACCACCACTGGCTGAGTCCCCCAACTCGCCTTTCTCTGTCCTCCGCTGTACCGGATCACCAGTGCGCCCCAGGTGTGTCCTCTGCTGTACCGGATCACCAGTGCGCCCCACGGTGTGTCTGCTGTACGGGATCACCAGTGCGCCCCACAGTGTGTCCTCCGCTGTACCGGATCACCAGTGCGCCCCACGGTGTGTCCTCCGCTGTACCGGATCACCAGTGCGCCCCACGGTGTGTCTGCTGTACCGGATCACCAGTGCGCCCCACGGTGTGTCCTCCGCTGTACTGGATCACCAGTGCGCCCCACGGTGTGTCCTCCGCTGTACTGGATCACCAGTGTGCCCCACGGTGTGTCTTCTACTGTCCGGATCACCAGTACTTCCCGCAGCGTCAGACGCTGTAGGGGAGACACCAGTTCCGAGATCACCACCAAGGACTTAGGGAGAAGAAGGAGGTCGTGGAGGAGGCAGGGAATGGAAGAGATGCCTCCGCTAACAGGAACGCTAATGAGGAAAATGGGCAACAGGAGGCTGACAAAGAGGTAGAAGAAGGAGAGGAGGAAGGTGGGGAAGAGGAGGAAGAGGAGGAAGGTGATGGGGAAGAAGATGTGGATGAGGCTGAGGCTGAGGGGCAAGCTACAGGCAAATGGGCAGCTGAAGATGACAAGGATGATGATGTTTACCAAGAAGTGGAAGACTGAGGAGGATGACTAGACAGCAAAAGGAAAAGTTCAACTTGAAACAACAAAACACAAGGCCACCGTGACCTAGTCACCCTCCACTTCCGGTCTCAGGATCTAAACGTGGTCGCCTTCAAGTAGAGAGGCCGCCAGCCCGCCCACCTCAGGCTGCACCACCCCACCAAAACCACACCGGGAATTTGCAACAGGGGAGACAAAAAAGAACCAAAACTTCCTAGGCCCTGCTTTTTTTCTTAAAAGTACTTTAAAAAGGAAAATTTGTGTTTTTAATTTATATTTTATATTTTTGTGCATATTGTTGGGGATCAGCCATTTTAATGATCTTGGATGACCAAACCAGTCTTTGGAGCATTCTCTGTCCTACTTCTGACTTGACTTGTGGTGTAACCATGCTCATTATAATCTCAAAGGAGGAAAAATCCCTGTAAAAAGAGCAAAAACAACAAAATACAATTTTTATACCATTTAAAAATCATTTTATTAGGGGCTCATACAACTCTTATCACAATCCATACATACATCAATTGTGTAAAGCACATTTGTACATTCATTGCCCTCATCATTCTCAAAACACCTGCTCTCCACCTAAGCCCCTGGCATCAGCTCCTCATTTTTTCCCCTCCCTCATAAACCCCTTATAATTTATAAATCATTATTTTTCATATCTTGCCCTGTTCAACATCTCCCTTCACCCACCCTTCTGTTGTCCGTTTTTCTGAGCATTCTAGTAACGGTGTTTTTGTGTATTTACTTAGCTGTACTATAAATAATTGGTTTGTATGAGATGGTTAAAAAGGTCAAAGATAAACTTTTCTTCTTCCTTTTTGTTTTTGTATACGAGGTGGCTTATTATTATTATTTGGCCTATTTGATGTATGTGTGAAACAATGTTATCCAACAATAAACTGGAATTTTACTCTGCGGAGTTCTAACAAAAAAACAGAAGACTTCCAAGAGGGCATGCCTTCTTTCCAATGAAAGTAGATGCTGTGTAAAAGCAAGCTTGCTTTTTGTTGGGTCTAATCCTGCATCTGGCTGACTGCCCATTGGTTATTTGGACTGGAACCAGTGGCCTGCAATATTGTTTGCCAATCCCAGTAGTCTTCAGCAGCCCCCCCATTTTACAGGCCAAACTTGGATTTATGCACCTGTGAGGTAACAAGGCTGTTGTCTCCCTACTGATCTTTTTCCTGCAGAAGTCACCAAGCTACTTTCTGCCCCACGTACTTGGAACTTGCCTGCTTCTTCAACCATGTGAGCTGTTTTCTGGATATGGTGTTCTTCGGTGCTACCAAATCATTTCCAACTCTTAACGACCTATGTAAATGAGAAGGGAAAAACTGTACTGCACCATGCATACAGTTGTTCGCATGTCGGAGCCCTCTGTTTCAGACACGGTGCCAATCCATCTCATAGAGAGCCTTCGTTTTTTTGCTGACCCCTTTTCCAAGCAGAATGTCATTCTCCAGGGACGGATCTCTCCTGATAACTTGTCAGAAGTGTGTGGGATGATGTAGTGCCACATTCTTGCATCTGAGAAGCATTCTGGCTGTACTTTTCCAAGACAGATGTCTGTTCTTTTGGCAGTCCATAGTACTTTCAATACCCTTCTTGAGCACTATAGTTTTATGCATGGTGCACACAGATTTTTCTTCAGTCTTTCTTATTCAGTGTTCAACTTTCATATTCATATGAAGCAGTTGAAAATACCATGGCTTAGGTCAGGTATACCTTAGTCCTTAATGTAACATCCTTGGTCTTCAACACTAAACTCGGCTTGTGTGGCTGATTTACCTACAGCAATTAATCTTCTGAATGCAGATTTAACTAAAGCAACCTAATCCTTGACAACTTTAACCTTTTCTCCATTTATCGCGATGCTATTAGTCCAGTTGGGAGGATTTTGGTTTGATATGTTGAGTTGTCATCCCTACTGAGGGGGCAGTCCTTGACCTTCATCCGCCAGTGCTGCGGCTCCTCCTCGCCTTCAGCAAGCAAGACTGTGTCATCCGTACATGTAGCTTTCAGCCTCACAACAACACACAAGCCACCATAATATGACAAACTGACAGAGAAAGAGATGGTTTGATTACATAAACGTCTCTTTATATACATAGAAAATTTTCTGTGGGTTTCTGAGCCTGTAACTTTTCAAGGGAGTAGAAAGCCTCATTTTTTTCTTATGCAGATTAGCTAGGAGTTTTGAACTGCTGACCTTGATGTAACCCACTATTCCACAAAATCCACCAGCTGCTTCGTGGGAGAAAGGTGAGGTTTTCTACTCTTACAAAGTTTCAGAAATCCACAGGGGCAATTCTACTGTCTCTAATATGGTAGCTATGTGTCACAATCAACTGTTGTTGCTTTTGTATGTGTATACATTTTATATATAATATTATGTTTTATATATTATGTTATATATAATATTATTTTATAAATAATATTGTTATGTATAATATTGTGTTATATATAATACTGTTATATGTATAATACTATGTTATATATATAATTCTACGTTTCATATATATACATATATACATATACATACACACACACACACACACACACACATATAATTCCTGATGGCATTACCAAATAAGTGTTAGACAGCTAACTGTGGTGGTTTTAAGCTATCACTCAGTGCAAGGGAGAAAGGTGAGGCTATCTGCTCCTGTAGTGATTTAGAGCCTGAGAAACCCTATATAGACGTTTGTTATCAGTGAGAATCAACTGCATGGCAGTGGAATTGTATGTGTGTGTATAAACAATTATATATTATACATACATATACACACACATATATGTGCATACAGGCACACACACGTATATAATTGATTTTGCTTCTCTAGAGCATCCAAACTGAGACCCTGTGCAACGTGCCCTCTGTTTTTGTTCTCTCAGAGGGAGATAAAGTTAAGTTTCTAGCAGGTCATGGACTTAAAATTGTCCATCTTCTCGTGCTCATTCCTGTGCACACACAGTTTGTACATTCACGTTGTCTTGGTTTCACATGTCAGCTATAACTGAACCAGGGAGAACCAGTCTGAAGTCCTGTGGTTGTGTGGGTCATATTACTCTTCTGTACCTGCATAAAAATAAGAAGTGCAGTGATGCTTTGTTTTACAGAAGATGAAAACATACATTTTGCCACTTGGCCATTTAATTTCCAATTTTACCCTTTGATCTAAGCCTTTTCTTGTAATACCTCATGTGTCATTGACTAATAGATTTTCCTTCCAGTCACTCAAATTGCTCCTGAATTTTCACATCCTCTGAAAAGTCATTCCAAAGTCATTGGATGGGGCTTGCTCATGCTGCGTTTGCTGTTTGCTAGTCTTGTCATCGAATCCATTCCAAAATTTGTATTTATCACGGCCCTCAATGCACCCCTAATTCCTTTAATTTCTAAGATGTCTCTAATGTTAGTACCTTGCTGTGCCATTGTGAGTCTCCTGCCCTTATTCTGTTCCATGTGTCTTCTGGAGTTCGCTCTCAGAGGCATGGTCACCTCCTCCATTGTTAGCCACTAGCTCTATTTCCAGAACTCTGTTATCCTGGATTCCTTTCTCCGCCCCTTCCCTCATTCATCCCACATTTCCAAGATGCTGAATCGTACCATAGTGTTTTGGACACTTAAAGGAATATGCCTCACACATGGTACGTGGGCAATTCAGAATGCTTTCATGCATATAGTTTCTTATATATCATGACAGTAATTTTTTTTCCTTCTGATAAGAGTAATTTTGAAAGTACAAATGGCCCTTTTTTTTCTCTCTGTGAGGCTATGGTATATCAAATTGCTCTTTTATGATATTAGCTAACTGTTCAACTAAACATGATTCTGAGTAAATCACCTGCATTAACTAATTTAATCCTTACAATTCTCTTTTTCCTCAATTTTTCAGATGGGTAAACAAAGAAGTCAGGGTAAAGCAAATGGCAAAAGATTGTCTAGTTAGCAGGTAGAAGCTGGGATACAAATTGAAGTGTTGATGTACTTTATCAATTATAATAAATTTTTCTTCACTATCCTTTTGACAGGGGAAAACAATATCTACCTTTTAAAAGTTTTCTAATACCATTTTAACTTTCTTTTATACAAGAGGGGGGGGGGGAATAAGGGCCCTGTCAAGTTTATCTTTTGTAAATAAAATATTAGAACAAAGTCCCACTTTTGTTTCACATTTCTCTTCCTGCTCAGCAAGACATATGGCCTTCAGAGCTAAAAGCATTTATTATCTGGCCTTACACAAGTTGCAAACCCCTGTTCAAAAGGGCACAAAAATCAATGTGTAGTTTATATATAATATCATTATCAACAGCAACACACTTGATCAGTGGTGCTTCCATAGAGAGCTTATTTGCAATAAAACTTAATGGAATACAATGAAGAAAGTAGTTTTACTGGAGTCATATAATTCTAAAGAATGTTAGTAAAAATTAGTAAAGGATTGATTCTTTTTTTTTTAAAATATGAAACTGGACTGTTTCATTGCTGTGTGCCCTGGTGATGGATGGTTTCGGAAACCCCACTGATGTTGCTAGGCGTGTTGCCATCTATGAAGTAACAACAGTTACTATGTTAACAACAGTGAACATTTCCCTGTGTTGTGATCTAATGGTCCAAAAATAAATAATACATTTCCTAGCAATTATTTGGTTCAACCCCAAACTGCAAAATAAATTTGCATACGAATTTTTCTCTTGTAGGGCACATTTACACTGTAATTGGAAAAAGGGAGGGAGAATATTTGCTTTCAGTTATTAATATGTCAAAACTAAAACTAAAAACAAAATATTAATAAGTCAGATCCTTTTTAAAACTTTAAGTGGGAACACATTCAATATTTATCTTGTTCCATCGATGCTTTTTATTACCTTTCACTTTGTTTAGCATAAAATATGTTTGGAGGCGTATATTTATTTACCATTTTAATTACTCAGAGCTTGATTTGTTTTTAATAATTTAATAGAAGAAATGAAATCAAAATAGAGCATTTGATTGTATATACATCATTCTACTCAGGAAGTGCACTTAGAAATCAATTAATCATTTGCACAAAATATTTATACATGGTTGCTAAATAAATTAAAGGCAATGTAATTAAAACTAAAATAAGAATGCTTTATTACAGTTAAAGGTTTTTATTTTTTCCTTCTGAAATCATCTGGGATTGTTCATCTGAGTGTTGTAAGTCTAGTTTTCCTTGATTTTATTATATATTCTTTTTGCTGAAATGTAATTTATAAAAATAGAATACTCACAACTTTTCAAAGCATAAAATAAATAAAATTACTCTTACTTATGTAAATTATAAGGAGCCTTCATGGCTTAGTGGTTACCTACTGGGCTGCTAACCAAAAAGTTAGCAGTTCAAAACCACCAGCCACTCCCTGGGTGAAATATGAGGCTTTCTACTCCCATAAAGAGTTAGTCTCATAAACAAACCCACAGGGGCGGTTCTACCCTGTCCTTACAGTGTTGCTATGAATTGGAATTGGCTTGATAGTAGGGAGTTCGGTTTTAGTTTTGGATGTAAATTATCCATAGGCTCTCGTTCTTGATATGAGAGAGAATTTACAGTGGGTATGTAAGCACACAATTTTAACATTCTATGATAAAAAGCATTGGAAAACCAGAATTTTAGAAGTTAGGAATTAAGACATTGGAAAGAATGTATGCATCTAAATACACATAACATCTAGTTAAGTTCTCTGATTGGGGAAAATTGTTTGTACTCAGCCCTAACCAGAATGCTGATGGTACCTACGAACCCATCTGTGCCACAGAGGCAATGTCAGCTCTCTGCTTCTGTGAAGATTTCATAATAGCCCGGGAGTCGAGGCTAAATCCCAGTGACCCTCCAGGGTAGAATGGAACTGCTCATTCGTGGTCCCAGGGCTGTTATCTTCATGGAAGCCGACGGTCATGTCTTCCTCCCAGGAAGCAGCTGGTGGTTTTGAATCAGTGATCCTTCTGTTTCATAGCAGTTGGGTGCTGTAATCCCTGAACCACCAGCCATCCTTCATGTGAGAATAAAGGATCCACTGCTGGAGAGTCCATTCTGACTCATAGAAATCTGACAGGAGAGTAGAACAGCTCCCTAGGGTCTCCGAACTCTAAAACCTTTACAGGACCAGACACTTCCTCTTTCTCCTATCGAGCAGCTGGTGGGTGGGAAATACCAAATCACCTTGTGGAAAACCCCGTGCTTAACCCAAAGTGCCACCAGGTCTCATGCAAGAATAATTTTATAAAATTTTCATGAGTTTTATCTGCAAGCTACATTAGAGAAGGAGGCTTATTTTCCATCCCCTTTGATCCCTACCTAGTGTGCAATGTCTGTTCCATGAATATTTCTCTGTACTAGTCTTGTTTGTATTAAAAAACAACAATAATAAACAAAAAGCCATGGCTGTCAAGTTCATGCCTATGTGTTACCCTATAGATCAGAGTAGAAGTGTCCCATAGGGGTTCCAAGTCTGTAATCTGTCATGGGGAAGCTGGTGGGATCTACTCCCCAATCTTGTAGTTCGTAGGCAATTGCTTAGGTACTGCGTCACCAGGGCTCTTCTGTAAAGATGACAGCCAAGAAAAACCTATGGAAATCTAATACATTTGATTATTTTAACTTGAAATGGATTCCATACCAGTGGATTCATTTATACTTAGAGTCATTATGTAAAGTGAATTGCCAGATGTGGCTGCTAAAGCTACCATCTTTATAATGCTCACCAAATGGTTGGATTGAGCCATACAAATAGGGTTGTGACACACTGAGAAGGGGGGTTGGTCGGTTTTGCCCTTTTGGTATAGAAGTGAGTCATCTCAGAAGCAGGAAAGAGGTATCCTTTGATCATCAAGAAAGAGGAGCCATCGGTGGAACATATCTAAGATCCCCGACTGCAGTGGCAAGGCTAGTAGAGGCATTGGAGGTCACAGCACTGAGACCACAAGAGAGGAAATGAGCATCACTAAGACCATGGGACAGACAGCAGGCAGGCTTTGTGGCCCATGGCATGAGGCAGACACCAACAGATCATATGATCGATAGGCTGAGAACCAGAGTCCTGCTTGCTAGGACAGCTGAGAAGAAATGTTGTAGACAAATGAACTGCATTCTTACCAGTTTGTATCCAGGTAGCTTCCCTCCGAAACCCCAGGGTTGTATTGTATGCGAGCTCCATGTGGACATCACAATGGATTATTGGACGCAGCAGAGAAGACAAATGCTGGGGAAGCGATGACTGGTGTCGATATAAATTATGAAGGCTGGGGGATGGAGGCATGCCTGACCTCTGCCTCATGGGAATCATTCTTTAGGCAAATGGAGAGTTAGATTCTCCATCTCCTTACTGAAGCTGGGTGTCAAATGTGGCCTCTGCACCATTTTCTGCATGGGTGTAGATTCTGTACTATTCTTCTCTTAACATATAGGAAATTGTACTACATAGTAGCTACTTCACAAACTTTTTAGGAATAGTCATTTAATGCAAGTTTAGCTACCTTTTTGGGGCCTTCCTCTAAAGAAAGCCATCACTTCCTTTCATATATTATAATCATGAAAGGAATTTACTAAAGACATTGACTCATTTATGTTGTACAGATCAAGTCATTTATGCCTAATCAACTGTTATTTTATTTTAAGCAATGCCTATGAAACTGAGATATGTTAAAGTTTTTGTCAAATAACTGCGTACTACATTTTTTGTCATTACATGGCCTTGAAAAGAAGTCTTCTTTTGTTTTGCTTGGTTTTCTGAATGGAATAAAAATGATGGGTGGCATTGCCTTTCCAGAAAAAAGAACATGTCTTTGCTCATGTATCTTTGTGCATCCTCGTATATTCAGTACCTTTTGCCCTGATAATATTTGCGTAGGCTTATCAAATAACGATAAAGTTAGAAGCACTGTCCAAGAAGAATGTGCTTTAGGATATAAAATATAACAGATTGTGGGAATTATACCTTTCCAGGCAGAACAGAACATTTCCATTGAATGATAACTGTCATCTGTTTTATCTAACCTGTATTTGGCAAACTTTCCTAAGACTGGTGCTCCAAAGCTGACTAGTTTTCTAAAAGTGCATTGCCACTTTTCTCAGCTGTGTTCTCAGCAATTGTTAGTATTAATCAGGGACTTCTTCAAACTAATGCAAGATTGGAGTCAACTGGCCAATTACATGAGAACATCAGTGTTGTCCCACAAACTCCTGTGTCTTCCTGTTGGTTTAGTTTAAGTTTTAGCTCCAGGAGAGCAACAGGATTAATTTCGTTCTTACATTCATATCAAGAGAACTGCATTAAGAAGTTTTATGTTGAGCTTATATTCCTTAGTCATCCTGCAAGTTTAAAAAGGCCCAAATAGAGATTTTTTAATTGTAGAGCTGTAAAATGATCAGTTTATGGAAGTCTCATCCATGGAGAGAAATTCCAGAGTTGTAAGTTATTCAAGTGAATCTAAGTTAGATATCGCATTTTACAGATGGAGAAATGGGGATAAAATTGGGTAGTAGATTTGGTTCCAGAAGAGAGCTCATGAAATATTATTTATATTTTCATTGATGTATATCAAAGATATATACACACTGGCATATTTGATTTATATGGATATAGTATGCAGTTTAAAATAAACATATGTATGTGTGTGTTTTGTCTGTTGATAAAAGAACAAGCTTTTATCAACACAATTGTACAAAATTTTAAGCCATAGTTTTCTTATGTCCAGGAAAATGGCTTAGCCTTTATATGACCCATATTGCCCCTGTCAACATAGTACCTACTACACACACAAATTCAAAGGGCAAATATTAAATCATATAGCGCAGTAGTAACACACAGTATGTATTTGATAATTATCCTTCCCTTTTCCTAAGATGGCCCGGGAACATTTATATTATAGTCAATCTGTTTGAGTCTCTTCCGTTCATGTCCATAATTATATTACTCAATGATTCAGAGTGCTGACTCATAGGCCTTGTGTCATAATCTATCTGTGACAAAGTTTGATTGGATAGCATGTGTTAGGTTGATGGCGACAAGGTCAATTGAGTTCGATTTGCTTTCCTCTGTGAGTAATCAACTTTGTTCCTCTGGAATGTGGAAATTGTAAAAGGCTTGGCAAGCTTTAAAAGTTTCTACCCTATTAATGTTTATTATTTAATTACAAAGAATTTGTTTAATCTCATTTGGTAATAATGTTTCACAAAAAGATTTTATAATTTAACCAAGCCTATGATTTTTTATTCATTATTAAACAATTAAAGCATCATAACTGGCTTTTTATGTTTAATTATTCTCATCTTACACATCATCTCCTCAGAAAGATATGTGCTATTCCTACTATCTGAGCAGATGCCCTGGTTAGTCTCCACCGTTGACCCTAACTTTTGTTTCTCCTCTGTGGCACATACACAATTTGCAATTATAGCTTCAATCCTTGTCTTACTCACTAGTGTATAAATGAGAGTCGTGGCCATATCTATTTCTTATCACTCGACCCTAGAGGTCTAATTCGGATGCTGGTTGTCCTTGGGTCACTTTGGAGGGTTTCCGAGGCTGTGCTCTTTCAGAAGCAGAGGGACTGACTTTTATTCCAAGACACTCTGGGTGGGTTTGAACCAACAATTACGTGGTTAGTAAGCAAGTGCACCACTGCACTACTTAGGGGATTCTCACTGTGGTATATAAGTGTTAAATAATATATATGTGTTGTTTCCACTAGTATTCTCTAGGTTCTAATATCCATAGCAATGACTACATAGAACTTGCTGACAACAGTCATGGTTGTAGTGTTTATCAAGTGAGAAATGGATAGTTGTGTTACTCAAAATTCTTCCAGATCTGCTAATAAACACCCTAAGGGGGTATGCTACTTGGCTATAAGAGTCTACTCGAAGGCATCCATTGTGGAGCATTGCAAGCCCCACAGTTCAGCAAAGACAGCTCCCTGAATAAAGTGCTTAAAGGCACTCCACTCCACAAGCCAACCTCCTACATTAAAACACTCAGCTTTACTTGCTCTGTGTGTTGGGAAGGTCACAATTCTGTTCCCTCATGTGGCTCCTGGTTCTGCTGCTGCTCCTCTGTTATAGCTGTCACGTGCACCCAGGCGTTTCACTGTGCGGGGATCTCTGGTCCAGGGTATGTATTCCACTCCTGGTTCTTACTCCTAAAGCGATCTCCCTCCCTGCTTCTCAGAGGGCTCATTTTACACACAGCAGGATGGCATTCCAGGGAAGCTGCTTCACATTTCCTCCCAGGTGAATCCCCTCAGTGTCTGCACTAATCTGCTAGAGTCATGCAGGCAAAGGTCCTTGGTGGGAGTTAGACTCTTTGGCTCGGAGAGACACATTAAATAATTCATTGTCGCTGCGATACGTTCAGTGTGGGGAAAAATACACAGTGCATACACAATAAAATGATACCTACAAAAAAAAAAGATACCTACAACTAGAGTCATTTAAAGAAGGAGGGTAAAAACATTCATCTAAGACAACTATTGAGCTTGTTGTGGAAGGCTGCTTGCTTTGCAGGATGGGTCTCAAGATAATTATCTTAGTCCTTTCCACGCATTTTGGGATGGAAATCGAATTAAAAAAAAATAATTTTATTGAGGGCTCATACAACCCATAATAATCTATACATCAATTTTAACAAGCACATTTGTACGTACATTACCATAATTATTTTCTAGACATTTACTTTATATTGAGCCCTTGGTATATCAGCTCCTCTTCCCCCCTCTCCCCCCACCCTTGTGGCCTCTTAATAAATCATAAATTATTATTTTCATATGTTACACCAACCACTGTCTCTCTTCCCCCACAGTTTCTGTTGTTTATTCCCCTTCTATAAAATCAACTGGTAGCTGCTTTTCAGGACTTTTTTCCCTTCTTTACCTTTTCTCACTAGGACCTTGCTGACTTTCTCTTAAAAAAATCTGTCTAATGTTGTCTGCTTTTTTAATAAAATATTTTATTTGTGGATCCCCAAAAATCAAAAAACTAAGCTGTAAATATAGGAAGAGGAGCTACAGAGAAGCTCTTCTAGTCAGGAGACATGAGGATCTTCAGGTGCCTGTAGTTAGCAACTCTGGGCCCTTGATGGTTTGGCAATGAGATGCCTGTGCATTCCTGGGCTCTGGCCTCCCCGCTCTTCCTAGGTGGACACAGGCAGGTCACTGCTTCCTTACTTTCACCTGTAACAAAGAGGCGTGTCTCCCAGCAGTATTTCTATCCAGCTCTGATTCTTGACCATCTTGTTCGGAAGCCTGCCAACATCTCTCTCGTATGGAATCTTTGTACTTGGAAAAGCAATCTGCTCCCTTTATATTCGATGTGAGGTAATTAGCTTTTCTGGAATAATGTATATTTTTCACTCCACTATCAACTTACATAGGCACACCATTCCTGAATGTCTGCCAAGTCCTAGCCCAGATTGACCTCTTACATGTGCCTGGGATTTAGGATCAGGGTCTGATTACTTTGGTCTAGTTCCCATTTGCGTCTGTCTTCCCTCTATCCTACCCTTCTCGCTCCTTCCATGCCCCTCTAGGGTTTATCTTTATTTATTTCCTTGGTGCTTTCAGGCAAGTGTTGTACTGTGAACTTCAAGGTCAGCTAGTTGATCTTATCAGAGTAAGCTTTCTCTGAAATAAGATGAGGCTCTTTGCTCCCATTAAATTTTACAGACTTGGGATCCCTACAGAGAGAATGCTGAGATGGAGTGGCTTGGATGGCCTGTGTCTGTTTTTAGCTCTCTCAGTCATGACTGTGTGAGTAAGACAGCTGGAGAGTAAGCAAGGACAGAAGGAATCTGCCTCGTCGTCAGAAATGCTCCTTCCCTTCCATGCATTTTTAATGCTTTGGAGCAAAGTTTCTCTGATTATTTTACTGTCATTTTATGCCAGATATTTTGTTGTTGTTTTGTGTTGTGCTGGGCATTGAGGGATGTTTAGACATGTCTGTGCTCTTTCCCATTAGATGCAAGTAGTAAATGCTTCTAAATACTGTGAAATGTCTTCTCTGGGGCAAAATTGGCCCTGATTAGCAACTACAGCTTTTGTAAAACACCGAGGCGCCCTTCCGGGAGCCGTTTACCTATTCAGTCTCTCAGTCAACACCTGTTTACTGAGCACTGACTTTAGTACACTGGAACCCAACCAGACATCATTGGATTTCCATGTGAAATGTCGAGAACATTTTGCATCAGAGCTTGAACAAAACATTGGAATCTGACCTGACGCAAGTGATTTTTGTAAACAAAAGCAAGTTCGTGTTTCCAGTCACTCGGTTGGCTTGTGTTGTTTAAACCTTCTGTGGCTGTGTTCCAAGCATTTTGCTATAATTTACTTAGTTTTTATGGCATTTTGTACTGTTTTTAGATAAAAACCATTGGTCTTAAGAGTTTTCTGAAAAGAATCATGATAAGGAACTGGTTAACCATGTTATCGGTATTGTTGATGATAATTTAGTAAACCCTTTTAGAAAACATTTAAGGAAACGCCAACAGCACACCACATTAGAGAGATTTTTTTTTTTTTTTTATGAGAAAGCCAGCCAGGTCCTAGTGAAAAAACGCAAAGAAGGGAAAAACTCCTGAAAAGCAGCTACAGTTGACTTTATGGAAGGGGATTCCCCTTCCAAACAATGATTCTCTCCTTCCTCCTCTCCACTTCCATGTCCACAGATCCAGATCCTCATCATTCTCAAGGTATGGGCCATACTGTAGTTGTTAAAAACTTTTAAAATGCTGTGTTTCTTATTTAAATTATATTATTTAACTCTGAACTTAATGACTTTGAAATATCTGTGTGATGTTTTGTATAAAAAGGCAAGGTTAGGGTAAAAAAATTGATGGTCGAGAAAGGATGAATCTGTTTGCACTCATTTCTTATGGGAAAAATTGATTCAGAACTCGACTGCCTAGCATCGCGATGCTCCTTCTGGAACGGATTAGAATCGAGGTCCGGAGTTCTACTGTCTCAGAAAATGTTGACGGATTTAGGAAAACAGCTGTAATATGTAGAGATAAAACCTTTCCCTTTTAGAGCTCACTTTTTTATAGAGGAGGGGGATAATAAAACTGTGTCATATAATGTCAGTTAATAGTGAGTGATATAACTAAGAAAGCTAGGGAAGGATGGGGGCAAATCGCTAATTTGGACAGAGTAATTAGCGCCAGTCTTCTTAGAAAATAACTTATTAGTAGACACGTAATGGAAAGAACTTTGTGAGTTTCGTGAAGATCTTGGACAGAGTCCTTGTGCAAAGAAGGACACAGAAATTGGGGAGCTCAGTTCTCTGAACAGAAAAGCAGCTTCTGGGTTGAGGCAGGCTCATTAATCACCTGCAATATGCAGCTGCCACAACCTTGCTGTGATCCAGAAACTTGTGGTTCAGAGCAACAGGATGGCCAGCTTAAGCAAATACTTTTAGCATAAAGTGACTGGGCCGGAGTGACAGGATCCAGATATAATAAGTCACTGAAGGACTTTTAACTGGGTGGTCACAGAACATTTTAATATTGAAGGCATGTCTTGGCTGCTTTGGGCAGAATTGACAAAGCAAGAAGATCCCAGAATGAAACTGAGATCCGTGACGAGGTTACTAGGAGGAGATAAATGATGGTGATTGAAATGGGCGATGACAGTGGAATGGTGAGAATTTTTTTTCATTAATAGAGATTGTTTGAGTGTCGGTGTGACCCTACTTGCTGATAGATTGGATGTTGGTAAATAAAAGAAAGGCCTGCATTTGACCTGTAGATCAGAGCACCTGAGTAAGTGCTGATGCCATTTTCTGAGATCTGGAAGTGGAAGAAAAAGCAGGTTTACAGAGAGACTGCGAGCTCAATCTGAGGAATGCTAAATGAGAAATGCAATTAGGTCTGTAAGTTGGGATTTTGCAATGACGGTTACTGGTAATTTTATATCAGCTAGCTGTGTTTGTCATCAATACAATATGTAAGTATTGTTGGTACGATGATCTTTTTGAAATTAAGGGATTAAAGTTTTAGAATGTTGAGTGAGCCAGAAAGCCACTCAAAAATTCAGACTCTGCTAAATCCACACACTGAATTAATAACCTTAGAGCTGCCAAATGATTTTCTGATGTTAAAACTAGGCAGCACAAAGGTGTTTCTATTATCCTTTGCAGCAAATATAAAATGAGTACAAGTTCAAACTGAAAACAATGCTATTAAGTCATGTGTCAGTGTTTCCTTTATTCGTGTAATTTTCAAGTCAAGAATGCAATAATGGAGTAATATGTAAAGAATTGAAATTTCCACTAGACACTCTGACCACTTTCTAAACAAGTGCTGTTTTTAGGCATTGGGTTGAGTATGTGTCTTCTATCTCACACCTTTTCAGTGTGACACCACTCTCCTATCGTTTGAAAACCTTACCTTATTGACCTGCAGGCCTAGCAATGCGGTGATTAGTCACAGACTTGCTGATCTCTCTTTTGACAAATCATATCATTATATCCCTACTAAAATACCAACGTTCCCTGTTTTGTCTTTAGTGGGTATACCACCCCCCTAAACCCCCCACCCCAGCATTTGAAGCATTTATTGAAAACTCTGAAACACTGGGAAAAGACCTATTATTTGTATAATACTCAATATAAAGTTTATACAGCATCAGGATTGGAAGAGGGCTCATACAAGCTGTGACAGACATAGAAGTGACATTACTCTGCATGCTGAAAGGGAAGAAGACTTAATCCACTTCCTGGTGAAGGTAAAACATGACAGCATTCAATACGGATTGCATATTATTATGGAGAAAACAGAAATCCTGAAACTAGACAAATAGACAGCAAATAGCTATGTTGGAAACTCTTACTACAGCCAGGGTGTCAGTACATCTTATTGAGGGTGTTCTGCTTTGTCATGGACCCCCGGCTTTCCCAAGCATGATGTCCTTCTCTAGGGACTGGTCTCTCCTGTTAACACGTCAGGCATGCATGAGACCAAGTCTTGCCAGTCTCTCTTCTAAGGAGCATTTTGACTATACTTCTTTCTGTTATACACAAAGGAATTGTCATGTTTTGATATCATAAATTAATCATGTGATGGATTGGAATCAATGCAAAGTTACCTCATAGCAACAACATATTGGCAGCATTCTGTTTCTGGTGATTTCTGGTGATTATTTTTAAATATCAGAATGTTTCCAAATAAAATATATTAATAAACTCATCGATGTTAACTCTACCAGTCATTATTTTTGTATGGAACCGATGACACATTCATGTGGGATAATGGAGAAGAAATAAATGAAAATAATATTTAAAATATATGAGCAAGGTTAAGATGAATAAATCAATAAGTAAGATAAAGTGACAGGGAAGGTGAAATGGCCAAGGGCAGCAGGAAGCCGTTGGCTCTTTAGCCTGAGAAGAAGCTGAAGAGATGGGGTTGGTTGAGAGACTCAGAAAGAACGTCTGTAGACAAAAAGAGCCTAATTGATGGGTCAGGATAGCAAGACTTCATCTCCTGTACTTTGAACATGCTCTCAGGAGAGATCAACCCCTGGGAAAGGACATCATGCTTGGTAAAGTGGAGAGGCATTGAAAAAGAGGGAGGCCCTCAATGGGATGGATTCACACAATGGCTCCAACAGTGGACTCCCGACCTAAGACAATTGTATGATGCACGGCCGAGCTATGTTTCGTTTTATTGTACACAGGGCCACCGTGCATTGGAGCCGACTCAACAGCATCAGATAACAATAGGTGGAAACTGGGGCTTTTGGTACAGACATGGGAAACTCGGCAAATTCTATCTTACTCTCCTCTGCCCTCACACGTTCTGATGATAGCTTTCACTGATCCTCAAAGCATGGGCAGGGCAGCCTATTGTGATTTTTCAGAAACATCTGGTTCTCAGCACTGGGTTAGGAGAGGTTCAAACCCATCTTTCCTATTAATATGATTTTAAAAGAAATACTAGTTATGATAACACTTTGATTGGGCATTCCATTGTTTGTTCCTCTGAGACTACTTTTATTTGTTTGTTCATTTCTCCCAAGGCCTTTCCAGAGTGTGCAGTAAGTCACTACGCTTTCTCAAACCACACGCAGTCTAGCACATTTGCCTCCCTCTTGGCCATATAAAACCATATCCTGCATCCTTTTTTTCAGTAATTTGATACACCATCATTTTTTCCCTATGTTTTGGACTGTGAGATTGTAGTCTCCCCCAGCCTTTTCTATCTATCCCAAGATCTTGGCTCATTTTTGCAGAACGGAGCCCTGGGGGATAGTGGCTACCTGTTGTGCTGTGACCCATAAGGTGGGCAGTTTGAAGTCACAAGGCCCTCTGAGGGAGCAACATGGGGCAGTTCCCTCCTGCCTCCTGGGGTTGCTTTGAGTCAGTAGCAACTGGAGACTGATGGTGTTTGGTTCATTTTTGACTATATTTTTAAAGACTATGGAAGAAAAAGGAGTTGATGGATAATACAAAAAGTACAAGATAGGTGAAAATATAGATGGATAGATTGCTTTGGTATAAACATTGTTGGATACATTTATCCTAATTCATTTCTTATACACATCACTCTATTTAAATCAAATTAAAATGCCACCTCTAATTTTTTTTTACTCTCTAAAGGTGTCCATGTCGGATAGTTTAAAGGTAATTTTTAATAATAGCATTATATAAACTCATTGTTCCAAAAAGTTATTTCTATAGAACAATCATTAAAAACATTTTTTTGAATTGAAAATAGGGCTCAAAAGTATGTTTGATAATTAGTTGTAGCAATATCACACCCTATGTTTAAAATGAAGATAGCTGCCCCAAATTCATAGTTTAATTAATATTTTCATATAAGATAAAATGAAAGCATTTGTTATGTTGGGTAAAAATTCTTCCCTTTAGCGATGTTTATGTTCACTTTACTAATGTAACCTAGTTCAGTATTAATATAAATTCTAAAATTTATAACTGTCAAATTTATACAATTTTATTTTTTACAAGAGATGAAGGTGCAGGGAAGGCCCTGTGGGCGGCCTGTTAGGCTGCTAACGGCAAGGTCTGAAAGCGAGCCCGGCCGCTGTGCCTCTGCAGATATTACCAGTCGCAGAAATCCTATATAAAGTCCCGATGACTATCAATAGACTAGATGGTAGTGGGTTTGGGGTTTGGTATAAGAGATTACCAAATGATTTATATTCTTATTAAATTGGCTCTAGTCTAATCTTCATGTATTGGAAGCTGATTATACAGTATTTTCTATTTTTAATTGGAAAGCATTTTTTAAGGTCCTATATCAGTGCACTAACAAATCAAGCTCATACCCATTGAGTTTGAACTTCCCGAGTGGGCTTTGAGACGGCAACTTTTCCCTTTCCCTGTGCAGATGCTGTTGGGTTTGAACTGCTACCTTGAGTTGACCAGCCCAGTGAAAAACACACTAAGTCACCAGGGCTGCATATCAATATGCAGTCCAGATGTAAGATGTGTGAAATTGGTTGTGGTAAGGATTGCACAACTCTTCTTCATGTAATAGAACAATAAAATTTTGTGATATGTGACACATATGCCAATAAAACTATTTATAAAAAGAAGGAAAAGGAAGATAGATGTACCATTCAGTGGTTCTCTGACACAGGGAAGATATTTTCCTAACAAAATCACATTTGGGGTTGGCTATGATATGGTGTTGGCATTATCACTGATGATAATAGCTCGCTGTAATCTGTGGCATTGTTCAAAACGCAAGGCAGTGCCACCACAATGCACCATGCATTCACAGTTCAGAACGTGAGAGAACCCAATAAAATGATAAAAAACAGAGGGAACATTGCTTTCATTTACGAATTTCCACATGATAGCAGTAAAATTTGATACAGTATCTAAGAAGAATATCTCCAATTATATGAAATAGCTTTAAAAAAACACCTTATTTGTCCACCTATTTTTCTGTAAAAGAAGCTATATTTCCTTCCTATAGTTCCATAAAGCAATATTTTAGGAACATTGATTACCAAAGAAAGAGCATTTGCAAATATTTGCAGTGGTATTCTTCTTCTTAATGGTCATTTTGTTTTGAAATATATATGTCACAGTTTTATTGACTTATAATTCACAAATCATGAAATTCCATAGTTCCATCTTTTTAAAGAGTTGTGCAATCACCACAATCAGTCTTAAAGTTTTTTCTTCTTTCTTGTACTCATCATTGTTAGCTCCCCATTTCCCCACAACCTCCATGGCCATACCCCTAAGAAACTCTTAATCCAGTTATTTTCTCTATAGACTTACCTACTTGGATTTTATATACAGAAAAATGTATAAACCCCAAAGAAAAACAAACCAAAAAACCAACAGTGACAAAATAAAACAGAAAAGAACTTCAAGAGAAAATAAATATATTTATTCTATACAGAATACATGGTGAATATTTTTCCAAAATAAATATAGAATGAGATTCACAACTTAATTTTTAACTAAGTTCTCAGTCATCACATAGTTTGACTTCATAGTATTTCAGACCTAATTTTGTCTTTTGAAAACATTTGCTAGAGAAGAATGGTAACTACCTGTGTGAACTTGACGTTGTCGCTGTTGGGTGCCACTGAGTGTATAATTCCAACTCATGGGATCCCACGTGAGCGAGCACAACTAACTTAAAAAGGTTCTGTAGGCTTAATCTTTATGGGAATGGATAATCACGTCTTCTTCCACAAGTCTGATGAGTAGGTTTGAACCACCAACCTTTCAGTTAGCAGCAGAGTGCTTAACTATTTTACTACCAGGGCTTCTTGATCTTGATGATGTCACCAAATATTTTTACATTTCTTCATCATTTCAATCATATTCCCTGGTACAAGAGTGCCATGGAGGCAATTTCTGACCTCCTCCAGCTACACAGGCAAGAAGGAGAATTCCGCTCTACATCTGCCCCAGGAGGATGTCGATGATGCCTCTGCCCCCATCCTCAATGCATTTACCCAATTCTGACACCCACCGTCCCTCTCCCATCTTCCTATGTCTGGGTTTGTAATCCATTGCAATGGTCACACAGACTCACTGACAATGCTCATGACTAGGGGTTTATTAGAGAAGTAAACAGCTTCAGGATTGCAACCCCAGGCTTGCATTTTTTCAATTTGATTTGTTGCATGTTTATTTACTCAGAGAAACTACTCTTTAGTCCACAGTCATATTTCATAGTTCAAGGACATAAGCCAGTGATGTTCATGGAATCAATCTGAAGGAATTCTTTCCATAATTACTTTGCACTTTGAAAGGTACCAGCTTTCCTCATTCCAGCAAACTCCTTTATGGCATCATGATTAGTGTTGAAATCTGCAGAAATCCAGCAATGGCAAATTTATGGAAAGCTGCAATCCCAGAGACATAACGACTGCTCAACAGTGTGAGCTCGTGGCCACCTTGCCAGATCATCTCACATCTGAGGTTTTGCCAAAGACCTGGTGGAAGACATGGTAGCTCTTCTTTACCACAAACGTTCTTCCTGACTGATGGGCTTGGCGTTTTTCTTAGTTCTTTCAGTTTGAGGTCTGCTCAGCCTGTTCCTCCCTTTTGGCTAGGTCTAATTCTAGGTCCTTGCATATTTTGTTATAATATTTGCCTTTGTCTTCTCGAGATGCCCTTTGGAATTTTCTGTTCAGTTCCTTGACTTCATCCTTTCTTGTATTTAGGTACTCTGTGATTAAGAGCAAGTTTCACCATCTCTTCTGATATCTACTTTGATCTTTTTATTTCTTTCCTGTCTTTTAAATTATCTTTTGCTTTCATCATGAAGGAGGGTCTTGATGTCCTACCATGGCATGTCAGGTCTTCTGTCATTAGTGTTCAGGGCTTCAAATCTGTTCTTGCTGTGTTCTCGAAATTCAGGTGGGATAGACTCAAGGTCATCTCTCGACTTTGTTGACCTTGTTTTGATTTTCTTCAGCTTTATCCTGCACTTGTATATCAGCAATTGATGGTTTACTCCAGAGTTGACCCCTGGTCTGTTTCTAGCTGCTGATGTTCAGCTTCATTCTCTCTTCCCACAGATGTAATCAATTTGATTTCTGTTTATTCCATTTGAGAAAGTCCTTGTGTATAGTTGCATTTTATATTGTTGATAAAAGGTATTTCTTATGAGCAAATCATTGGTTTTGCAAAATAATGTCAGGTGATCTCCAGCTTCATTCATCTCCCTAAGTCCATATTTTCCAACTACCCTTCTTTCCTCTTTGTTTCCAACTATTCCATTCCAATCACTCTCAGTAATTATCAATGCATCTTGATTGCATGTTTGATCAATTTCTGACTGAAGTTCTTGATAGCATTCTTCAGTTTCTTCATCAGTAACTGTTAGACCAGGTTGACTAGAGAAACAAATTTAGTGACACTGATATATGTGTAGGGAAGAGCTTTATATCAATAAGTAATTATATATCCAGCAAACATTCCAGCCCAGTCCAGAATAAGTCCTTAAGTCTGATACTAGTCCATAAATCAGTCATCAGACTCACACAGCCTTGTGCAATGATGCCGAATGCAGGGAGATCTCAGGCCAGTGGGTGCAGAGCTGTGTGGATCCAATGGCAGTGTCTCTGGCAGCCCTCTGAGTGACTCCACAGCAGGGAAGTGAAGCACAGAGAGAGTGGAAGGTTCCCAGGACCCTCCTCATGAGGAGCTCATGCCCACAAGGAAGCACCATCAGGCTGTGACTTGATTGGCAGGCTGGACTTCATTCTTACACTTCAAGTTGACACCAAATTATGGAACTGCCATACTAACTATTGTGTTTGGTGTATAAAGTTGAATAATCGTTGTATTAACTCGATTCCCTTTAAAATATATCTATATCTATATATATAAGAGAGCCCAAGAAATGGACCCAACAACAATATCCTATTAACCCTCCATGTTTTTAGTATAGCACCCCCAACACCTTCCCTCCCTTCTCCCTAACCCACCAACCCCTGTCCCTATCCTCTGAATCCTAATGAGCCTGTACAGGGTTTCTGAAGCTATAGATGGTAGACTTGAACCATGACCCTGTAGCAAGCAGTCCAATAGTTAATTGAAAAAGTATAGAATAGGTTACAAGATGACATTGACTTAAAGGGAGTATTGAAGGGATGATTGTAGGACTCCATGTTCACATTCTTTTGCTTAGGGGCTTGGAGGGGCAGACATAGTCTAAATTATTTCCCTTCATTCTCAACAGATATAAACATCTTAAAATAGATAGACTGCACTTAGAAGGGAATTACATTCAAAACCTCTGCAGCATCTGCAGTTACAATGCTAGCCTCATAGAGTGTATAGTAAAGGGACAAGCAGAATCAAGAGAAAGAGGGAAGCCATCAGGATGCATTTGTAACCAAGGTACATGTATGTTCCAAGTAGTCATGAAACATTTTACAAATGTTTAGAAGTCTAGAGTTGGAAACAATTTGATAACAACTAGTCTATTTGG
Source organism: Echinops telfairi (assembly GCF_000313985.2). NCBI lineage: Eukaryota > Metazoa > Chordata > Mammalia > Afrosoricida > Tenrecidae > Echinops > Echinops telfairi. The sequence goes on from NW_022111320.1 coordinate 37,150,783, forward strand.
CAATATGATGGTTGCAAAACACTGGTACCTCTATATAATTTATAAGAGTGGTATTGGCTGATGGTCGGTTTTGCTTTTCTATTTGATAAACTAAAAGGAACAGAAATACATAATTTTAGTATAGATTTTAAAACTCTGATTAAAGATTGGGAGATGTGTGCACAGGTGGAGGTGGAAGGCAAGGAGCTTGTCAGAGATGGTTTGAGATTGTGGGAGCAGATAGCCTCATTGGGACAGATTTTCTTCTGGTGATATTAAGGTGCTCATATACTGTCATCTCTAATTTCCTGAGAAAGTCAGAGAAAGCTTACCAATGACATGACACTTTAGCTATATGTACTCTCCTTGTAGTATTGGACCATACCACAAGGTTCAATATTTACATATTTAGCCATATCTACTCTCCTTGTAGTATTGCTTCCTTCATTCAATTTTTTGCCTCCTATTCATCTCTGGTGCCTTTGTAGTGTTATGGCTACACATGGGGCTAAGATCCAAATGGTTGGCAGTTCAAAGCCACCAGAAGCTTCTTTGTAGAAAGACTGGGATTTCTAGTCCCATAAACAGTTACAGTCTGGGAAACCCACACAAGGTTGCTGAGTCAGCACTGACTTGATGGCAGTGAGTTTATTCAACTATTGAGTTCTTGTGGAGCGGTGGATTATGCACTGTGTTGCTAACTATAAGGTCAGTGGTTCAAACCCATGAGGTACTCTGTGGGAGAGAGTTGAGGCTATTTGCTCCTGTAAAGTTTCAAAATCCAAAGGGGCAGATCTACTTTATCCTTTAAGGTCATTGTGAGTTGAGAATCAACTTGATGTTAGTGAGTTTTTTGGTGGAGTGTTTTTTAAATTAAACTGTTAGGTCTCAAGCTAAGCTTTTTTTTTCTTTTCTTTTCTTCTCTCCTCTCTCTCTCTCAAAGAGGTCTTTCTTAACCTGAAAAACACCCTCTATTATTTTTAATTGTATTCTTTAATTTCACAGGATTAAAAAATATTCATTATACATTCATTATAGTGATCGGTAGGTGTGTTAAGTCTATTGCTAATAACATATAAATATTATGAAAGATTGTATTTTGTGTTCCTAGCATATAAATATAATATATCCAAGAACACTAATGATAATTGACTCATAAATGTTATAAATCAAAATATTAGCAGGATGAATAAATATTTATAAATAAGGGGCTAGCAGTGGGGCACTGGTAAAATTCTTACCTTCAGTCTGGGGTCTGGGTTCAGTCACAGGCCAATATACCTTGAACACATCTACCAGCTGTTTGTTAATAGAAGCTTATGTGTTGCTATAATGCTGAACAGGCTCTAGTGGCCATTCCAGATTAAGATCTATTAGGGAGACAGACATGGAAATTTATTTATTTTAAATCTATCAATGACAGCTGTATAGATCACAGTAGTCTGATAACATTGTGCTTGGGGTCTCCAGGGGTTCTAGGCTGACTTACTAATAACAACATACTGCTCAGTAATGAATCACACACCCCTATGTACTAAATAGAGTCATCAGAAATTTTTCACTGTAGAAAGATGGTGTTAAAAGACCATGGGTTAGCCCCATGTCAAGACAAAACTACTACAGTTAGTCCAGTACTAGCAAAAAATGTTATGTGAAAGGACTGTAATTAATCACATCTTGTTTGTAAGATAGAAAATGCGCTGCTTCCTTGTGGCTTATTCACCCACATAGATTTCAAATTAAAAAACAATGTGATCTGAAGGTAAACAAGCGGCCATCTAGCTCAGAAGCAACAAAGCCCACATGGAACAACATATCAACCTGTGTGATCACGGGGTGTCGAACTGATCACTGAAGACAAATGGGTGCATAAGCAAATGTGGTGAAGAAAGCTGATGGTGCCCGGCTATCAAAAAGTATAGCGTCTGGG
>NW_022111320.1:37153406-37158668 GCF_000313985.2 Echinops telfairi
TGTATGGATTGGGATAACAGTTGTATGAGCCCCTAATAAAATGTTAAAAAAAAAACAAAAACAAAAAACAAAAAAAACAAACAATGTGATCATGCATACTCTAATGGGAAAAGAAATATTTAAAGGGGTACCTGTTTTCAAAACACTAATAAAATGATTACTAGATTAAATTTCATGAAAAACAATCATCACGTGTTGTAATAATCAAAAGTTTCTATCACCTAAACTTAAAATGTAAAGGACAAAAACATAAGAAGCAGTTGTGACATTTTGGAGAGACATTTGTTAATGACATGGACACTCTTGCAGAAGGAAGAATTCTTTGTATAAGAGTGGATTAGGGGTGTAAGTGCTCTAGAGAATAAATATAAAGTATAAAAATATAAAACCTTAGTACTCCTAATACCAATACACATTAAATGAACAGTAAAATACACATTTTTACTCTTTAAATCAGAAGTTTTAACGATCATTTTATGGCATTTTTAAAGGCTGAGGGATAGGAATGTAGAAGTGTCAAGTGATCTTGGTGACCAATCGACAACTTGTATCACAAGCATTAAAACAGTCTATGATACACAGGAGAAAGGCAACCAGCTCCTGTAAAGATGACAGCCAAGTCCTAAACCAAAAATATCCCCTGAAGCTCTTAGCCCAAACAATTATTTAGCTTCACTCTTAAAAGAATTGTTTGTGATCATGAGGTTTTCGATGGGATCAGGTATCAGGCATCAAAGACCCAGAGCAAAATATTGTAATGTGAATGGGGGGGAGGGGGGAGTGCAGAGTGGAGGCCCAAAGCCAATCTGTAAGCAATTGGACATCCCCTTATAGAAGGGTAGTGGGCAGAAGATGGGCCAGTCAGGGTACAGTATAGCACCGATGAAACATACTGTTTTTCTCTGGTTCTTTAATGCTTCCTCCCCCCCACTATCATGACCCTAATTCTACCTTACAAATCTGGCTAGACCAGAGCATGTACATGGGCACATATAAAAGCTGGAAACACAGGGGATATAGGACAGATAAACTCCTCGGGACCAATATTGAGAGTAGCTATACCAGGAGGGTAAGGTGAAGGTGGGAGAAAGGGAGAACCGATCACAATGACCTATCTATAACCCCCTCCCAGGGGGATGAGCAACAGACAAGGGGGTAAAGGGAGACATCAGACAGTGCAAGACATGAAAGAATAATAATAATTTATAAATTATCAAGGGTTCATGAGGGAGGGAGGGAGGGAGAAGGGGGGGAGGCTAATGAGGAGCTGATACTAAGGGCTCAAATAGAAAGAAAATGCTTTGAAAATGATGATGGCAACATATGTACAAATGTGCTTGAGACAATGGATGTATACATGGATTGGGATAAGAGTTGTACGAGCCCCCAAAATGATTTTAAAAATTGTCTGCCTTGACCATTAAGTTCGTTTAAGAACTATTTATATGGGATCAAATTGACAACAGTAATTCAAAATATTAGTTAAGAACTAGTGAGCAGTGAGTTATGTTATCTGGGGGAGGAACTACTCTGAAAGGAAGGGAGAGGATGGTTGCACTACTCAAAGAATGTAAGCAATGTCACTGAATTGTATGGTCAGGAACTCTTGGTACCTATGTTTTGCTGCATAAATTTGCAACAACAACAAAGGAATACATTGTATTAGCCCAGGTTGACTAGAGAAACAAATTCATGGACACTCGTTAAGTGTATCAGAAAGAGCCTTATATAACAGAACAATTGAACCTTGAGAAAACATCCCAGGCAAGTTCATATCAAATACATAAGTTTGATATTAGCCCATGTGTCCAATAACAGTCTTTAAATTGCTCTTCAGATTCAGGAAACATATACAATGACACCAAATGCAGGAAATCACCGCCAGTGGGTGGAAAGTCTTTTGGGTCCAATGGCGGTAAAAGCATCACAGCAGTGGCGTGGGTATCCCGTGTGGTTACTTTAGCTCCAGGGCTCTGGCTCCATCAGTGTAGCTCCATATGTCTTGTCAACAGGAATGTCAAGCAGAGAGAGTGTGTCCTGCCTCCAAGGAGGAAGATAGGAATTCCCAGAATCCTTAGGAGAAGGCCATGGCCACACAGATGCATCATTAGCTATGATCTGATTGACAGGCTAGACTCCACCCCTTCACTCAAGTTGGCAGGAAATTATGTAACTGCCACATACACTTTTTTAAATGAAAAAAAAAAAGTATGAAAGAATTCAGCTAAAATTCTTAAATAATTGGGGAGGTTATAACAGAGATATAGTTAATCACGTTCATCTAGCCTGTTCAAATGAGAAAGAAACAAACTTGGAAATACGAAATGAAATATGTTTAGATAAATTATTAATATTTATAGGATGAAATATACCCAGAAGTAAAGTAAAATTTGTGTGAGTTTGTGTGTGTATGTGTGTGTGTGTGTGTTTGTGTACACGTAACTTAAGGGACAAAGACAGATAAAGGGGGCTTTTGAAAGTTCATGAAATTTTTCATTTTCTTTTATACGAGTTTTCCACAAACTTTTTGCAGTCCGTTCATATAAATTATAAAATATTATGTATGGTATGATCTCAGAAAAATCATGTAAGGAGAAAATTAATTTTTCTCAAGGTGTTCATTATTATAGTTGGGCTTTTGAGTAATTTTTTTAAGTTTGTATATTTAGTGGGATGACATCAATGATAACACATAGATCAAAAGATCATTAAGAATTCAGGAGAAAGAGAGAAGACCAAAGTGGATGTTAGACTCATACACTTGCTCTTGAATATAAGTCACTGAATCGAATGTTGAAGGATCGCGTAAAAGGGCGGCTCAGAAGATTTCAAGATGCAGATTGAGAAGACGTGGAGTTAGAAAACCAGAAGGGAAACATGCCCACATGTGTGTCACACAGTTTTCTAAGGATCCCAACTGAATGCGACTCTGAGGGTGTCCATGTAGGGCTGGGCTCCAGAGGGTTTCAATGGCTGCTTTCTGAGGTGTGGATTGACCAGGCTTTCTTCCGCATGGACTGGGACATCCAAACTTTTACGCTTCAGTGCTGATCTGGTTAAGGATTTGTACCACTCAGGAATTCCCCTTTAAAGCACAGGCTCCCAAATTTATTCGGCCTACCTGACTCCCTTTCAGAAAAAACAAAAAACAGAAAACTCAGCGCCCCTCTGGCAATTAAAACGTTTTCTACTACAGTGCAGAATTCAGGATAAAATGTGGTACCAGCATTTGCAGCCCCCCTGTATCCTTCCAGGGCCCCCCAGCGATTGTTATTGCCCACTTGGAGAAACACTGCTTTGAAAAATATGATAAAAAATATGATTAAAAAGAGACTTGCTTACTCCCTAAGAGCAAGAACACTTTGTTCTAATAACCTGGCATTCTTCCCAATATACCTTCCCAATACAATGTCTGAGGACAAAATAGGTGCATAAGCAAGCGTGGTGAAGAAAGCTGATGGTGCCCAGCTATTAAAAGATGTAGCATCTGGGGTCTTAAAGGCTTGAAGTTAAACATGCGGTCATCTAGGAGGGAAGCAACAAGCCCACATGGAAGAAGCACACAGCCTGTGTGATCACGAGGTGTCGAAAGGATCAGATATCAGGCATCAGAAGACCCCAAACAAACAATCATAACAATGTGAATGAGGGGGGCTGAAGTGGAGACCCAAAGCCCATCTGTGGGCAATTAGACATGCTCTCACAGACTGGTCACAAGGAACAGACAAGTAAACCAGGGTGCAGTGTAATACCAACAAAACACACATTTCTCTAGTCCTTTAATGCTTCCTCCCCCCCTATCATGACCCTAGTCCTACCTTAAAAATTCTGCTAAACCAGAACATAACAGATCTCTACACATGGTATCCAGGACAGATAAACTGCTCAGGAACAGTAATAGGAGTAATGATACCAGGAAGGTAGGTGGAAGAAAGGGGGAACCTGATCAAAATGATCAATGTATAGTCCCCCCTCCTCAGGGGAACAAACAACAGAAATATGGGTGAAGAGAGACTGCTGTGTAAAATATGAAAATAATAATAATTTATAATTTATCAAGGGTTCACGAGGGTGGGGGAGATAGGGGAAAAAGGAGGAGCTGATACCAAGGGCTCAAGTAGAAAGAAAATGGTTTGAAAAGGAAGATGACAACTTAAGCAGAAATGTTCTTGACACAGTGGATGTGTGTATGGATTGTGATAAGAGCTGCAAGATTCCCCAATAAAATGATTTATTAAAAAAAGATTCTTGCTTAAAGTATCTTAAATTATTTTTATTTTGAGGAAAATAACACTGTCCAGAGTTTACAACTGGATGAAGGAAAGCAAAAATCTTTAGCTTTAGAAATGCATCACCCTTCTCTTCCTTCTCTCAGTTCTGTATTTTCATTCCATCGATTTGAATGAGGTTGCATTTCAATTGCAGTTTTTAAATAACACTTATTGAATGTTTAGTATGTGCCAGGTACTAAGCTAAGCACTTTACAAGCATTATCTGATTCAATCTCAACCACAGTCCTAGGAGGTAAATTTTATAAATTTTATTTTAGAGAGGAGAAAATTGAACTTTAAAGAGATTATGTAAATTTCCCAGGTTCACACAATAGCTGAGTGACAGAGATGGAACTCAACCTAGGGTCTATTGGAAATCACACCCAAACTATGAATCACGTACTAGATCATTTCATTGCTTGTAGAGGGGGCTGCTCATGGCTCCCAATGGAATTGAAGGACACTTTTGTCCCCAGGAGACATTTATCAATGGGTGAAGATATCTTTGATTCTCACAACTTGGGGATTAGTTTTTAGTAAGTAGAATCCAGGGATGCTTCCAAATAGTCTACAAAGTCCAGTTTAGCACTATTTAACTCTACCCCCTCCCCACTACAACAAATAATGTCTGTCCTATTCCAAAATGTCAGTAGTGACCCAGTTGAAAATCTAGTGTTTAGTAAAGGTAGAGAAACTTCTAAACTTGTGGTGAGACTGTCAGGAGATTCCATATAGAGGGAGAGGGGAAGGGGTTGGGTACAGAGTAGACTTATATGTTATTTGTTTTGCTTTGTGTGTGTGTATGGGGGGGGGCAGAGAAGGATCGGAGACAACCATTGACATTGGAAATATTAAAGTAAATTTTCTAAAAAAGTATTTTTTAAGTGATTTTATTAGGGGCTCATACAAGTCTTATCACAATCCATACATACATCAATTGTGTAAAGCACATTTGTACATTCATTGCCCTCATCATTCTCAAAACATTTCC
>NW_022111320.1:37158768-37171691 GCF_000313985.2 Echinops telfairi
TTTATAAATTGTTATTTTGTCATATCTTGCCCTGCCTAACATCTCCCTTCACCCACTTTTCGGTTGTCCGTCCCCCATGGAGGAGGGCACATATTGTTCCTTGTAATCGGTTCCCTCTTTCCTACCCACTCTCCCTCTACTCTCCCAGCAAAAAGTATTATTTTTTTAATTGCAAGTTTATGCTTGCACAGATTTATTTCAAACACGATGTGTTTAAACGTGACTCTATAATCAGTGGATGGGTTGAAACAAGTTTTCTCAGTACAATGCTTGTCTTAGTCTCACAAACTCATTGCGATTGGGTCAATTGTAATGCATAGTGACCCTATAGGATATAATAGAATTGTTCCTTTGGGTTTCTGAGGCTATGAATTGCTACAGGAGTCGAAAGCCTGACCTTTCTCTCATGGTGGGTTTGAACTGCTGACCTTGTGGTTTGCAGTGCTAAGTATAACCCAATGTGGCATCAAGGCTCCTTTAGGGGTGTTAGCGTACCTTCAAAAAATGCCTAATCAAAATCGTGGTTTCCAAAGGGATCTGTTGCATCATTTCAATCCAAGGCAGAAAGATCAGCTCAGAAAGTTGTGGCAACTGTTATTTTTTTTGGATTTCAAAGGACACAAGACAATTTTGGGGGGCTGCAGGGGGTTGTTTAGGAAGATGCTTAAAGAAAATTGGAATTTTTTTTCCCCAATCAGGACAAGGCACATGCTCAATCTTCCAGTGTAGCAAGGACTGTCCCATAAGAATTTTGTTGAGAATCCAACCCCATCTACCTGCCAGACCTGTTCTTGCACTTTCAGATTTGTTGTCTTTCCAAAACCCAGGAGACCAGATAAAAAGAATGCAATTGAAATTCCTTGAGGAGAACATTACTGTTTTGTCACAGTGTAAATAAAAGAGCAGAATGTTTTCAGGAAAAGGCGACAGTGATGATCCCTTACCTTCGGGAATGTATAGACTCAAAAGGTGATTATACAAAGAAATAGATCCCCTTGGAAATTACTATTTTGATTGAGTCATATTTAAAAGGCACCCTAAGGAGACTAACAGAACCCTGAGAGTACACTGGGTTACACTTTAGGCGACTAACCACAAAATCAGCAGTTATTAAACTGGGACAACGATTAGGATTTCTGGTTTGGTAAAGATGTCCATGGTTTTGTAGCAATATTTTTTGTTTCATCCTTGTGCTGATGGTGAAGTTCTTAATTTTCATGTCCAATTTATGGAACATACTAAAATAAAATTTCATCAGTAAAAGTGGACTGCAAATAACAGTTATCAAACAAACCCACGGGCATCAAATCAACTCCAACTCATGACGACTAAGTAAAGATATTTCACTGCTTTACTTTAAAATACTCGGCAGTCAGGGCTTATTCATTGTGGCCTTGATTAGTTTAGCTAGTGAATATCATCTAATTCTTTTAACTCCGGTGGAATTTTTTCTTAACCTGAATTAATATTGGAATTGTAAGTGATTCCGTAGTGTAATATGCATTATTCGCCCTGGAGGCTTACATTTTGCTGGGCCAGGAATGATGGCTTGGCCTCATCTTGCTCTCAAGCTGTGTCGGTCTTGAGCTGAATTAGTGTGCTGAGTGGATGTAGAAACCCATTTTGCTGATGTGTTTGGTAAATGTTCGAGATTTCATTAGGCAAGCTCTTGCGGGTATTTGGATTCCAAGGATTAAGGTTTTCTTGGCAAGAAAGATTCCTTTCTAAAAGTGTGGAACTACCTAGAGGTTCCCATGGAACGTTGCACTAACAGCACATTGTGTCTTCTGCTCACTTGCTTGCTCCTAATTTATGTCATGCTCTTTCAAAATTTTGCAGGTGGGCCTGGCTTTCTGGGCTATGACCTATGCAGTGGCACTTGGCCGAGCTCTCAGAAGAATCTCTCACTTGGTTTAAGACTCTGCTGGCACCAATTTGAAACTATTTCTGAGCAAGCAGCTTACATTGTCAGTTTGCACTGAGTCCTCCCCTCGAAGTAGCTGCTTGGGTCTCCATCAAATATAGTGTGCTTCTATGTTGCTAGGGTGAGGTTGCAGAGAGGCCAGGCCTAACTGCCTGATGCACTTCAAACAGATAAGTTAGATCAGAGACATTCTAATCTGCCTAAAGAGGCACTTATTTATCTTATGTGATTTCTAGAGAAAGAAGTGAGGTATGTAACCTCGGGAGAAAGAAAACCAGGAGCACTTTTTTTTTTTTTCTGGAGAGAAAAACAAACAAACAAACAAAGCATTATTGTACTCAGTGTTTGTTAAAGTCTAATTGATAAATCTGTTTCAACATCCCCAGTAAAATTAGAAAATGAAAAAGTCCTTTTGTGTTCTGGAAAAAGACATGCTATTACCCGCTCAGAGAACAGTAGACATTTCTGCATAAAGAGGTCTTTCCTTTTTCCACTGTATATTTGGTGCTTAGATAGCACTATATTTGACTATATAAATAAAACTGAAGAAAAGTACTTTAAGTACTTTTTTTTTAGTGTATCACACTTTTGCTAGTTCCTTGCCAAATTATAGACGTGGGAGTGAATAATAATAAAGATTTAGAAATAGCCTTTTTTAATTGTGCCATGTGAGGTTTGATTTGGGGGGTGGGGTGGCAAAACTGCAGTTCCATGTACTTGCTTCGGGTGATTGGGCTAATCTCCCCATGGGAATGAGCCTGATGCCTAGTTAGCCTGGAAGGAGTGCTCCGTACCCTCCCAGGAGGCACGATGGCAAGTTTTCTATGTAGAAGGGGAAAGATGGTGTGGCATATATGTCCCTCTCTTATTTATATATCCCTTTCTTATTCTGGCCAGATGCTATGCACCTAAGTATACCTAGAGGCCAAGCAATTTTTAGCTTCCACCGTTTAGAACAGTGGTAACAGTGGTTCTCAACCTTCCTAATGCTGCGACCCTTCAGTACAGTTCCTCATGTTGTGATGACCACCCCCCCAACCATAAAATTATTTTGCTACTGTTGTGAATTGGGCGACCCCTGTGAAAGGGTTGTTTGACCCCAAAAGGGGTTGCGACCCACAGGTTAAGAAACGCTGGTTTAGAAGTTGAAGGTCAGCATACTTTCCAATAATGCTTGTTTGCATAGTTCTTGAACTTTTGAAAGGGTTTGTCAAAAACAATTGCTGTGGTTGTGTTTCAGTTATTTATGGACTTGTCTATAGCGTGTATATCAATCTGTATCCTGAATGATTTCCAATATGACAAATTAGCCTGCCTGGCCTCATCTCGCCCTAAAAAGTGATGTGCACTTGGATATGCATTGTGTCCTGCTATTAGCATAAGTTTTTAATATTTAATTTTCCTAGATTGCGTACATAGCAGTCAGAATTGTGAGAAGTGGATGAACTGAATGTTTTACACATGAACTGAATTTTAGGCGACAGATATCGCATATGTGGTACTTCCTTGAGTATCCAATAAGGCATAGAATGAAAATATCTCCCTTCATGCCCACCAGGTTTAAGGCAACAGATTTATTGCTTTATGTTCATCAGCACAGTTGCCGCTAAGGACACTCTTCTGATTTTCTATGGCTATGTAGGACATTTCTTAAAATTTACAGGCATAAAACAACAAATATTGTCTTAGGCTCATACATTTTTGGATTAGAAATGCAGTTAAGGGATTTGAAGTAGGGATGGCATTTTGGTTCCACAAGTCTAGGCTCCAATCTGGGAGAGAGCAGACAGCCTGGGGCTATAACAGCCGGGGTTGCAAGATGAGTGTTTACTTCTAAAGGAGCACTGAGCACCTGCCCCGTAGAAGAAAGATGTGATGGTGTGCTTCGATGGGCTGCCCTCCTCCATCCTACTGGATTACTATGATTCAGAATGGACTTGAGAACAGTGAGTTTGGCTTTGGGGGGATGAATGACATGTCCAGTCACATGAATCGTGGCTCAGCTGAGGTGACCTAATGGCTGGGCTCAGGTGACCATCAACCAGAGCATAGGCAGTTGCCTTGTTCATGTGGCTTGGGCTACTTTCAGAAAGATGATGCTCTGAAAGGGAGTGCCCAAGGAGGACACATGCCCTTTTCGGATTTTCTTCTCAAGAGCAGAACGTACCTTCTGCTGTGCCTTCCAGGTCAACGTGGTTCCAAGATTGAGCAGGGGAGGAGACACAACCATGCCTCTTTATGGGAGATATGGCAAAGAATGTGTAGCCTCTTTTTAAAGTCCTCACAGACAGGAATACCCATTGTAGAGTTGAGACTAAGACAAGGAGAGTAATTGGTTAAAGGTCACTGAAAAAAAGTAAAGCATAAAACCAGGGATCCCAAACCATTGCTTCTGAATGGTTATGTTGAATTGTTGTCTTTTGACTGGTGGGCACTCGACTCCATGACTACATGACCAAACATTACGTAGTTCTGTGCTGCCTGTACAGAAGTTGCTTGCTGGAGTCCACTGTTGAGGTCAATGTGGTGTGAGTGCCTGTCACTCTTTGGGGTCTTCAGCACTACACTAAACAATGATCTCTTTGTTTGTAGGGTTTTTGTCAGCTAATTTTTAGAAGTAAATCACCAGGCCTTTCTTCTTACTGTGCCGTCATCTGGAAGCTCCAGTGAAGCTTGCTCACCAGGAGTGACACTGGTGGCATTTGAAATACTAGTGGCATAGTTTCTGGCATCATGGCAACATGTCGGCCCCCAGGACGGTACACCAAACCCCTATTTATACATCTCTTATCTTGTGTGTGTGTGTGTGTGTGTGTGTAATTAGCTGTGTATATTTATGTATGTGCTCAAGTTCCGTCTTCCTCTAGAGTTCTTAATGACAGGCAAGAATCATGCCTTTAACTCACAGCATGACTGGTGCACAGCAAGAGCTCAGTATTTCTACAAGCTTGAATACAGTTTAGATTCTCTTCCATTCCAAATGTGTGGGCCTGAGTAGAACTGATCATTTTAACCTCTTGTGGATGATTAGTGTTTTTGTTTATTTTATTTTTTTATTCCTCTCTTTAGTTACATCAATGATTGATGAGAAAAATCTAACTGGGTTGTAATATTAGAGTTGGTTGTTGCCAGGAAACAGAATCTTCAGATAGCCTATGGCTATATGCAATGAATCATTGCATCAGCTTGACTGAGAGCTTCTAACATTTCTACTTTCTTGGTAGGCTTACAGACGTACCTTTGTGTAAGCATACTTTTTTGTATCACACATTGCTATTGCACTTCACAGAGAGTGGATGTATTTACAATGTGAAGGTTTGTGGCAAACCTTGTGTTGAACAGACAGATATATTGGCAATGTTTTTCCTAAAGCATGTGCTTACATTTGGAAGATTTGGGCAGTCATATTACACTCTTTTCTGATGCTTTGGTACACTGAATAGATTACAAAAACCCAAGTACAAAAACAAACCCACAGCTTTGGAGATAGTAGAACTGCTACATGGGGTTTCTGGGCTAATACGTCTTTATGGACGTAGATAGCCTCATCTTTCTTCTGGGGAGTTGCTGTTGGATTCAAACTACCAACCTTTATGTTAGCAGATCAGTGTTTAACAATATGCTGTCAGGGATTCTTTAGTAGACAATAGTATAGTGTAAGTATGACTTTTAGCTGCACTGGGAAAGCAAAATATTCAGGCGGTGTACTTTATTGCTATATTCACTTTATTTAAGTGGTCTGGAACTGAACCTGCAGTATTTCCCAGGCATGCCTTTAGTTAGATTTATAGCAGTATTATATGCTTTTTGTGAATGTTCTGGCATAAAAAAAGTTTACAGTGAAATTCTTGGCTCGATGCCCACATTTTTGAATCTATTTGAACAAAATCTTTTAAATGTTAATATAGAAAATTGAAAAAATAATGTTATGGAAATGGTAGTCTGTTAAATCTTGAAATAGTATATCAAAATAAGTATAATTGATATGATTTTGCTAAAAATTTTATTTGTGAGTCCCCAAATATCTCTCACAAATCTTGTCATACAAATACATATTTGGAAGATTTCATTGGAATAATATGGGGGTTAGTTATCAGAATAAAGTGTTGCACATCATTTTAAAAACAGCTTTAAAATGCATACTTAATTGCTACATGTATATATTTTACCTCTCCATCACTTTTTATTACCTTTGTTGGCTTAATATTGGAAGTATTTTCTGTTTTTTAATTAGTTGACAATTATTTTTTCAATTAATCAGATAGTGAGCTATATTAAATAATCACTTTAAAGCAAATTATTAACAAAGAAATAAAAAATAAAGGTGTTTTATGGCCCAAAATAGTGGAATGAAATGATCAGCACAGTTCTTTAATGTGTAGGATTTTAGACATAAAAGATCGGAAAAATGAAACGCTGTATCTATAGAAATTTAATGTGTGCACGTGAACCCATAGCTGTGACAAAAGTGTATTGGTATATGCTCACAATACAGATTATCAAAACAGAGAATATTAATTCTGAAAAGTTACTTGATAAAGTAAGACAGATAATAGCTAGAAACACAGGATTTCTAAGGAAGGGTAAGACCGACAAAAGCAAACTCACCACGATCCTGTTGATTCTGACTCATAAGAACTTGATAGGACTAAGTAGAATGGTTTCTACTTACAGGATGTAAATCCTTACAGGAGCAGAAAGCCTAACCTTTCTCCCACAGAGTGGCTGTGACCCAACACTCACTCAGTCCATCTCCAGGGCTTGATTATCGGAAGGAAATGGGCCAGGTGTCTGAGTGTTGTGATTGGCTGAAGAGTTGTGCTTGGGTGTCGTCATCTCGTCAGTTTCAACTCTAACACCCTGGGCACAACGAAAGGAAACCCTGCCCCGTCTTCACAATGGTTATGATCCTCTTGAGCCACTGTGCGGATCCATCTCCCCAGGGTCTTCTTTGCACGCTACACGTCTACTCTCCCAAGTTTGCTGTCCTTTCCCAGGGACTGGTCTCTTCTGATAACATGTCCAAAGACAGAGAAGTTTCTCAGAAGCATTATGGTTGTACCGTGTCCAACATAGAGATGTTTCTGGCAATGGTGGTGGTGGTGGTGGTGGTGGTTTTTTGGGCAGTCCGTGCTATTTTCAAATGCATCAATTATTCTTTGACTTTTCTTATTCAGTGTCCAAATTTCACATGCGTAGGAGGGCATTGAAATTACCATGGGTTGGGTCAGGTGCACCTAGACTTTACAACACCTTAAAAAGATCTTGAAGAGTAAATTTACTCCATGCCATGCATCATTTGATTGGAATTGTTGACAACTTCAACTTTTCCTCAAGTTATCGTGATGTGTGTGGCCTATTGGTCCACTTGGAAGGATTTAGGTTTACTTCACATTCATCCATATCAAAGGTTACAATCTTTGTGCTTCAACAGCAAGTGCTTCAAGTCCTCCTCACTTTCAGCAAGCAAGGTTGCTTCATCTGAGTATTACAGGTTGTTAATCAGCATTGCTCCACTCCTGGCACCACATTTTTTTTCATGTAATACAGATCCTCAGGTTATTTTTTCGCATAAATATTGAACATGTATGATGAAAAGATACGACCCTGATGCATACCTTTCCTGATTTTAAACCATGCACTATTCCTTGTTCGGTTCTAATGAGTACTTCTTGATCCATGTACAGTATTCTGGAATTTCTACTCTACTCAAGAGTAAGCATAGTTTGTTATGATCCACACAGTTGAATGCTTTTGTATAATCAATGAAACACTTGTTTTTTTCACTATGTCAATAGTAGTGATACGGGTTTGCAGTAAGATTTTGTCTCCTCAAAGGAGTTCAGTGAGTTATGCACTTAATCTACACTTCTTTGAAAATTTTCCTGGAAGTGAATCAGAATGATTACTAACTACTCAGGCTGTTTATTTATGTCAGTTTTCATCATGATTTCTTCCGATTTGAGGCAGACTTGAGAAGTGCATCATCCTGCTCTGATAGCAGGTGGGGCTAAGTATTCCCTATATTGCCTAAAATGCAAATAAAATACAATTAAAAGGAAAGAAGGAAGGAAGGAAAGGGAAAATGAGCAATTTGCTGACCACTTCCCTCTTCCCAGTTTTCACGAAACCCTTTCTAGTTGCCGGGCAGTTTCTCACTCTGGGAGTTTCATCTACCGCTTGTTTTGGTGAACTGTTAAATTTCCAATCTAGTTGATGTGAAATTGAAATCCTTAAATAGGTCACTTTAAAATGCCAGTTAATGAAAGCAGAAGAGAAATTGTGCTGTTATTATTTTTTTAATCCTCTTTGGTGACTGTCCTTGAGAAGTCATGTAACCGTGTCCTGTTGAAGGACTTCTAAATATCTGGGACCACAAGGGGGCGACTGTGAAACCAGCAAGGGGCTCCTCTTGGTAAAGCGCTCAGTACAGCTGTAGAGCCCCAAGCCCCTTTGTCCTGCAGATGGAATGTTGAAGTTGGAATAATAGTAAAACGAATCAGTGTATATATTCGACCTCTCTTTTTATGATGACACCGCTTTTATCAAAAGTTAGATCGAGCGTTACCTTGAACCAAAAGGGACAAAAGTTTCAGTTTGATTGTATTTTTTTATTTCAACTTTCCTCCAAAGTCTAGAATTTCAGTTTCTTGAACACAGTATTCAATTGTTTAAATTTTCCCATGTATGAAGATTTATAGAATATTAGTGTTTTATATCCATTCGAACTTTATTTCTTCATTTTATTGGCAGGTCTGAAGACAACTCACAAATCAGTGTAGGACACTTTGGATCTGGGCGATGACAAGGTCTCTGCTCTTCCAGTGCAGCTTTTAGAAACCACACTGAGGCCCGGGGAGCCTGTGAGTGAGCCCGATGCTCACCCAACAGGTCTACACCAGGCCAAGTTGTACTGTAGTTGTGTTACAACACTTAACCCACTCCTAAAAATGTGCACTGAATTTCTTTATTCTTCGATGAAAACTTGTTAGGACATTTGAATATACTTGTGACCTATGACGACCCTGCATTTGGAAAATTCCATGAAACTGGGGATCCTGTGCTCGGTAGTAGACTATAAACTCAGTTATATTTACAGGATCTTGAGGACACTTCTGAAAGACATTGTATTTCAAACTTATCAGTTGCACTTTCAGAGCTGATATACCTGAAAGGGACATTAAATATAGATCACTCAAAGCTTCTCATTTCAGATTTGATGAAGTGTTTTAATTTGATTGGAATATTTGATAAGCAGCAAGAAAGAAGAGTTAATTCTCATATTGATAATAAGACCATACTTATTATGTTATACGCATTTCTTTGTTCAATATTTTTTATTTTAATATATTCAGTTGTCTGCTATCACCTTGATTCCAAGCTAAGTAAGGGTAGCTCTTGAAGCTCTCCAGAGACTAACACAATTTTGAGATCAATCACTTCACAAATCTAAGACTGTTATAGCAAAGCAGCACATGGTAGCAAGCTGGGAGTCTTGAAAACCTGGGAGCAAAAGTTTAATAATAGCTAATTTATTTTCTTTTGGAAGAGTTATTACACAGAATACTAATACTTTTTATTAACTAGATTTTTTGTACAGTCTTACTGGCTTTCAGGGTAAACAAAGACTATCTCAAGAAGTGTTTTAGTAGCTTTCTTGGCTCTGTTGTTTATGTCTGATGTTCAGAAATATTCTCAATTGAAAGGTCAACAGTTCTCACACAATATGGGATCTGTTTTTTATTACACTACATATAGAATGGATGAATTCTAAAGGTACTCTGGCTTATCTCCTAAACTCACATGTCTATTGAATTTCAGTGGCTTATTGAATGCCCTATTTGATGGTGTGCTGTGCTCCAAATTATACACTTCAAATTATAGAACATCTCCGTTTACATCCAAACCCCAATCCTTATCCTGTTCCCCTATTACTAATACTGTACCATAGTTTTACTTGGCTCAACACCTGAAAGTTGTTATTCCCTCGTACCTTTTAAATGTATCCATTAGTCAAGGAGCTTAACCTGTACCTGCCTTTTAAGAACTGTTAATCCTCAGGCCTTTCTGTAGGATTTCAATTATTTGGTCCTCCTTATAAATGGCCTTTCAACTTTAATAATAGCAAGCTAATTTCTCCCACTGTTTTCTGACCAGCCTTCACTTTCAAACAGTAACATTGATTTCTGAGGGAAGAAATCTTCAATGGCTCCTTACTGCTGTAGCCTTATGTATAAATTTTAAGGCTGTATAACTTTTAATATGAAAATGAAAACTTAATATGAAAAATATTTAAGTCTAAGCCTAGACTTAGGCCATGTTATCACAAAAGACCAGTCCCTGGAAGAAGACACCATGCTTGATAAAGTAGAAGAAAAGCTACTAAGATGCAGCTGCCCCAAGCCATGGTATTCTCCATTGCATCATATGCGTGTGAAAGTTGGACACTGAAGAAGGAAGATGGTAGAGAAAGCAACGCATTTGAATTGTGGTGCTGGAGAAGAATACTGAAAGAACCATGGGCATTGAAAAGGACCAGCCGATTTGTATTGGAAAGAAGGAAGGCCAGAGTACTCCTGAGAGATCAGGATGGTCAGAGTTCATCTTGCATACTGTGGGCATATTGTCAGGAGACACCAGTCCCTGGAGAAGTAAAGTGGAGGGACAGTGAACAAGAGGAAGCCCCTCAATGAGATGGACTGGCATGGTGACTGCATCAATGGGCTCAGGCATAGGAGCAATTGTGAAGGTGGTGCAGGCCCGTGCAGCGTTTCATTCTGTTGTGCAGAGGGGCACGATGACTCAGTCTGATGACAACAACAATGAAAACCTAGCCCACTATTTCTAACTTTAAAATACCCAGACTGTTTTCGGTCATAGATCGGAAGGCATTGGCAGACAGCTGATTGCGTTAAGTGACTTTTTCCTGTTTGAGGACCGAGGTTAGAGGAAGGACAGTCCTCTAGACTGACTCTAGTAGGATGACGTATCACCCCACGCTGGCAGAATAAGAAGCTGGCCTCGTCTGTGAAAAGTTCCCTGGAAACAGCCTAGAATGTCCGCAGAAATTACATGTGATTGTGATGTCTTCCCTACCATTTAAATTCTTGTCTTCATGTGAAACTCCAAGCATACTGTCTTTGTTCCTCTACCCCATACCAGTTTAAAGTATTAAAACATGAGTCTCCATGTCCTCCCACCTCGGAGAAAACAGTCATTGTAGGATTGTAGAATGTGTAGCACCAGATGTGTTTGGCGGCACTGAAGTATAAGTGCGGGTGGCCTGCTATTGTTCTTATTAAAGGCCATTGAATGTGCTCCACCTCACAGAGCCCCCATGTACAGCAGAAAGAAACACTGCCAGGCCTGCTCCATCCTCACGATTGCTGCTACCTTTGAGACCATTGTTGCAACCCCCCTGTCAATCCATCTCCTTTAGGATGTTCCTCTGTGTTGTTTACCTTTCATTTATCAAGCATGGTGTCTTCTTCCAGGACTGGTCTTTTGTGATAACAGGCACAAAATACATGCGGCAAAGTCTCATCTTCCTCATTTCTAAGGAGTATTATTATTGCTGTGTTTCTTACAAGAATGACTTTTTTGTGTGGGGGCAGGGAGTCTTGGGTGTCCATAACTTTCAGTATTCTTTGACAGCACCATAATTCAAATGTATCAATCTTTTAAAAATTTTTATTAATCGTATTGTTGGGGGGAATCTTACATATCTTATAACAATCCACCATTCAACTGTATTAAGCATTCTTGTACATATGTTGCCATCAACATTTCCAAAAAGTTTTCTTTCTACTTGAGCCCTTGGTATCAGCTCCTCGTTTTTTCCCCCACCCCCATCCCCCCACCATCATGAATCCTTGGTCAATTATATATTATTGTTGTTATTTCATGTCTTACACTGTTCATTGTCTCCCTGCACCCATATTTCTGTTATTTGCTTCCCATTTAATATATCCCCTTGTGATCTATTCCCTCTCCCACCACCACTACTCTCGACCCTCATCATATCACTATGCCCATTGCTATTCCTGAGGGTTCTATCTGTCCTGAATTCCATGTATTGAGAGGTCTTGTCTGCACCAACGTGTGCACTCCGATCTAGCTGGATTTGGAAGGTAGAGTTGCGTCGTGGTAGTAGGGAGCAGGCAGTAAGCATTGGGGAGCTAGAGGAATGTTATATGTTTCATTGGTGTTATATAGCACATTGGTTGAATTTTCCCTTCCTCATCACCCTTCTGGGGGTGGAGTTTGGATACCTGATACCTTATTCCATTGACAACTCATGATCACAGAGGCTAGTGTACTTCCTCCATGTGAGCTTTGTTGCTTCCCAGCTACTCTGAGCAGGGATCTAATCCTTGGGGCTTGGTGGGCCATGATGAGGTCCACACTCTCTCTTTTTCTCTCCATCCTGGAACACCAAACTGTGAGGACAACATGTTATCATGGAGCAGAATCTAACAGAGAGGATGGTGGGCTGGGCTCAAGCTGAGCTATGGGGACCCTCTGCCCAGAAGAATGTAATACAGAGGACAGTACTGAAGTGATAGCCCAGATAGAATAGATGGCCTGTTCAAATGCATCAATCTTTAGTCTCCTTTCTTCATTGTCCAACTTTCCAAAGCATATGTGGCGATTGAAAATACCTTGGCCTGAGACAAGCCAACCTTAGTCCTCAGAGTGACATCCTTCCTAGGTGACACTTTAAAGCAGCGGTTCTCAACCTGTGGATCACGACCCCTTTGGAGTCGAATGACCCTTTCACAGGGGTCGCCTAAGACCATCGGAAAAGACAAATATTTATTTCTTTCTTTTTTTAAATCATTTTATTAGGGGCTCATACAACTCTTATCACAACCCATACACACTCAATTGTGTAAAGCGCATTTGTACATTCATTGTCCTCATCATTCTCAAAACATTTTCCCTCCACTTAAATCCCCAGCATTAGGTCCTCATTTTTCCTCTCCCTCCCTGCTCCCCC
>NW_022111320.1:37173805-37175370 GCF_000313985.2 Echinops telfairi
TTTTTTTTGTTGCTATTTCATAAGTGTAATTGTGCTACTGTTATGAATCAGGTGACCCCTGTGAAAGAGTTATTGAACCCCAAAAGGGGTTGCAGCCCACAGGTTGAGAACCACTGTGTTAAAACATAGAAATTTAATTTATGTGGGCCAGTAACTGATAGCACACACCAGTACTCAGCTGTGGGCAGGTGGATTAACACTTATTCTAATGAGCTAGAACAATTAACCAAAAACCAATGTCACTGCCATCAAGTCTATGCAAACTAATAGCGACCCTATAGGACAGGGCAGAACTGCCACTATGGGTTTCCAAGATTGTAATTCTTTACAGGAGTAGAATTCTCTATCTGTCTCTCAAGGTGCAGCTGGTGGTTTCCAACTGCCAATGTCCAACTTTGAGGAAAACCAATACACAGCAGTCGTGGATCCAGAGAGCTCCAGCCCTAGCACCTTTCACCCCTGCAGACTTGACAGAGAGGTAAACCTGGTTATCTGTCAATGTGTCAGGATGGTCATTGAAAAAATGCTAAACCCTTCCCACCTCACCACGTTCTTTTGATAAATTTTATCAGGAACATTCCTGGGAGATATGCCAGCATATGTTTTTAAGGAATGCTTTTAAAAAGCAGTATCTTTATTCTTCTGTGTTTTTACCTTGTGTCCCTAAATAAAGCTAAAGAATCTTAGGAGTTAGACAGTAAAATTTAGCTTTCCTTTTGTTCCCGAGTTTTCCTAGCACAATGCCTGACATAATTGCCTGTAATCATTTATTTGTTTTGGTTCTGCGCAAATGCCAAGTGATTCTGTTGGAAACAGAGCAAACTTCAAATTGCACGGATAAGCCATAATAGCACTTACGGTTATTTTTAGAGTCTGAATTATCTCATGCAAACCCACATTGAGCATTTTTATTTATTTAGGCTAACAGAGAAATGTAGAGAAAGATCTTGACTTTGCTAAACATCTCTTTATTTTCTCATCTACAAAGTAGGTACACTAGGCAGGTGTACTCAGTAGCTTTTTTATTACGTTATGTTGAAGGTTAAGTTAAATACAATTTATTGAGTGCCACAAACATGCTCTGCACATAGCAGTTACCCAATAAGTATAAAGGGCCCTTTTCTTATTAATTATACTTTCAATGCATCTTTCTCATTGTAAGCAGTTTAAAACAAACAATTTTTGGTAAGATGACATTTTAAAGATTATTTATAATATGCTGTCATATTCCACATAAAACCATATGCATATCCTAACTTCAATCTGTATCATCAGTTAGTGGTACCTTACTTATTTACTTATTTGTTTTATTTTTCCTTTTTTGAAACCTGCTTTTGCCTTTACGACCACAAGCCAACTCATTTAGATCCCATATTTCTTTCACTTCTGTTATGACTCTGAGCATTAATCATAACTTTTTTTCTTCCAAAGAAATTCTTATGCTCTAAATTAATTCCTTTTTCCTAATTATTCGGTTTTTGTATCCCTTTGGATTAAAAAAACACAAGAGTCACATTTGAAAAGATTGGTAAAATCCTAACATTGAGCAATTTGCTTTGCATTTA
>NW_022111320.1:37175842-37177918 GCF_000313985.2 Echinops telfairi
GGGGTGGGACAAATGCAGGGTCCAGAGCCTGAAGTCAGACATGTCTGAACGTCACAGGCTTTCCACCAAGGCTCCGAAATACAGGTCTGTGAGGCAACGACTGTGTGGAACTGTATGGGGCATCATTCCGTAGTCCAGGCAAGCAGGGCGTGGCCTGGTTCCCTTGTGGGTCTAAGGTGGAGTCTGACCGATGTCATCAAAGACACACAGAGTGTGACAGATTGACAGCCGCCTCAAGGCCAGGCTTTCATCCCATCCTGTTCTCATCATTAGTTGCAAAATGTCCTCCAAAATGAGATGGTAGCCACAGGCATATCAAGCCCAGGATTTTTAGACATGACATAAGGAATTGTGACTATAAGGACTATATTAGTTGACTATAACTCCTTTTTATGAACGAATGCTTCTAAAGCAAATCCTGGACGTGGTTTTATCTGGTGTGAACTTTACCTGTAGTAATTATTGCTATGCTGTTCCAGGGTGGCGTTCCTTTCCATCCACATCTGTTTCTTCTGTATAACTTAATTGGAATTTTTTAAAACAAATCATTGTCTTCTTGCACAGTTTTTGTTTGTTTATCAGCGTGGACCCATATTTCTCATAGTTATTTAATTAATTTTTAGGATAGCATATAATACTATCATTATTTAGTAAGTGGCTCAAGTTTTTCTTATTCCAGATTTTACCATAGGAATATTTTTTGTTGTCCTCATCCCGTTTTGACATGGTTTTTTCTTTATAATTTATTTTGTTGTTGAGTATACGCTCAGCAATGCATGTACTAATTCAAAAGGGTCTACATGTATACTTTCATGACATTATATTTTTGAGTTATGTAAGCATTCTCCTCTCCTTTCAACCTTGTTCCTGCCTCCTTAACTTGAACTTATTACCTCTTTTACGCTATCTAATCTGCTGAGTTGATGTAGTCAATTTGATCCCTTATAGAGAGATTTTTGAATACAATGTACAACATTGTACATAGACATTTTTCATTAGTTAATTTAAATGATTTTTGGATTGAAGATGACTTTAAAGGATATTTCTGGTTTAAAGTTTAAGTTCTCAAGTAACTCAGCAATTCTACTCTCAGGTATATAACCGAAAGACTTGAAAGTACAAAGTCAAAGAAATGCTGTTTTAGTGAATGAAGCATTAGGCTGCCAACCAGAAGGTCAGTAGTTCAAACCCTCCAGCTGTTCTTTGGGAGAAAGAGGAGGCTTTCTGCTTCTTGGAAGATTTAGATCCCAGGAAAGCCAAAGCGAGGGTGGGTGGGAGTGTAGTTCTCCTCCTATGGTAGCCATGAGTTTGAATTGACCCATGAAAGTTCCATTTTTAAACGATTATTTTTTTTCTTTCCTTTTTCAAAACTGGTATCATTTACCACCATGGTTGCCAGTTTACCTTGACTCCAGCAATAGATAAAAGTTGCAATTTTCCCATACCCTTTTTAACATTTATTCATTTTCTGTTTTGCTTTGTTTTTATTTTAGCCATCCTTGTAGCAGTGAAGTGGTATTACATTGTGGTTTTGATTTACATTAATTACCTTTTCATATGTTTGGTGGACAATTGAGTGTACAATTTTTTGCAATGTCAATTCATTTCCTTTGCCGGTTTTATGATTGGGTTTTTTGATTTGTTGCGGTTGTTGTTTCTAAGTTGTCAAAATTATATATGTGTAAACATTTATATTATTAACTCATATCAGATATATGGTATTTGAAGATATTCTCCAGGTGAGAAACTTGTCTTTCACTTTTTAAATGTGTTTTGGACAATATTTAAATTCTTATGGCGGATTTTTCTTGTTGTTGTTCTTTTTCTTAATGGCTTTTGGTTTTGTCATAAGACGACCACCAAACCTGAGTCATTCATACCTGTGGACAAGCAGATGGATTTTGGGCTCCCATGGAATTCTAGCAGCGATCCAAGAACAGTTAGTTCTTATGACATGACCTTACCGCAAAGTGTGGTGAAGAAAGCAGATGGTGCATGGCTTCAATTGGAAGAGTGTCTGTCTGGGGTCTTAAAAGCTTGTATTCAAACAAGCAGCCATCTAAGTGAGGCATCAAC
>NW_022111320.1:37179064-37193081 GCF_000313985.2 Echinops telfairi
GGGCTCTTACATCTCTTATAGAGGAGCTGATATCAAGGGTTCAATTAGAAAGAAAATGCTTTGAAAATGATGATAGCAGCATATGTACAAATGTGCTTGACACAGTGGATAATTCTTTCCATTTGCTCTATTGACATGATATTTTATGTTGATTGATTTTCTAATGATGAGTCATCCTTGTGTCTCTGATAAATCCCACTTGATCATGGCTTTGGCATTTTAAATACGGTGTTCAATTCTGTCCACTAGTATTTTGTTGAGGACTTTGGCATTTGTAAGGATCAATAGAAGAGCATTGCTGGTTGGATTATAATTCATACATCCATGGCTTTACTCCAAAAAATGCATTTTAAAATATGAATTCATGGTCACTGGATGGCTGCAATCAAGTGACCTCAGTCCTACACTTGTCTTAGTCTCATTAGCGTATATTCTAACGAAGACCCAATGAAAACACTTTTTGAGGGGATGTGCTGTCCAATTAAATTCAAAAGCAGAGAGGTGAGCTCATAAGGTCTTAGCAATATTTGGGATGGGATTCCAAGGGGCTGCTCTTGATACATTTTCACAAAGAACAGAGGATGATGACAGGGCTTATGAGGAAGATATTTTAAGAAAATTGAAAACTATATGGATAAGGAAAAGGCCAGAAAATTTGTGATGAAGAATTATTTTTATACTGTAACAAGGTACCTGCTCATCTTGGGAGTGTAGAAGGTCTTTCCTCATGATAATTTCATTGGAAAATCTTATCCCATCCAACCTCTAGTTCTGATCTTGCCTCTTCATATTTATTTTTATTCCCTAAACTCAAAGAACATTTAAAAGAACACAATTTGAATCCCTTAACAATGTCCGCACTCCCATTTTATGTAGTGTAAATTGAAGACTAGAGTTTTTGAGGGCGGGTCAGAGAGATGAGATCACTGAACCACATAGACCTAGGTGGAGGATATGTTGAGAGACAATAAATACAGAGTTGGTATTTTTGTTTTATAAAGTTCTCTATTATTTTGCAGCAATACTTTTCACCTCACCCATGTATTTTCATAAGAGATGTAGTTTTCCTTTCTTATGATGCCTTTTTGTGGCATTATGACATCATTATTATAATAATTATTAGCATCAATATAATTAATTAGGGAGTATTTCTATCTACTCTAAATTTTGGAAGAGATCTGGAAGAACAATTCTTCTCTAAATCCTTGATAGAATTCTCCAATGAAGCCATTTGTTCTTCTTCAATGAGATTTCAATTCGCTCTTGTTGTTACTGATTCAGTTGTTTCTCTTAT
The DNA here is from genome assembly GCF_000313985.2 of Echinops telfairi. NCBI lineage: Eukaryota > Metazoa > Chordata > Mammalia > Afrosoricida > Tenrecidae > Echinops > Echinops telfairi. The sequence goes on from NW_022111320.1 coordinate 37,180,359, forward strand.
TACGGGTCTTTGGAGGTTTTGCTTATACTTTTAAGTAGGTTTAAGTAGGTTGTGTGCTTCTAAGAATATGTCTAGTTCATCAAAGTTATGCAGTTTATTTCCATACTTTTTTGTTTGGGCAATCCATATTTTCTGAAACTACAAGGTACTGTGGGTTCCTTTTCTCTCTTCCCACCCTGAGCACTAGAACTAGTCCTTTCTCCAAGGAATGCAAGTACCTTGTATTGAATAATGAGATTAAAAATCGATAGCATGGTATAGGATTTATTTATTCAACTCTAGACTAATTTTAAATCTATTTAATATTAATAGTATCTTCAGCATTTATGTGAAATTATTTTTATTTTAACCTTACAATATTCAAAGGAGCCCAGGCAGCATAATGGTTACTCACAGGACTGCTAACCCCAAGCTCAGCAATTCTGAACTACCAGCCTGCTCGGAGGGAAAGACAAGGCTCTCTACCCGTGTAAAGAATTAGAGTCTTGGAAGGAAACTCACAAGGACAATGTTACCCTGTCCTATATGGCTGCTATTGACTCGATAGCACTGAGTTTTTATTCAATGAAAAGAGTATTTTCCAGAGTAATTTTGATAAGTTCCTATTTCTCACCACCCTTTCAAATGCGAAAGGGTATACATGTATTATGCAGTTAGAGTTCATTGTTAGTCTACATTTCTGCTTGGGCTGATTGATATACTTCTTGATTTTGCCTTTTAAAAAAAAAAAGAAATTTACATATGGTTAAATTTAGCCTTCATATAATTATGTGAGTTTGGACAAACTCATGTCATGTATCTACCACCACATTCACATCCATCAGCCTAAAAATATTGTTGTGTAGCCATTAGTCATCAACTCCTTGTCCAACTGTTGGTAAATTCTGATATAGATCAGATACTGTAGTTGCCTTTTCCAGAATGATTTTCTAAATGGAATCATAAAATATGCACCTTCTGGGTCTGACTTCTTTCACTTAGCACAGTCATTTCAGATTTATCCATGTGGTTGCAGCAATCAATAGGAGTAGGATTGCTAGGTCAAATGTTAAGAATATGCTTAACTTTATAAGAAATTGCCAAAGTGCTTTCCACAGTGGCTGCGCTGTTTTGCGCTTTCTTCCGTGATGGCTGAGAGCCGGTGATGTTCTGCCGCATCATCAATATGTCGTATTGTCAGTGTTGCTTGTTTGTGTGTTTATTTTTTATATTCTAACAGGTTTGTAGTGGTTTCTCATTGTGGTTTTACTTTGAATTATCTAATAATGAATGATGCCGAGCCACTTTACATATGATTATTTGCCATCGATTTTTGGTGATGGGCCTAATCAGCTCATTCACCTTGTAATTTTCTTAAATATTAAATTGTTCTTTATATGTCTCGAATACAAATTCTTAAAGTGAATATAATTTGTAACTATTTTCTTTTAGTTGGTGGTTTTTCTTAAATTTTTCACACATTTCCACAAAGAAATATAGAAAGTTCACAACATTTTACAAAGATTTTAATTGTAAGAAAGTCAAGTATAGATATGGAATTTTCTTCCCCAAATAGTGTTTTGGTGTGTCTGACCCCCAGTGTCACACAGAAGTTGTTCTGTATTCTTCCCAAAGTCTATTTGTACAAAGGTCTGCGATTCCTTTGTGAGGTGTTTATCTGAGTTCATATCCTGTGTGTGAATTTCTGTGTTCTAGAATCATTTGTAGAAAAATGTGTCCTGTCTCCGTTGAATTCCTAACTATGCTATGATTTGAAAGAACGCTCTTAACTAAACAACAATGGATTCCAGCCTACATTTAACTTATTCTCTAGCTGGATCCATAAACAATATTTCAATCTCTTAGGGTATAATACTTAAAATAGATTTGCCTTTTATAAACTCTATGTAGTTTAAACGATCACTATCCCAAGAAATATTATTAGGAGAGAATGTCATGCTTGGTACTCCACAAAATTTGAGAGTTTTTTTCCAATGGACTATAAAATATGAGCATGCCTTGTAGAATATGTATTGGGATTGATTTTATGTATTGAGATCAATTCCTTTTTCTAAAAAGGGAACAAAAAAGTCTATCATAAGGATACCTCACTTTGTCTTTCACTGAATTAAAACAAAGTAGAAACATTCTCACCACACATATCCAAAAGAGCAGAAATGGAATGCAGCATCCTGTTTCAAATCCGAGCAGGTGATTTCCAATCTCGCGTGCTGGGCCCCAAAGTCGAGGCTGCCCCAAAGGGTGGCTGCGCTGGCACTGAGAAGGCCGAGGCCAAGCACCCTGAGGGGCCCCCAGAGGAGGCGCCCAAGAACAAGGTGGAGGGCGAGCCAGTGGCTCATGCTGGGGCTAGAGGCTGCAGGGTTAGAAATATAACTCTGAAATATGAAGCAAGTAAAATGAAAATACCTGCAAGTATCCAGACACATACACACCCAAAACACTGTACCGTACTAAAACAAATCCCCAACTCACACACAGCTATCAAGTTGGTGCTAGTTTATTGTGACCCTATAGGTTTGGTTGAACTGCCTCTCTGGATATCAGAGACTCAAAATCTGTATAGAAAGAAACAAAAACCCTTTATCTTTCTCCCTTGGAGAGGTCTGTGGGTTCAAACTGCTGACCTTGTGGCTAGCAACTCAGTTCATACTCTGTATCCCACTGGGGCTCCTAGCAAAATAAAACTTATTCATCCCTGGGAAATTGAGTCAGGGAATTGACCACTGCTAATACCTGACCAATAATGCAAGAGAAAAAAATCCAGGGAAAGGGACTAAAATGTGAGTCAGGCTATGAGGAAAGCCATTAAGTCTTTGTAGTAAGACATGGAGCTGAAAGCAGGCATAGGGTGAGAAAAGGAGCGGTAGAGGGTATTTTAAGGGTAAACTATGTGCGACGACCAAAGCATTTCCAAATTCCCTACCCTGCTCCTTCTTCCGGATCTCTTCACACTGTGATGCATTGTCTGAAAACTTTATTTGGGGCTTATGGTGAGCCAAGGCATGAATAAAATATCTAATAATTAGGCAAGTAGAATTTCTTCACATTCTGTTAAAAACTGTGTGAGAGTAAGGTGTGAGCTACATTTGACCTCCTCTGGCTTTTCCAATAAGAAGGGAGCAGCAAACTCAACAATAGGCAAGGCTGTTCCCGAGAATTTGCGGTCAGACACACCTCCGCCTTCCAGCCTTTTCACGACTTCTGACACCAGCTGTCCCTCCCACTGCACCCTCTAGTTCCCTTCTGGGATCAATTATTCATCCCAATGGTCACATAGAATTGATAGACAATATTCATGAATATGGAGTTTGTTTGGAACTGAACAGGTTATGATTCGGGATCAGAAACGTTCAGGATGTTCTTCCAGTGAGCACCCTCCCTTCTCAGCTGGGCCCCAGGCAGGCATCTTCAGGCCTTTGGTCTCTAGGCCATGTGATTGCTCAGCCACGGGTGCTTTGGTCTCTTCCCTGCTTAAGTAAGTGTTACATAACTCCTTTAGAACTGCCAGTAAATACACAAAGGGCACTCCACTCCGTCTTAAGACTCAGCCTGAAGAAGACACTGGGATCTAAATCTGTGGGTAAGCATAACTAGCACGCCCAAGTACATGCCTGGAGGCACCCTACTCCTTAGGCAAACCTCCTCCCTAAGGTCACTCAGTTTTACTTGCTCTGTGGACCAGAAAACTCAATGCTCTCTCCTGTTCTGGTTCTTGGACCTGCTGTTGCTGCTGCCCGTCACTTGTCTGTGATTTTCCTGGCAACCCAGCTTCCAATCTCATGGATGGAAGAGGTTCAGTGCTTGATGACAGAGTGCCATGTACATATGCCGCTCTTGGCTTTTATTTTCTTGTTGGTAGTGAGATCCACTATTTCTTTTTGTGATCTATCTTTTTATACCACATTGGGTGGCAACATTGGCCAATCCTCAGGTTAAAGTTCCATACACCCTATATTTATGGTCATATCTAGACAGTTTGTGGAAGTCACGAAGACTATGGTTAAAACCACTGTATCAAGTGATTCACGGCACCACAAACAATCTATTTGTTCATTCATTCTCAGGTGTATATGGAGAATCTGCTACTTATGAGCTCTTCTTTCGATTATCAGGATTGAAAAATGCATTAATTTATTCTGTTGGGCATCCATTCACAGTGCACCTGATGTGTGCATATAATGGGCATTATATTCTAACTGATACATTAAAAGTAAAAACCATCAAATTTCAGTTCAACTTGATACATACCAATAGAAGCATGGAATCAGTATGAAGGTAGTACAAAACAGATGAGAGAGGGCTTAGATCTACGGAGATAAAGGAAGTGGAAAATCACAGATGACTTCTAGGATGAGATTTACATAGTACTCAAAAAGAGAACATGTAGTAATTATTGTTTAAGTGTGGTCCAATCAGGGTTCTTCAAATTAAATGGATAGATGGATGGGTGGATGGATGGATAGATGAGTGGACAGAAGAAGGAATGAAACTATGGAAGAAAAGAAAAGGGAGGTAAAGAAAATAATACCTCAAAATTCAAAATAATAAGCTCTCAATCTTGGGAGTTGAGAAAAATTTAATTATTGTTATATTTTCCTATATTTACTTCCTGTTTTGCAAATGTATTTATTTCATTTTTAATTAGGAGAATTTTAAAATTCATTTCCTTAAAGTTTTGCTGAAAGCAAACCAAAATAGCAGCAACACCTATTTTTTCAGGTTTACAAAATAAAAGACGCTTCACACATTTTAAGACAAGGTAGCTAAACAACATCTATAGGCTGAGAGGAAGAATGCAGTTAGCATTATAGAGTTTTCTTAAAGGAAGACACACACTTAGGCATGAACTCTGTGCTACACATGCATGCCTGAAATCTGTGGTGCCAGCACTGAAAGTCGTTTTCAGGATGAGAGAGATTATAGAAGGAAATTTTAATGGATTGAAATGCTTGTTAGGTTAGAGAGCATTTATTTTAGACAGTGAAAGAAATGGAAATGATAAAATGTGATTTTAAGAAGTCTATTAAAATTCAATTTTTCAGATTAGAGTCGACTGAGATAATAAAAAGGCAGAAATATATCCAGTTCCATGTCTGGAGGATCTGAATCCTAGACAATCAATTAGGTGATATTTTGCACATTGCTTGCTACATATTGAAATGCCAAATCTCTCATAGTGTGTACTTTGGAACAGACTTCCTTATTTATGCTTGTTTTTTTTCTGGATCTGTTTTCATTTTGCCCTTTGCCGCTTTGTATATAAATATGTGCATATATATGTATACATATGTATGCATATGTATACATATGTATACATATATATGTATATGTATATATTCTCTGCACCTTTGATCAGATAGAAATTAAGTGACAAACTAAAGTTGAAATAGCCTTAGAACTGTCTAGTGATCTGTGAATCTAGAAGGGGAAGACATGGAGTGAGGGAATCCATTTGACTCTGGCTAGTTTCACTCTTCCTCTTTCTCTCTTACTTTTTCACAGTCCTCTGGATATTCTTTAGTAAAAGTAACATGATAATGATTTGCTACCTTCCTTGTGTTTGTATATTTTTCTTCTCAGTATATGGTAAGTAATACCACTAGCCTTTCTAACCCCAAACAGGAGGCATGTAAATATATGTAAAATTGCATCCAGCAAACTAGGACATTTGGAGGCAGAAAGGATGTTTCTAAAAGAAAGATACATTTGTTCAAATATTCAACCTAATAGATATTTTAACATGTGTTAAAGTTGCTGTAAAATAGCTTGTCATAAGTTGTTGCTAACTTTGGGAGCCCACCCCTCCACCTTTAACTGTTCTTTATTAAGATAAATGTTCTTATGAAGATACATACATATGTCATGTGAAGATCTAGATCACCTTCAATATTTGTAATTTTGAAAAAACTAGATAATACAAATGCATTGAGAAGGGAATAAAATGTTGTTATGAATCTGATCCTAAAAGGTACTGTCTAATTTTTATTGCCACTAGTCCTTTGATAAGATCTCTTGGTGCTGTACAGGGATTATGCTTCACTACTAACCTAAGAGGAGAACTATGATCAGTTTGAATCCATCCTCCAACACCACAGAAGACAGGCCAGGAAATCTGCTCCTGTAAAGATTACAGGGACGGAAACCCTGCACAGCAGTTGTGGTCTGTAAGCGATGGGCTCACCATTAATTGGAATTTACTCAGTGGCAGGGCTTTGGAAGTTTGGTTTATTGTTTGCCATTGTTTCATATTTCCTTCAAATATTATTTTATTTAGTCCTTCTGCAGCCCACCAATATGAAAAGAGACTGTTATAAACCTCATTTATAAGTCAAGAAACTGAATCACGAGAGACACTTTTTCCTGAGAGGATGCAGTTAAACTGAACTGGTATACGAAACAAAACTCACTGCCATTGGGACCGTTACAATACACAGCAACCCTGTAGGACAGAGGAGAACTGTCCCCTTGGTTTCTTAGACTGTTAATCCGTATAGGAGTGGAAAGCTTCATCTTTTCACCACAGAGCAGCTGGTGGTTTTGAACTGCTTACCTTGTAATTAGCAGCCCAACCACTAACCACTGCACCAACCAGCTCCAGCAAACAAGTACAGGAAATCAATTCTTAGATAATTGATTTTCAGCATTCCTATAATTAACCATTATATTTTATCCATAGCCAGCCTCTATTCCCTTCTAGCTTTCTTTCTCTTTGCGCGCGCGCGCGCGTGTGTGTATTCAAAATTCAGTTTTCTATTTTTACCTTTATTAACTACCATAGATGATTTCCTTAAATCCTTTTTCAAAGGTAACTTGAAACCTAATTATTGGAGTCTGTTGAGTGTTTTCCCACCACCTGGTGGTCATTCTGCCATATGGTGGTGGATTCCATGTTGCTGTGGTGAAGAGGTTTCAGGAGAACTTCCAGGTTCAGAACAGGCTACAAAGAAAGAATGAGTTGCCCATTTCTGAAGTATTAGCTCCTGCAAGCTTGAGGCGGAGCAGTGGAATGCTATCATATACAACGCCAGAACGGGAGCCCTTCAGGTTGGCAGGCACTCAAAATGTAACAAGGGAAAAACTGCTTTAAGTAGAGTTGACCATAATAACTTGCGTAGAATAAAACTTTAGGAATTTTATTTGCTTATACAATTGCAAATAGCCATTACTAATTAGAACCAAGGATTTAGGAAGTATGAAGCAGGAAAAATTAGAAGTCACCAAAATTGAAATGTAATACATAGAGATCCATGTGGCAGGCATCAGCGAGTGGTATTGGTCGGTTTGAGTCAATTATATCATTTATTATGTCATTAAAACCAAGTTCAGGAGGAATGGAATTGCATTCACCATCAACAACAATATTTCAAGATGTATTTTGAAGTATAATCTTAATATGATAGGATTGTATCTTATGTCTACAGGGAAGTTCAGTTACTACAACTATCATTCAAGTTTACACATCAACCACTAAAACTAGTGATAATAAATTGAAGAATTCTACCAACTTCTTCAGCCTAAAATTTACCAAACATGCAAACAATATGCACTGATAATTATTTTCAATTGCAATATGAAACTTTGAAAGACATAGTAGTCAGAAAATAAGACTTTGGTGATGTGAACAAAGCTAGATATGATATGATAGAATTGCAAAGACCCACAACTTTTCCCCTGCAGATTCCAGTTTGCATCAGCAGAAACAGTGACCATACATACATGTGGACTCCACCAGAATATACGGAAATCAAATCAGCAATATTAGTGAGAAGAGATGATGAAAATCTCAATATCACGAAGCAAAACCAAACCATAGTCCCACTTAGAACAGGCCACACATTACTCATATGCCACATTAAGGTCGAAACTGAAGAAAATCCTAAAATGTCCAAATACAGCCTTGAATATATCCCTACCGAATTTAGATAATATCCCAAGCACAGAGTAGACACATTGAACATGAATCAAAGAAGACACCATACGTCGAAGGATAACATCAAAAACATCATACATGAAGAAAGCCAAAAGTCGTGAAAAGGGTAGGAAACAAAAGAGTGGCCAAGTGGATGTCAGAAGAGACTCTGAAATTTGCTCTTGGACATAAAGTAGCTAGAGTGAATGAAAGAAACGATGACGTGAAGGAGCTAACACAATTGCAGAGATGCTGGAGAAGACACAGTAACAGATGATCGGGAAGTACGACAACGCCTGGGGTTAGAAAGACTTCAAAGAAGAGCATGTGTAGCATACCTCAACCTGAACGAATTTAAAAAAAGCAAGCCTGTAGTTGTAATATTGAAGGGTTTTATAGTCAACGTATTAATTGACGCAGGAAAGTTAACATTCTCTTTGAAAAGGTTACTTCTGAGGAAGAACCCGTGGTACAGAAGGAAGAAGTCCAAGTTGCACTGAGAGCATCATCAAACAAGTCTCCAAGCATTGACAGGCTACCAGTTGAAATGTTTTAACAAGCTGAAGAGGCTCTAGTCTATGCCACGAAAATTGGAATACAGTTACCTTTCCTACTCACTGGAAAAAATCTCCATGCAAGTAAAAGTTTACTGGAGATAATTGAACCATGAATTCAAAGTATAGCAGTAGGAAGTTGCCAGAAATTCAAGCTAGAGCAGAAGAGGCCATGGAATCAGGACTATTGTCATTGACAACAAAAGGATGATGGATGAAATCAGAAAACTTCAGAAAGATGATTATCTGTCTTTTATTAATTGTACAAAGCCATTCAACTGTGTAGATCATAGCAATTTATAGATAACATTGGAAATAATAGGGATCCCAGAAAAGTAAATTGTGCTCACCCAAAGCCTGCATATGAGAACCAAGAAAGAGCAGTTCAAACAGAGCAAGGGAATACTGTTTAGTTTAAAATCATGGAAGGTATGTGTCAGGTTATATCTTTTTACCATACTTATTCAATCTGTACGCTAACAATCTTAAAAGCTGGACTAGATGAAGAATATACTTGGCATCAAGACTGGAGAAAGACATACTAACACCTTATGATATGCAGGCGATAGAACCATGTTTGCTGAAATTACCATATACACTTGAGTATAAGCCAACCTGAATATCAGCCAAGGCACCTAATTTTACCACAAAAACTGCATAAAAATAAATGTGCTGAAAAACTTGGCTTATACACAAGTATATACAGTAAGTAGGACTTGAAGCACTTGTTCCTAGAGATCAAAGACTTCACCCATTTTTATAGATTCCAACTCAATGAAAAGAAAATCCAAATCTTCACAATTGGAACAAGAGACAACATTTATGATAAATGAAGAAAAGATTGAAATTGTCAATAATTTAATTTGACTTGCATCCACAGTCATCATTATGGAAACAGCAGTCAATAAATCCAACGCCATATTGCATTTGCCAATCTGCACCAGACCTCTAAGGTGTTGACGATCAAGGACACCAGTTTGAGGACTAAGGCCCTCCTGACCCAAGTTGGGTGTTTTCAATCACCTCATATGCATATGGAATTTGAACAATGAATAAGGAAAGCCAAAGAAGAATGGATGCTTTTGAGTTATGGTATTGAGGAAGAATATTGAAAGTACTATGGACTGTGAGAAATAAAACAAATCTGTCTTGGAAGAAATGAAACCAGAATACTTAGAAGCATGGATGGTGAGACTTATGTGTGTCTCACATACTTTAAACATGTTTTTAGGAAAGACTAGTCCCTGAGAAGGAAATTGATGCTTAGGTGGTCAACAAAATATCTTCTTAAACCCTCCATCATTGTTTTGTACCCCACAATCCTCTCTCCCACCCTTATCCCTGGCCTCCTTGTAGTTAACAATGTCTTGTCTATTGGTGTATAAACAACATTTCTTCTTCTTTGTTTTCCTTATAACACTGGAGGTAGTAAATATTTATCTTTTTAACGATTGACTGAGTTTACTAAATGTAATGTTCTCAGGTTTTGTCCACATCTTGTATTGTTTCAGAGTTATCATTGCTTTTTATTGATGCAGAAAAATTGTACAGTATTTTCACCCAGAATTTCCACTGGGTGAAAATACCAGAGCTTGTTTATCCATTCCTCTATAATTGGGGGTTGGTTTGTTTCCATGTTTTAGCTCCTGTGCAAAGTACTGCAGTAAACTTAGGTGTGCATATATATTTGTTCATGTTATATTCCTAATTTCTTTTGGCTACATACACAGTAGAGAGATTGCTAGATCATTTGGTTCCATACACAGTAGAGAGATTGCTAGATTGTAAGGTACTTGAAATTGCATTTGTTTAAGGAAATGCCACGCTGAATCCATAGTGATTATACAATTCCACAGCAGTGTTCAAGAGTCCCCATCTCTCTATATCCTCTCTGGCATTTGGTATTTTCTGTTTTATTGAATTTTGCCAAAAGTGTTGGTAAGAGGTGATATCTCATTGTTGTTTTAATTTGTATTTCTCTTATTGCTAATTATTGCAAACATTTCTTTATATGGTTGCTGGCCCCCTAAATTTTGTCATTGGTAAATTGTCTGTGAATAACTGTGATCATTTTTTGATTGAATTTTTAAAAATTGTTAACAGGTTGTAGTTTTCTATAGATTATGGAGATTAGCCCTTTATCTGATGTATTATTAATGAATATTTTACCCAATCGGTGGGTTCCCTGCTGCCCTTTGAGGAAGTTTTTGTTGTGCATAAATGTCGTATTTTAAGCAGACCCTAGTGCTTTCTTTTGCCTTCTATAGTGTGGATATTTTTCATTATGTACAGTAGTGTTTATGTCTTATCCTAGGCCCCTTAACTTGTCCTTACTTTTTCACTGATGATTTTAATAACTGTGTGATTTATATTTGGGCCTTTGATTCATTTTGAATTTGTGTCTGTGCATGGTGAAGACCCAGCTTTTTCAGCATCATTTGTGGAAAAGGCCGTCTCTTTACTATTGTTTTTAAGTTCTTTATCAAAAATTATGTGTCCAAATTACAAAACTCAAATATGTTGAAGAGCAAAGTATCAGAGAAAAAATTTGAACACTCAATTTGTGGAAGGCTATTGAGGATCATGGGAGCCCAAAGCCCATTTGCAAAGTAAATTGTGAGACCAGCAGGGCCACTATGCCCAAAGACAAGAGTCCCGGACAGTCCTACTAGCGGGCTACATGGCATTCCTGACTCTGCTGGAATGAACTCAGTACTTGGCCAGCCGACCTCCCTATAGGCAGGACCTGAATTTCCACTGGGTGAAAGCACCTCTCAGTTGCTACGTAACAGAAATTTCTTCACTGGCTTTTTGCGTTGGGTTGGGCATGGCTGGTAGGAAGGGAAAGAGGTTCCATAGTAAATGGTGAAGGCGGGAGTGGGCAGGGAGCACTGGATATGACTGTGAGTGCACAGCTCACGATGGGGACCGTTCAACCATGGGGGGAGGGAATGTCCTAGGATGGATGTGGTGGTGATTGTACAATTCCCCCTTGATATGATTGAGCGGTTGAAATATTCAATTGCATGATATGTAAATTATGTTCTAAAAATTGTTGGAGGGGGGAGAAAGAAAAAAATGTGTCTATAGGGACTTGGTTGTGTTTCTGGGCTCCTCATCTATTGGGTTTCATATTTTTTGTTGTACCAGTACCAGGCGATTTGGAATACCATGGCTATATACTAGGTGTTAATACCTGGGAGTGAAAGAGCTCCTGCTTTGTGTGTGTGTGTATAAATACATATATATTAATATATATGTCATCCTAGGTTTCTTTACATTCCATATAAAGTTGCTCATTAGTTTTCCCATGTCTTTTGAAAAATTGTGGTGGGATTTGGATTGGAATGCATTGAATTTGTGAAATAATTGTGGTACTGTTGACATTTTCACAATAGTTGTCTGCTTATCCAGGAACATGGTAACTTGTTTCATTTGTGTCAGTTCTTTCCCATTTCTTGAAGGGATATTTTGTAGTTTTCTTTGTAGAAGACTTTTGTTTCTCTGGCAAGATGTATTCCTAAATGTTTCATCTTTTGTGTAGTTACTGTAAGTGATATTATTCTTTTGATACCTTTTTCAATATCACCATCCTTAGTAGATAAGAATCCAACTGGTTTCCGTATGTTTATCTAAGAGCCCGCTTCACTGACAAATGTTTTCAATTAATTTGAGCAATCTGTCAGTTGTTCTATTGAATTCAACATGAACAGTTCAAAGATGAAAGTGTTAAAATTTCAGGTGGTGACAAGAAAAAGGTAGCGCAGTGTCTATTTCTGTAAAGCATGCGGCCTTCAGCTACAAAACGTAAAGTTGACTTTGATCTGAAGGCTGCTGAGCAGGACCTCAAGATGACACTCGCACACTGGCAGTAGATTAGTTTTGTAAATTCAGGAGAATTTACCTAGGGGATTTGTAAGTGGTTGTCTCAGGATCTCAGGATCGTCAGGTTTCGTTTATGGAAATTGGTTGCACTTAGATCAAGCATCAGGCAGAAGCTATATGTTTTGTTTTTTTGACCCTGCATCAGAAATCATAGAGAGCAGCTTCCACCATGTGTATTGATCAAAGCAGTCACTGTATTCCCCAGATTAAGGCAGGAAAACAGGTGGGGGGGGGTAGACCCCCCCACCTCTCAATGCCTCAAAGGCTTTATAGGTAACTGCTTGAATGCAATAACATGGCAATATTAGTAACACATTCTCACAGATGTTCCTAATTATTACTTTGCTATATTTGTGTTACATGTATCTGCTATCA
>NW_022111320.1:37194237-37197555 GCF_000313985.2 Echinops telfairi
GGGGGGAATGAGGAGCTGATGCCAGGGACTCAAGTAGAAAGAATATTTGAAAAAGATGATGACAACTTATGTATAGATGTGTTTGACAAAATGGAAATATGTATGGATTGTGATAAGAGCTGTAAGAGCCCCCAATAAAATGATTTTAAATACACAACTGTGTAGGAATACATGGCCAAGGCTTCAGGATTTGTGGCTTTTTAAAAAGTCACATAGGAAATCATTGGATAGATTTTTTTTTGACTTATTGAGCAGTTGAATGGAACTACCACCTTCATGCATTTTAGGTAATAAATCTGATGGCAGTGAGTTCATACATTGAAAAGGTGATGGAAAGTGGGAGTGAAGGAGACAGTTAGTTGTATTAATAAATTAGATAGAAAGCTGAGTCTCTATGAATACAATAGGAAGTGGCAGAAAATATGGATCTAAGTGATGTTTTTCATTTGAATGACTTTGAAATAGCAGTGACATTAAGAAAATTTCCTGGCTTTATATTAGAGAATGGACTTATTTTCAAGTATGTGAAGTTGGAGGTGGGCCTCTGGATTGCAGTTTAGAGAACAGGGGATTGAAGAGTTAGACTTGTCCATTGTGATTGAGGCTTCAGGTCATCACAGAGATTGAGGAAAATCACTAAATGGTTTCCAAGTATAAGATTAAGAACAAAGGAGAAAAAGAGGGTCATATATAGAAAGAATGTTCAAATAAAGAAGAGGATAACTAAGCCAATACCCCTATTAACGTCAAGGTTCCAGAAGGTAGACACCATCAGTATTGTATTTTTGACCTTCATTGTACTAATCTTCAGTAAAATGTTATGGACAGAAGCTCAATATCCTGTGATGATGTAGCAGCAAGGTCAAATAGACAATAGATGGGCAATATTTTTCAAATGAGCTTTGCTGAGGCAAAATTGCCATGCAACAAGATACACCAATTTTAGGTGACTATTTCAATGAGTTTCCACAACCAGTAAGCTGTAGTCAAGTATCACCACGATCAAACTATAGAGCATGTCATTACCCCAAAAAAGTCCCATCGTGACCCCTTCATATGTGATGCTGTCACTGCCTTGAAGTCAGTGCTGACCCATAGGGACCCCCTGTGGGTTTCTGAAACTGTAACTCTTTAAGGGAGTAGAAAGCCCAGTCTTTCTACCGCAGAGCTACTGGTGGTTTTGAACTGCTAACAACAAGGATTGCAGCCCAACTCGTAACTGCTACCCAGATTTTAGGCAACCACTTATCTCTTTTTTTTTCACTACTGATTTGTCTTTTCTCAAAGTTCATGTAAATTGAGTCATATTAGTCCTCTTTGTGTCTCTTGTTGTACTAGTGTAACATAAATGTAATTTTTAGATTTATCCAGATTGTTGGATATATCAGTAATATGTTTTATTGCTGATAATGCAAAATATGGCCTTGCAGAGTGTTATTAGTGAGGGAAAGTTGAGGCTATAAGAGACATAGAAAAACACTTATTTTTAAGTTTTATATCAAAATTCTAATGTTTATACGCAGGTAAAGATCCCATAAAGAAATTGAATATACTAGAAAATAAATGAGGAATAATAATAATTGGCAGTACAATATTCAAAAAGTGATTATGCTGTCTAAAATTTTAAAGCACATGAAAGACACAAGTGGGGAAATTAATCTTAGAAATGTATACACACACCATTCACACATAGGTTTCTTATACATGGTGAAGTAAAATCAAAGAGAAACTATGTCTATTAAAACGAAACCTTCTGGATATTGCAAGTAGCTGAGGAATTGTGGCATAAGAAAGTGAAGAAAATGTACATCAGAACGTCCTTATATGAGAGGAAGCTGCTCTCTGTGTGTGAAAAAAACAAGGTTTGGGCTGGAAACTTGAGGAAACATGATGTATAGAATTAGCAATAGCTTTTTAATATACTTCAAATATTTTTGTACTTATCCTGATAACAATTGAAATCTAAGGGAATAAAAACTACAAATGATGCTATATTTGAGGATTGTACAGCAGTAGAGTACCAGGTCAGTCAGAAAAGGATTTCAGGACATGCCAGAGGGCATAATGTAAAATATTAAATCTTGAGTCTAATCCATGTTGAGAGGCAAGAGAAGTCCAGGAAGCTCTCAGATGAAAAAAAGTAAAAGGAAAAGGAGTTAGGGAAGAGGAAAACCATGGGGAATCTGGAAATATCCAATCCACTGAATTGGTGAATCTAATGACCTATAAAATAGACACAAATGGATTAACATTTGGGATGGAATTTTTCTATATGTCATCATCTAAATTACTTCTATCATTAAATACGGCGATCCCAGCCTGGCACTGAAAATGTGCTTTTGTAGCAACCTGTCAGGATAGGCTGTTGTGCTTGGATCACACTTTGAATGGCAAGGACCTAGCCTACACTTCTCCGCCTTGGCCCTTTCTGGCAGACGTATTTCAAGGAAGAATGAGCTCAGGATTAAACATGTGGGAAGATTGAGAGGGGAGACGTTCAAGGTCATAGGAGTTGTCAGCACTGCACTATTAGATAGGAAATTCACCACAGATGCTAACTAATGTCATATAATAGAATGACAACTGATGGGGATAGAGAAGAAAGCAAGACAAGCTGAGAGGGCGAAGAATGTGATGAAAATTAAAATATGACTGACAAGTACATGGAGAGGATGCTATAATGGGCGATCTAGATTTCAAAAGAGGCAGCCGTTAAAGGCTTTCCAGGAAAATAAAACCATAGCAAAACACAGCAGAAACACGATTATCATGTTCTTCTGGTAACTTTAATCCCAAATTCCTAAGCAAACAAGGAATTATTATTGTACATGTAGCCCAAGGTTAGTGTTTTCCAAACTCAAAAGTGTGTCCTTCTGTCTAGACCCGGTACCAAAATTGTTGCACCTTAGAAGGTAATTTTTAAGCCCTGTATAAAACAATAATCTCAAAGGGATCTGGGGATCCTCGGCTGTTTTCTGCTATGGGGTGTGGCTTTCTTAAATGACAGTTCTTTCCGTTGTCTGCTGAGAATTCACCGGTCAATCATACTGAGACCCCGTGCTTGACAGCACCTTTATTATTGCTGAAAGCTTGCTTATAGTTTTGTGTCTGTCTTCTATGAGTGAATGCTCTTAAAATAGAAATTGAGAGGCATTGTTTTTAAAAAAACAAGCAAACTTTTTTCCTACAAGTTCAAATTTGGAATGGGAAACAGATATAAAAACCAACAATATTTAGAGACTTTCTTTTTCACTTTCATTTACAATTGAGGACTAAGTGAAGATTTTTCCACTTACGTGTTCGTTTGTGTGCTTGTTC
>NW_022111320.1:37199102-37203933 GCF_000313985.2 Echinops telfairi
AACATTAGGTAATAATGATGACTCAGGGAAACACTTCATAACATGGATGAGCCTCGAGGATATTAGGAGACTACTATTATACAGTGTCATGAAAAGACACCTTCTTCAACGGTTTCCACGGATGTGGAAGGGAGGAAAGGGAGCCACTATCTAACAGGTAGATGAATGCTGACTCCGGTGAAGAAGTTAGGACACAATAAAAGGGAGGTTGGCGCCACAAATGAAGAGAGTGAGCACACACTAGGAGGTTTAAAGAAGGCACCAGAAGGAAATACTGTTACATATACAATCCTGCAGTGTTTACTGATGGTGCACCTGGAATCATGAGGAGCCGGAACTGACTAGGAGGATCTGCCAACAACACTTAGCGATGGTCTTGGTAATTAGGACAGAGAAGCCTTACAGATTATTTATATTTTATATATGGTAGAGTATGATGCTTTAGAAATTATGTATCTGTGTTAGTCTGTGTCGACTAAAGAAACATTCATAGATACCTATGTGTATAAAAAATAGCTTTATATCAAGGAGTAACTTTATATGAAGAAATATCCCAGTGTGGTCCAGATCAAGTCTATAAATCCAAGATTAGCCCACATGTCCAATACCAATCTATAAACTCCTTTTCAGACTCATATAACACATGTGATGACAGCAAATGCAGGAAGATCACAGGCCAGTGGGTGGGAAGTCTTATAGATCTGGTGACAGTGGAAGCATCTCAGCACTGGCATGAGTAACCATGTGGCACCTCCAGTTCCAGGGTTCTAGCTCCATCGGTGTGTCTCCTTGTGGCTTGTCAACAGGAATGCGAAGCAGAGAGTGTCTCCTCCCTCCAGGGAGGAAAAACAGGAGTTCCCAGAATCCTCAGGAAAAGGCCATGCCCACATGGAGGCCTCATTGGCTATTTGATTGACAAGCTAGACTCCACCCCTTAGCAAGTTGACAGGAGATTATGTAACTGTCACAGTGTCCTTATATAATTTCACAATTAAATGCTCTAAACCTTAAAGCACATAAATTAAATTTAATATCCAAATTGTCCATTCATCTTAATTCTACTGACTCTCTGACATCTGTTTTTTGTCTTGTGTATCTGACTTCATTAAAGTATCAAAATATATTTAGTGCCAACCATAGTAGCAACACATAGACCCCTTTGTAGTCTTCAAGAATCTGATTTAATCGTCACAAAAATCCTATGATACGATCACAATTATCCTAATTTAACAGATGGAGAATTTGAGTCCTGAGAAGTAAATAATTTATCCAGTGGCATAGCATTCATCATGTAAGTCATAAAGTGAATATATACATAGATTAGTCTCAGTTCACCATTATACATAGTAACTAGGTTTGTTAAAAGCCATGGCAACATAGATGAAGATTACTAATTTTGCTAAAATAAGCAATCCAGGTGTAGCAAACCTGCAGGAAAAGAAATAAGCATCATCTAATATATTTGCTATTGTTTTTATCCAGGTTGCTTTAGCCCATGTTAGATTGGCTATTTATAGTGAGAACACTTAGAAGTAAAGATTACATGTTTGCTTCTGAAAGGAAAGAAGGGCTGATGGAGAACCAGAGAACTGAAAAATAATTAGAGGAGTGTTATTATATTTTAAATTTTATATTATATTATACTGGAAATTAAATATGGACAAATATAAATTCTTAACATTAAAAAAATTTTTTGATATGCTGACGTGAACTGAATTTAGAAAAAGGATGGTTGCATGAAGGAAGACTGTTGGGATAATTAAGAGATGATTAAATACAGCCACACAAAAGGTCAAATAATGCATTCTGTTAATGGAGTTATATATCAATATTGAATATTTAGATGAACAGTATCAGCAAAATCTGACTTTAACATCATCACAATTTTCAGTCATTTTTAAATGTCTCCTATAGTTCTTATTTTGATAGCAATGCATAAAAATTATTCCATCCTCTAATCTTTCTAAATTGCTGAATACTATTAAATTTCTCAATAATGATTAAGCATTCAGATTTACAGAGTGTTAAAATTTTCAAAAACATTTTTTAAAATCCATGATCTCATTTGGATTCTACAACAGCCAGGGAAGGTGTCTTATGGTTAATCCCATTTTATAGATAAAGATACTGAAGCACATCATAAATGACTTGCTCAAAGTCATATAGCTAATCTTCTGTCCTTTCAGCCCATTTTATTCATCCTATCTTATTAAAAGCAAGTTCAATAGACAGTCACACATTAGCCTTTTGTAGGTATATGGAAAAATGATCTTTATTTTTTAGGGAGTTTAATTTGAATATCTTTGACCTCAGATCGAAAGGTATTCTTTCAAAGCACAAAGTATATTTTATTCTGAATTATATAACATTCAAACTATAGCCAAGAAGTGCTTATTAGATCCAATAACATTGCTTTTTAAAATTATATATTTACATAGTACATTTCTATTGGTGTGACTTGAAATTAGTAAACAAGACCTTGTTTGTTTAACATTTTATGGACTATAATTATCAAGCAGGAGAAAAACAAGTCTTTTTATGCTTATGAAGAATTTCAGTCTCAGAAATCCACAGGGGCAGTTCTATCTTGTCCTAATTGCAACCATCTTAATACTTGGCAAAATGTTACAGCACATGGAAATCATCTACTTAAAATATTGTACAGCTTTCCTTTGTCATAATGTATCTAAAGGATGACTTTTGAAATACAAGCCTGCAAGTTATATGGATTCATTAGGTTGCATTCACACTGAATTATTTTTTTAATTTAGGGCTAATTTGTGATGATTGTGTGACTTTTATTTTCAGAAGAACTGGTGGAGGCTGGTAAGTGAAATCTTCTATATACTGTAAATAGTTTTGAAAAAAATCCTAAAAATCTATTTTTTTTCTGCGTGTTTATTTATGGCATCTGCATTTGCTATCCGGTGATGTAGATACTTACTTTTATGGAAATCTTAGAGTGTTTGATGAATAACATTGACTTTAGATGAATAAAGTTTATAATGGGTCAATTATACAATGAGAAAGTTAGAATTTTTATTGAATTCAGATTTGCATTGAGTTCTGGCACCATTTGTTTTGTGCAAATACTTTGTAATTTAGTTATTTTCTGTCAAACACACATAAACCATTAGAATGTTCATATAAGTAGGTTAATTATAATAAATGAGCTGTCTTTTATTGCAAAGGTCAAACCACACAGCCACAAAAGATATTTTTTTCATAAAAATTTGAAGTGATTATAAATACTTGTAAAATAAAACAAATTGAAATTAACCTATCTTTTATAAACATTGCCTCTATGCATTTAACAATTATTGAAGATCTTCAGTCTTCAGAAATCTCTAAAGCAGTGCTTCTCAAACCGTAATTCACAAATAGATGTTGAATAAATTGCCATGATGCCTAGTATTTGCTTCAAAATAAAGGAAGTATAGGCAAGGAGTAGTCCATAAGATTACAGATGAAATGATTTGACAATTATTGAAGTTTGGCATCCTTCATATTCTTCCCTTTTTTTAGTTCTATAACAAAATTAAAAAGCAAACAGAAAAGTTTATCATTGTGATATTCTGTATAAACATATAGGGCACATAAACATATTTTGTATTTGTCTATGTGTGTGCATGTTTGTGTATGGAATACATGTATGTTTTGATGTACATCCATGTACATACACATCACTTCCAAGAAGGCACCATGAGTAAATATTTTAGATTTGATTAAATAATGTTGCTGCAAGGAAAGCAGATAAATGATCATACGTGAGGACTGAAGAAAATGGTGTTGGCAAAGACTCTTGAAAGTACCATGGACTACTAAAAGATATATGCCACAATCAACTCAATAGCACAATGTGTCCCATATGAGGAATTTTCACTCCACTTTGCCCCCTTATTTCTGTCTTCTAGTATAGTAATTGCTGATTGTAATCCATGGTTTCTTTGATAGAGATATAATTATGTACCCAGGGAAGGTGAGATAGATTCTAGGGATTCAATGAGCAAATCAGTACAGACAAACTATGGATTTACAATGGTAATATGCCAGTTATAATGAATAATTGAGGTCTGAGTAATTTATGTCAGCATGCTAAAAGAACATCACACATACTTTAGAAGTGAACATACTCCAAGTTCAAATAGGCAAGCTGAAAAAATACTTTTTATATATAAATAACTGATTACAATATGTACAATGCTGTGCATGTGTGTTATAAGCAAGAGTTTTAATTTTTAATATTTCCAAAAAATTTTAAATGAGAAAGATAATATAAGAAATATGTAAAAACTGTAATTACAAAATGTGGTCATTGTAAATTTAATTGAAATGATTCAGCTTGATTAAAATTAAAGATTGAAAACCAAGACCTAAAAAAAAAAAAAAAAAAAAAATCCCACTAGTAATGTATGAATATTTACAACTTCATTTCAAATGATTTGGTAGTATATCAAATAGAAGGTCCTTACATCTAAACATAGCAAATAATTTTTGATCATGTCCATTTTATTGTATTACTATACATGTAGCTTTGAATAATGAAATTTCATTTCTATCTCATAGTTTGTGAATGACTATCCACAGGATCAAGTGACTCCCTTTGTAAGAAATAAAGGATTAAAACATACAGCAGCCACACACACACAAAAAAAGAACAAGCAAATCTGTCTTGAGAGGAGTCCAGACACAATGCTCCTTAGAGGCAAGATGGCAAGACTGCTTCTCCTGTACATAGGACATGTTATCGGAAAGAGCAATTCCTGGAGAAGGACATCATTTTGGGAAACTTAAGGGGCATCAAAAAAAAAGAGGAAGACCCTTGATTAGA
>NW_022111320.1:37204033-37206859 GCF_000313985.2 Echinops telfairi
AGGACATGTTATCGGAAAGAGCAATTCCTGGAGAAGGACATCATTTTGGGAAACTTAAGGGGCATCAAAAAAAAAGAGGAAGACCCTTGATTAGACGGATTCATGCAGTCGCTTCCACAATGAGTTCAAATACAAGATGTTCCAAGCATGATGTCCTTTTGGGAGCTGGTCTTTCCAGATAACATGTCCGAAGTAGAGGAAATGACTTTCATTGCCTATACAACAATCAGTTCTTTCCCAAGGGGTTGTGAGGGGACAGTCAATCTCCTGTTATTGCCTTCGTGGAATAGAAATAAATAATAGTAATGACAGCAGACAAAAATTATTACAAATTAAATTCTATAAAAAATAACCCCAAATAGTTACAATGACATAGTAGACAATATCATCAAGTGAAAATGCCAACTGAGTTGTGAGTTGAGGAAGAAGGTTCAGGATTTCAAGAATGTAGCACTGACAAGAATGTAAGATTCTATATAGACAAGAGGTAAAAGGAAGCTCCATACAGAGGCAAACAGACCTGTGAATGGACATGTATGTAAGATATTGGTGTGTATGGAAGCTCTAAAATTATAATATGTGCATCATAACCAGAGAATCTATAAAAGGGGAGGTATTCCAATGATCAGAAACTTTTACCATATTGGAGATAGGATCCCTTGATGGTGATAAACTGAAAAGCATCATTGCAAGTTAAGGTTAAGTGGTCGTTTTAGCAACAATTGCTATGGAAGTCTCTTTGAAATTAGAGCAATTAGAATCTAGGTTGAACAAGTCAGAAGTAGTTTCAACTGTCTAGGTGAGAAAGATAAGATCTTAATTAAAACAATGACAGGAAAGAATAAATTGAAAGGAAACTAGAAATGCCAATAATGCAAACTATTGACTACAGTGAGAAAGGAGGAAGGAGCCTTACAAATTTAGTCTCAAATACTAATTTACTTGTAACTCCAAAATCTCCATGTCTCAGAAATCAGGCAATGTTTCATCTAATGGCAAATAATTTGTTGACTGACCTGAGACTACATATAATCTTTATTTGTTCTACTTAGTATCAATAGTAATATATTTGCTGCAGAGTGTGTTCAATTATGAAGCATCCCTCTAGAAAGAACAGATAATATTATGTAACAGATATTCAAAGACACTCATTATCAATTCTGAAACATACTTTATACCAAAAATACTTCAGGTCCCAAGCATTTCAGGAGGGTTATAGATCTATAGTGCTATTTAATAAGATTCATCTATTAATAAGATGCCATCTATTCTCTTGAAAGGTAAAATAACTCTATGGAATTCGTGTGTGACCTTTGTGGTAATTACTTGGGAAATAAGTTGTACAATAAATGGTGCTACGGCAGAATGATCAATTATTGACTCAACTGTGGCCTGGAAATAATTCACTTAAAATTTTTCTATTTCTAGTAGGTGGCTGGCTTTTGTTCCCCTGTCTAGAATACACATTAGAACAGGGAAGCTCTGAGGTAGATATAGAATCAAAGTTTAAAAATATCAGAGACACCCTTAGAACACTGAAAGACCGGGTCTCTTGGGATCATAGTGTTTTCAGTGCTTCTTTATAAGTAGATTTCTATTAAATGTGTTTTATCAAACAGTAGCATGCCCTCTTAGTCAGAGCCACAATACAGGAAGTGGAAGATAAAATGCACCTCAGTCAATAGAGAAGGACAATAAATACCAGACCTTCCACACAGAGTGATTGAGTCACGTCAATTGATTTGCCTTGCTCCTAGCTGATGTCGTGGTTACCGTTGGGCTGCTATCTGAAAGGTCAGCAGGTTGAGAAACACCAGCTACTCTGGGGGAGAAATTCAGGGTTTATTCTCCCATAACCAGTTACAGATTCAGAAACTCACAGGGACAGTCCTACCTTGTCCTATCGGGTCGCTATGAGTTGGCATCAACTCAATGGCAGTGAGTTTGATTTGGTTTTGGTATCATAGTGGTTAAGTGCTCTACTGCTAACCAAAGGGTCAGCAGTTTAGACCCACCAGCTGCTTCATGAGGAAAAGATGTGGCAGTCTTCTTCTACAATGATTTACAAGCTTGAAAATCCTGTAAGGCTTTTTACCCTGACCCATAGGATTGCTGTGAGCTAAAATTGACTTGATGGAAAGGAAATTTATAATTTACATTTTGAATGTAGACCATTGACATTTTTATTAAAATAGGATTGTTAGATTGTTGTTCCAAAATAATTTATACACAGTATAATCCATCGCAGTGAAAACCATAAAACA
Organism: Echinops telfairi; assembly: GCF_000313985.2. Lineage (NCBI taxonomy): Eukaryota > Metazoa > Chordata > Mammalia > Afrosoricida > Tenrecidae > Echinops > Echinops telfairi. The sequence continues at coordinate 37,206,298 of NW_022111320.1, forward strand.
AAGGTAATAGGACTTTATGGAATAACTGATCTTTGAGATGTAATTTTTAGTGAAGAAGTTAGACCTCTACTAATGACTAAATAGATAATTCAGATAAACCATGAACTAAGTACAAATAACAAATCTGTACAGAAAACTAGACTACTAATATATTGATTTTTATTTAATTCTCTAACTTATAAAAATGGGAACCTTGAAAAAATATCTGAGTTGTCTGGCAGCAGGAGGATAAGAAAAGTCTCAGAATGTCACCACTTCTAGTCAGTATCACCCTGAATGTCCTTGTCTGCACAGTCAGCAAATGGTTCGTAAGAAATTGGAACAAGAGACAAAAATGCCACTGCTCCAGTGTACATAGTAAATGTAGACAATCTCCAGATAAACAATGAGAATTGATCATCTATAATACAAAGCCAATTTTCACAAGCCAATCGTATGAATATTTTTAGATCCTAAAAATAGTTGGAAAACAAAACATGATTTTGAAGATACCACTCACAAAAGCAAACACTATGAGCATATTTTGAAAGAGTTTGATAAAAACTTCCTTTGAAATCCATAT
>NW_022111320.1:37207859-37222998 GCF_000313985.2 Echinops telfairi
AGCAAGATAGGAAGATTTGAAACCAAAATTTCTATAATACTGAAAAAGACATTTTTCAAAACAACCAGGATACTTGAATTATGATGATAATGGCTTAATAGAAAAGAAGAAAAGGACAATTGTTTTCAATGTATCACCTGGATCACTTGGACACCTATGTAGGGAAATTTGAAACTGGCCCCACATACACATGAAAATCATTTCAGGTGAATTTTTTAATCAAAATATGAAAGGTGAACGTGTGAACTTCCTAGTAGGTAATACCAGAGACTATTTACAAAACCTTAGAGAAGATTTCCAAGCAATAGGCATAAAGAAAAAAATGATATATTGAACTACTTGTTAGGTGCTTTGATAGTTTTACCAATTCAATGCTGTCTTCTGTTCTTCACTTAAGTTTTTTTAACTCATAGTCTTCTTGAGCCACCCTTTGAGATTTTCTGTTCCACGCTTTCAATTTTATCATTTCTTCCATTGGTTTTATTTACTTTTATTGTGAATTGAGTAAGTAGTTTACAGACCATCAGCTTTGCATTCAAACCGCTCATCCATATCGCCATCCCTTATTCTATCTCATACCTCCTCCACTGGTTCCTCCTGACCCTCTAGTGATCCTTCATCCTCCCTGTCATTCAACTCAGCACCTGCGAACCCTTTAGTCCACTGCTTTGTCTTCCTCCCTTTGCTCTCCCCCCATTGGTAACTTCTAAAGTTGGTTCTCTTTGATATGCAAGTCTTTTCAATCTTCTGTTCAGTTCTTTTAATTGTGTAAGGTGCTATCTCATCATTGCTTTGATTTGCGACCCCTAGATGTCTGTGATCATGAATATTTTTTCATTTGTTTCTAAGGCATAGGGATGTAACTTTTTGTGAATTGTTCCTGCCCTTTGCAAATTTTTGAGTTATTTTTTTTTTACTTATTGAGATAGTGAACTTTTCTATAGATCTTAGAGATTAGCCCTTTGCCCTTTGTCTGATTGCCAAAGATTTTTGTTACTAGTTCATGGGTTTATTCTTTTGGCCAAATCCTTTCATACACATAAGTGTCTCATTTTCAGTAGGTCCTAGTCTAGTGGTTCTCAACCTTCCTAACACCATGACCCTTTAATACAGTTCCTCATGTTGTGGTGACCCCCAACCATAAAATTAGTTTCTCTGCTACTTTGTCACTGTAATTTTGCTACTGTTATGAATTGGGAGACCCCTGTGAAAGGGTTGTTTGACTCCCAAAGGGGTCACGACCCTCAGGTTGAGAACCACTGTCATTTATTGTATGTGTTTCCTTCATCGTGATGATAGTATAACTATGTCCTGTAATCAGGCACTTAACTTTGTTCCTATTTTCTCATTGATAGTCTTTATCGCTGTGGGGTTTGCATTTAGATATTGAATCCATGGTTTTTGTACATGGGGTAAGTATGGATCCTGTTTCAATCTTCTAGAGATGGAGACTCAACTTAGGAGAATCATTTGTTGAAGAGACTCTCTTTTTTTGATTTCATGTATTTCAGTCCTTTGCCAAAGATCAGTTACTTGTAGGTGGATGGATTTATTTCTGGATCTTTATTTTCCTTTAGTGTTTGGAAATGAACTTGTATGTCATCAAAGACTTCAAGTCTATTTCAGTGATACATCTCCTCCTTTTTCAGCCACTCAGACCGATATTGAGATATGAGGGGTAAGGAATCTGCAGGTTTTTCTGTTATCCATGAAGCTATTATTTTTAATCATTTTATTGGGGATTCATACAACTCTTATCACAATCCTTAATCCATCCATTGTGTCATGCACATTTGTACATTTATTCCCATTTGCTTTGTACTTGAGCCCTTGGCATCAGCTCCCCATTTTCCCCCCTCCCTCCCTCTTCCCCCTCCCTCCTGAACCTTTGATAATTTATCAGTTATTTTTATTTTGTCTTGTCTTACACTGTCTGACGTCTCCCTTCACCCACTTCTCCACTGTCCATCCCCCAGGGAGGAGGTCATATGAAGATCCTTGTAATCGGTTACCTCTTTCCAACCCACCTTCCCTCCACCCTCTGGGTATCACCACTCTCACCACTGGTCCTGAAGGGATCATCTGTCCTGGATTCCCTGTGTTTCCAGTTACTATCTGTACCAATGTACATCCTCTGGTCTAGCCATATCTGTAAGGTAGAAGTGGGATCATGATAGTGGGGCGGGGAGGAAGCATTTAAGAACTAGAAGAAAGTTGTATGTTTCATCATTGCTACACTGCACCCTGACTGGCTTATCTCCTCCCTACAACCCTTCTGTAAGGGGATGTCCAATTGTTTACAGATGGGCTTTGGGTTCCCCACTTCACACTGCCCCTCATTCTCAATGAAATGATATTTTGTGCTTTGATGCCTGATACCTGATTACTTTGACACCTCATGATCACACAGGCTGGTGTGCTTCTTCCATGTGGGCTTTGATGTTTCTCAGTTAGATGGCTTCTTGTTTATCTTCAATCTTTAAGACCCCAGATGCTCTATATTTTGATAGCTGGGCACCATCAGCTTTGTTCACCACATTTGCTTATGCACCTGCTTTGTCTTCAGTGATTATGTTAGGAAGGTGAGCATCATGGAATGCCAGTTTAATAGAACAAACTCTTCTTGCATTGAGGGAGTACTTGAGTGGAGGCCCAAGGTCCATCTACTACCGTAATACTAAACCTATAAATATATACACATAGATCTATTTCCCCATCCTCGTATATTAATATATTTTCATATGTGCATGGCTGTATTTAGACTTCTATAAATACCCTTTGCCTCCTAGTTCTTTCCTCTATTTTGCTTTACTTTCCTCTTGTCCCACTATCATGCTCAGCATTCATTTGGGTTTCAGTAATTGCTCTCGGTTACATTGTCCTAGATCAAGTCCTACCAAGTCTCTTATACCCTCCTCTCCATCAATTTTGGATCATTCATTGTTCCCTTGTCCCTGGGTTTGGTAACACCACTTCCTTTCCCCCACCTCCCCTTCTCCTATGTCCCCCCTGAACTGTCGATCCCATTGTTTTCTCCTCCAGATTGTTTGTCATGCCTGCCTTATCTAGGTAGACCTGCAGAGATAATAATATGCACACAAACATGACAGAGCAAAACAAAACGAATCAACAACAAAAACCAATGACAAAAAAAAGAAAATCCTGTAAACAGTTCAAGATCTGTTTGTTGACTTTTAAGAGTGTTTTCCAGTCAAGTCTTATGGAGTGCCAGATCCTGACCCCAAAGTCTATTTTTGCTACTCCCTCAGGACTTCCTTCCTCTGCTCTCTTAGCGCTGTTGCATGCCTCCAGTGTTTTCCCTTGGTGTGGTGGGGTCAGATCGGGCGCAACTCCCACACTGTGTCTCCAATGTTGTTCCCTGTAGGGCTGTGGGTCAGTGAGGGACATGAATCTATTTTTAATTGATTAATTTCATATTACACCTTCCATTTTTTGTTTGATTGCCCCCTAACCGTGTTTTCTTTCATCTGTTTATATTTTATTTCTGGTCCTTTCATCTGTTCCATTGGTCTGTGGATCTATCATTGTACCATTACCAGGCTGTATGGACTACTGTGGCTGTTAATAGGCTTTGAGGTTAGAAAGGGAGACACATTCTACTTTGTTCTTCTGAAGGAGTTATTTGCTTATCTTGGGTCTTTCCCTTGTCTATATAAAGTTAATAATTAGTTTTTCAATTTCTTTAAAGAATGAAGTTGGGCTCTAGATTAGAATGTCATTATATTTATGTTTACCTGCGATGGTTAAGGGTTCTGTCAACTGTTATTCTAGGACACGGGTAGGGGTGGAGTTCAACCCATCAATTGAGTTGCAGCCTGATGACACCTCCCTGGTGTCACAAGCATTTGGGTACAAGATACAGTAACTGAACTGGATAGAACTCTTTGGCTCTTTGCTTTCTGTGAGAGTTGGATCTTATATCTGGTTCTTTGATCACCTGGTTTATCCCCTGGGGATCCCTGTAACTGTCAGTGGACTACCAAAGATGGATTCATTCGAATGTCTTTGGACCTTCACATCCACCATGGTCACCCTTCTGTCTTTGGGTTGTCATCCCACTTCCTGTTCACCAACTTCCACAATTCAGGAGAAGCCTCGCTTGAAATGGACTGTACTCACCTATTTCTATAACTGTGTAAACCATTTCGTGATATAAATCTCTTCTATATACAATACATATAAGAGTTCCTGGTTTTGTTTCTCTCGAGAACCCAACCTAACTCAATTCCCTTGGGTAGTGTTGACATTTTCACAATGTTAAAACTTCCTCTCCTTGAACATGAATATTTCTGCCATTTATAAATGATTATTATGGTTTCCTATACTATTATATCTGAATTTTCCTTTGTACAAATCTTTTGTTCTGGTTAGTTTAATTACTAAATATTTCATCTGTGTGTGGCGTTTTATATAGTATTGTTTCTTGATTTCTTTTTCAGAGCTTCCTTCATCAGTATAGAGGAATCAATTGGACTGATTTGGGTTTGTTAATGTTGTCTCCTGCTGTGTTACCAGATCTACATATAAAGGCAGATAATCTGAAAATAGTTAGAGTTTCACTTTTTCTCTGTCCATTCAGATTCTTTTGATTTTTCTTATCTAATGGCAATGGCTAGACTTCAAGCACGTGAGTGTGGGTGAATGGAATCCTTCTCTGATGCCTATTCAAAAGAGGAATGCTTTCTGTCTTTCAAGGTTGAGCTTGCTGTTGTCTGATTTTGTTTTCATATGTACCCTTTATTACATTGGGAAGCTTCCCTTCTATTCTTTTTTTTGATTGAATATTTTTATCAGGAATGGGGGTTGGGTATTGTCAAATGCCTTTTCTACATTGATTGATATGATCGTGTGGGTGGTGCTTATCTTTGGTTTATTTAATGGGTTACATTGATTATTATTTTTTAAATGTTGAACCACCCTTGAGTACCTGATGTGAATTTCACTGGATCATAGTGTATGATTTAAATAAAATATATTTTTATGTATTTAGTTGGCCAGAAGTTTGGTGAGAATTTTTTGAGTCTGGATCATAAGTTATTTTGTTAGGTCATTTACTATATTGATAACGTCTTTGTCTTGCTTGGGTATTAAAGTTGTGCTCAGTGCATAAAATGATTTTGGAAGTTTGTGCTTGTTTTCTATATTCTATAATATTTTGTGAAGAATGGGCTTTAGGTCTTCTCTAAATATTTGGTAGAATTCTCTTGTGAAGTGATCTGGCTTTGGACATTTTAAAAAATTATTATTGGAAGTTCTTTAATGACCTACTACTTCTTTTGTTGTAAATCTGTTGAGGCTTGCTTTGTGAACTAAGATGTGGTTTATTCTAGAGAATGTTCCATGTGTACTGGAAGAGAATCTATACTGGGCTGCCGTTGGGCGAAGTGCTCTGCATATGTCTAGGATTTGAGTTGGTTCATTGTATTGTTTAGTTTTTTGTACTTATTGAGTTATTTTCCTGAGGATCAGTCTTTCTTAGAGCATGGTATTTTGTGCCATTCTACTGTTACTGAGGTATTTTCTATTTCTTCAACTCAGTAAGAATTTGATTAATGTATTCTGAGGGTTTTCATTGGGCACATATATGTTTATTATGGTTACGTCTTCTTGTTCTACTCTTTTAATCATTACGTAGTGTTCTCTTTTGTCTCCTATGATGCTTTTTGCTTTAATGTCTCTGGTATCAGATATTAATATTGCCAGTCTTGCTTCCATTTTTGGTTGCTGTTAAGTTGGTTAGGTTTCCATAATCCTGTGATTTTCAGTCTAATTTTGTCTTTGTGTTTAAGGTGCATTTCTTGCATGCTCCATATTGATGGGGGCTAGTTTCTTATCCAGTCCACCATTCTCTGTCTCTTGATTGATATGTATTATCCATTAACATTCGGTGTCGGGACAAACATATGCGGGTGTCTTTCTGTCATTGTGTGCTTGACTTTATTGGTTTCCTTGTTTTTCCTAGATGCTGTGCTATTCTCAGTATTGTTTCAGAGGGTTGGATTCTGGGTGATATTTTGTATATTGGTCTCAGGTTTGTTTAGAGTTGTTAGCGGTTTGTCCAAAGTGTTTTCTTTTATGTTTTTTATAATGCTGGTTTTATTTTCATGAATTCTTTTAATTTATCCTTTTCTATAAGCGACCTTACATATCCCTTATATTTGAGGTATCAGAAGGGAGAGAGAAGGGAGAAAGAAGAGGAAAGAGCAAAAGGGGGCCGTGAAAGGGTGAAATAGGCAAAAGGAATAAGAAGAGACAGTAAGGAGGAAGGATAAGAAAAACAGAAAATAACTAAGAGAAAAAATGACCATTTGATAAAAAGGGAAAAGAAGATGGGGGGAAAAAGAGAAAACGAGGGCTGTTTGGGTGTGTTAATTTTTCAGTGAAGGAGTTTTGTAGCTGTAGATAGTTAAAGTGTGGGTAAGCTGCAGTAAGAAGGTCTTAGTGCTAAGAATGTGCCTAAAGAGGTCATGGGCTAGTGTGATGGAGAAAGTCCTGTGCACGGACCCTGCTTATTTTCAGGGCACATGGGCAAGGGGGTGGAGGAGATGAGGCTTTCTAGTCTCATAAAGATTGACAGTCTTGGAAGCTCAAGGAGCAGTTCTACCCTGTCCTACAGGGTCACCGTGCGTCAGAATTGTCTATTGATGGTAGTGAGGCTTTTTGTTGTTGTTATTGTTTGTACTGTTTTCATTAGTCAAATATTTTTTAAAAACATATTGGCAGGCCATTTTTCCTAGTCTATCTTAGCATGGAAGCTCCACTGAGACTAGTCCACCATAGATGAACAGGCTTTTATTTGAAATACTCGTCATATGACTTATAGCATCATAAGCAAGGTGCCATATATGACATATTGCCAGATAAATATTGAAAATGGAATTGTATCTTAAAATGTGCACTCTGTTGATAATAACTGAGTTGTGAATTTACTTATAATCCTCAGAAAATGCACTCTGAAAGCATATCCTACATAGAGGTTTCCAAACGTAGATAAGAAAAAGACACCTCCGTAACAAAAGAAGAAGCTACCTTATAGGTAATTTGTAATAGGCACTTAAAATCAAATAGCCTTTCCACCTTCTTTTCATTAATAATAAAGGAAACGTAACAAAAACTAAAAATATCTAATGGATTTAGAGCTTACAATTAATTCTAGCCTTAATCTAAGAACAAATAGTTCTTATGACATAGCCCTTCTGGATGCTCATCTTCATAAAGAGAGTATTAAAGATATGCATGCTGTAGTAAAATATGGTGAAAAAATTTGATGGTGCTTAGCTATCAGAAAAAATAACACCTAAAAGGTTTGTCTTAAAACAAGTGAGGTCATCAAAGTGAGGTGTCAAATAAGTCCACATGGAAGAAGCACACCAGCCTGTGTAATTCAAGGATTATAAATAAGAAAATCCAAATCCAGAGGAGACAGCTGTATCAGAGCTTATATTCTGAACACCCAGTTTGAAAAAGTCCATGGATGACCATGGAAGCCCCAAATCCATTCAAAAGATCCCCACATGGACAAAGCCTCCTGAGAACTCACTCTGCCCGTCATTCTGCTACGAGAAGACCTTATGTATTAGACAGAGAGCATTGTAAAGCCTAGTTTGACAGGTGTTGTAGGTTAATTTGTAATACCTGATTACTTGATCGGCATTTTGACACATTTTAAAATAATTTCGATTTGTAATATTTTCTGATTTCTTTTCAATAGTTTTTCTCTGTTTTATTTTGCATTATTGTTGGGGGGATTTTTTGTTTCTTGTTTTTGTTTTGTATGATTTTCTGTATATGGACCATAGAATAGATCCATTTATACAGCCAATAAATATCTTAATTACTTAGGGATATTAGAGCAGAATGTGTGAGGAAACAGCTAACAGCAATGGGTACAACAGAGAAGAGAATATTCTAAAATTGATTATGGTGATGACTGCACAACCTTTATCAAGATAATGGAATTGTTAAATTGTATGATACGTGAATTTTATGTCAATAAAACTATTAAAAAAATAAAATTAAAATACCATACCTTTACACACCTTCTAGTATGACTAAAATCCTCATAAGACCAGGTGTTTATACTATTCTGTTGGTGTATATGAAAATTTGTAGGGCAATTTAAGAACCGTATTATCCCTGTTTCCTTATGAGAAGCCGTGCTGATGCTGTTGATTAAGGCTTGGAGTGTTAACCAAAGGCTTGTTGTTCAAGCCCATCAGTTGCACCACAGGAGAACAATGAAGCTGTCTTTTCCCTTAATGTTTACAGCCTTATACACTTTTATAATAATGCTATGAATTGGAATTGATATTGTGGCAGTGGGATTGGGTTTAAGTTTTATAGGTGTTACTAGAACTAGCATTTCATAAGATTGCATATATATGCTCACCAAAAGACAATGAACAAGAAAATCTAAGCTCAAAGAGGAAACCAATGCCCATCCATTGGAGGACAGATAAATAGGTGGCTTTTTCAAAGAGTAATTGCTGTTAGCTGACATTGAATTGACATTGAAACATGAGAACAATGGAGAACTATGAAAGAAAACAAACTAAAATTGCAAACAGCAGCAGCAACAACAAAGATTATGTTAAATAAAGCCAAATATAAAATAAGCGATATGAGGCAATTTTCCTCCTGTCTAAACAAAAGCAAGACAAAATATGGTGTACAGGTCTATATTTTAAGAATACTTATATTCAATATTAAAGTCAGGACAATGGTTACTTTTAGAGAAAATGAGAGGTTTTTGTTATGAGAAAGGAACCCAATGTGGCAACTGGAGTATTGGCAATATTGTTTTTTAACCTGGGTGGTGTATTGTTATTAGTTTCTTTGTATAGTAATTGTGTTTAGTGCTCCATTTGCTGTCTGCATACTTTACTGTGCCCACTGTTATTTATTTAATTATGCATACCACAATAAAATTTATTATTAAAATACGTTTATACACCCACATACATATCCAAACCCATTTCTGTCCAGCCAATTGCAACTCTTAGTCACGCTAACTAAGGTCACTGAGGCTATATGTCTTACTGGAGCAGAAAGCCTGATCTTTTTCCTTTTTATTTATTTTTGTTTGTTTTTAATAAGCAGTTTTATTAGATCATAATCCAAATATTATACAATTCAGTAGTTCGGTCATATCAAGAAGTACTGCACAATCATCACCACAATCAACTTTAGAAGAAAACCTAATCTTTCTATTCTTGACTGGCTGGTGGTTTCAAACTACTAACCTTATAGTTAGCAGCCTAAAGAATAATTCCTTCAAAACAGTCATTGAAAACTGGAATTAAATAGTAATGATTTAATTTTGGTAATAATTTCACAAATTTTGGAAGCTCCCTACTACACATTGGAATTGATATAGTGGAAAGACAATCACAAAATATCTAGAACTCATTTAATTAGCAAAGATAATGGACTGAGGTGTGGTTTTCTTGATGCTGCCAATATTTCAAAATAACACATTCATATTTTAATTATGTGTGTGTGCATGTTCAATTCTTATTTCATTTTTAAGGATTTATAATATTCAGATTTAGATTGTATCATCAAAGGTGACCTTAGAAATACAAGCAAGGAGCTTCCTACAGAGCCAGCAATCTTCTCTCCGAATTGGCGAAAAACAACTGTGCTTATGAACACCTTCAAGTACATACATTTTCAAAGGTAGAATACGCACAAAAATAAGATAATTTAAATATATAACATTAAAAATGGACAGGGAAATGAACCAACAACAAATGTGCAAAGAGACATAAATTTTTTTAAATCATTTTATTAGGGGCTCATATAACTCTTATCACAATCCATACACACATCAATTGTGTAAAGCGCATTTATACATTCATTGCCCTCATCATTCTCAAAACATTTCCTCTCCACTTAAACCCCCGGGATTATGTCCTCATTTTTCCCCTCCCTTCCCGCTCCCCCCTCCCTCATGAGCCCTTGATAGTTTATAAATTGTTATTTTGTCATATCTTGCCCTGTCCGACGTCTCCCTTCACCCACTTTTCTGTTGCCCGTCCCCCAGGGAGGAGGTCACATATAGTTCCTTGCAATCGGTTCCCTCTTTCCAACCCACTCTCCCTCTACCCTCCCAGTATCGCCACTCATACCACTGGTCCTGTAGGGCTCATCCGCCCTGGATTCCCTGTATTTTCAGTTCCTATCTGTACCAGTGTACATCCTCTGGTCTAGCCAGACTTGCAAGGTAGAATTCGAGTCATGGTAGTGGGAGCGGGGAGGAAATATTTAGGAACTAGAGGAAAGTAGTATTTCTCATCGTTTGTTACATCGCATCTCCTACCCGAGACCCCTCTGCAAGGGGATCTCCAGTGGCCTACAAATGGGCTTTGGGTCCCCACTCTGCAATCCCCCCATCATTCACTATGGTAAGATTTTTTGTTCTGATGATGCCTTATACCTGTAGCTATAAAACCAGCAGTCTAATGGTAAAATTGAACAAAATAAGCAGGATAATACATAATTTAAATTGATAAAGTAATTTGAAATAATAGATGGTTAATCTCTTTTTCTCCCCCTGCCAGCAAGTTGATTCTGATCCCACAGGACAGGGTGGAATTGCTCCTTTTGGGTTCCCAAAGCAGCTTTTTAGCCTCATCTTTCTCCTTCAGAGTGGCTGGTGGTTTTGAACTGCTGACCTTGTAGTTTGTAGCCCAATGCATAATTCATTATGCCACCAGGGCTCTGATAGAGTGCATAGCACGGCTTTAATAAATTAGTTATACAGTGCTCTAAACGAATGTCAAAATGTGAAATATCACAATTTAAGGAATTCAAACCCTGAAATAATAATAAAATATTATAACAAACTAAAAGATTCATTAAAAATTATTCCCCAAATGTTTCTAGGCCAGTTTGCCAAGTGTTTATTTCAGATTTTCAATAAATTAGTAATTCCCATTATGCACATTTGTTGCACAGCATAGATAAATATGGTATACTACATACTCATTTTTATAAAATTGGGTTAATGTTTATATAAAAAGTGAAAAAATTAACCCAAATAAGTCAGCTGACCAAAAGTTTAAGTTCAATGATAATGTGAAATAAATCATTCTCAAAAACAATGTAGAAGTTATTTTAAAATCCAAAATGGCTTCATTTACATAACATATTACAGTCAGAATCTGTTATTCACTCAATAGATTTTAAAATGAATTGTAATAAAATTTAATATCCCTTTTTCATAAAAATTCAGAGTAGACCTGGATTAAGAAAAGCTTCCTTTCCAATAATTGGTGAAATAATAAAAAATGATGCTTGCCAACATCATAATTGCTAACATTGTCTGAGTATAACAGGAATTTTAATTAGATACAACACATAAATAGAAATATATTAGAAGAGAGAATTAGAATTCTTATTACTTCCTCTCCGTGGAGCTTTATTCCCACAGTGTCTTCTCTCTATTCTGAAAACTATTATAACTAAATATATGAAACACAGAGAGGTAGTCAATTAATAGGTTCTTTCTTATTTGATATAATAGTACACTCTGTCTGTGGCTATAATCCTATTTTGGAGGGAGTTTTCTAGATAAAGGTGGGCTATATCAACTTTACTGTGAGCGAGAGATGTACATCCCGGTCCTTGGTTTTCTGGGCGGTGTGGTCCGCCAACAGACAAAAACCGCACTTCCATCATGCCATTCCTCTGTGTATAGGAGCCATCTTGCACGCAGAGAGCAAACGCAGGGCTTCAAAGAACATGATCCAGGTTGCTAGCTGGTTCTAGTGGCCCCAGTGTCGGTGGCATCGAGACTATGGGACAGAACAAGAAGGGCAGCGTCCAGACAATGGGACGGTGAGAGAGGAGGGCTTCTTGGTGCAGGAAGGTGGAAGGCAAGGCCCCGCGCGGCAGAGAGAGGTGTTGCTATGCACCGGTGACCGTGTGCTTCTGCTCACTATCATGCAGTTGATCTGACTATAGCAACCCAAGAGGATAGGGTAGAACTGCCCCGGTGGCTTTCCAAGATCCTAACTCTTAATGTGCATAGGAAAAAAACACCCACAAAAACAAGCAAACAACTAAAACACCCAAGAAAGCACCGAATAAACACAAAGAATAGGCAGCTCTCAGGATGACATGAAACATTTTAAAACTGTTTGGATAGTGGTTCTTTAGGAAATCATTTGGGCCTTACATTTTTAACTTATAAAAGTCAACGTAGGCTAGCTGTAGTACGAACTATGGGAGGCAGCTGGTGGTGGGCTCAGGCTGCCCGCCTGGCCCGACTCCGCTTCTGGGGGGCGCTGGTGCCGCCACAGCGGCCCCGGAGCGGGGGCTCCCCGGGCCCTTTGTCCCCGGGCACAGCCCTCGCGCCGGGGCTTCGCCGACCCCAGGATCCGAACTGGATCACGCAGACGCCTGGCTCCTCCGGAAGGCGCATGAGACAGCCTTCCTCTCCTGGTTCGGAAATGGCCTCCTGGCGTCCGGGATTGGAGTCATCTCCTTCATGCAGAGTGACATGGGTCAGGAAGCCGCCTATGGCTTCTTCTTGCTGGGCGGCCTGTGCGTGGTCTGGGGCAGCGCCTCTTAAGACGCCATGGGCTTGGCTGCCCTACGGGGGGCCATGCAGCTCTCGTTAGGGGGCGCCACCGTGGGAGTGGGGGCCGTGCTGGCCGTCAGCCTGCTTTGGGCCTGCACAGTCAGCCTCTACATGGGCCAACTTGAGCTGGATGTGGAACTGGTGCCTGAAGACTACAGGACAGCTGAAGACCCCGATGTGGCCGGCCAGCCACCGCATGAGTGACTGCAGCCACTGGACATTAAATTCTGACCCACCCTTCCAAAAAAAAAAAAGTCGAAGTACTTTAAGGGGTGACTTTTCCCACACATGGCGGAATTCACCTTCCAGTATGTCATTTGTTCCTCTGTTCATTGTATGGTCTCTCTGGAAAGCAAGGGAAGTACCAGTGTTGTATTCTAGTGTTGAAAAGGTGCTCTCACGGGAGGACCATGCTTATTTTTATAACATGATAACTTAACCCTGAACATGTTCCACTGCCATGACAACTTTTCCATTTCCTTAGTAAACCCTTTAATTCCGAATTTTGACTGTGGGCTCTGTGTACCCACTGCAATGGACATTAGGATTCAGAGAAGTAAACAGAGAACATGAATCAATACAACGTGGAACTTCTGCCCATGTGTTTTGTTTGTTTTTTACTACTAACAAGTTGCAAAACCACAAAACTAACAAGAGCAAGCAGAAAAATCCAACACAAAAGGTTTCAACACATTTTATAAGAATGCTGAAAATTGAAAGAAGAAAGCCAAATGGCATAGAGTGATTCTCACCAAGTGGTTCACACATGTGTTAGACAAACTGGTGCTGACTCTTGATAGGAGGCGTCCGCAACTAGCAATTGTAACCCCTTGAACCAACTGCTTGAGGGTCCTTCTGACATAGAAGTTAGCTTCCATCAGAACAGAAGATCCAAGAGCTCACACGACAAAAGCTCTGTAATCGAAACTCATCAGTCACACACTATAATTTCTGCCATACAAGAGGGCTTTTAAAGTTCATAGGGGGAAAAAAATCCATTACCTTTCAGTTCCAAGTTTTTCATCAACTTTTTGGAACCCCTTTTATGTCCAGATGGTAAGTTCTGTTCATCAGGACAATCTTAAGTAACAGGTAAAGACCAAAGAGCTAGTCACTGGAAGCCTATTCGACACTGGCAACACAGTTACACTTCCTGGGGCCACAGCAGGATTTTCACATCCTGTGGAAAGTGGCTGGCTTTAGCATCCAGACATCAAATCTCCCAAAGCTACCATCAAAATCCAACGTCATTGAGTTATTTCAACTCCTAACAGCCCCATATGGGGTTTCTGAGACCTGTAAATCTTTATGGGTCAGGCAGTCTCATCTTTTCCCTGCAGAGTCGTTAGGGGCTTTGAACAGCTAACCTTGTGCTTACAATCCAATGCTAACCCAACACAATGGGGTATTCTTTCAAGGCTTCTATTTGGCTCAGTGTGTCATGGCCTTTTGTGGAACAAGCCAAAATGATGTTTTAGACTTAGGGTCCTGTTTGGAACACTGATTGTCAGGAGTTAAATACTATGATCAAAATCATCTAAGTGGGATAGAGAAAGAAGAAAATGAATGAAGGTATTTTTCTATAGGACAGAGTTTGAAGAATCTTGTTTTTAATGAATTTGAGAATTACCACTGATACTTCCATGACCAGTGCTTCAAGGTGATTCTATAGTTTTCAGAGGTTGATATAGGTATGTTTTCCTTGAATTTCTTGTAAACAACCATTTTTGTTGTGAAATGCTCAAATAATGGAAACATTTTATGCTGTTTCATTATCTTTCTTTAGAGAATGCCTCAATAATATTTATTCACTAATAACTGTTTTGCCAAATACTGAACATTTAATTATTGTCTTGATTTTTCCAATGACTTTACTAACAAACAGGATTAAAAACAATATAGCATTCTAATAAAAAAGTGGAAACTCATTCTGTCATGTAAAAGGGGCTTCAAAAAGTTTGTGGGAAAATTCCATTATCTTTTTATTGGAAGATTTTATTGTGAAGATGGTGCAGGTTTATAGAGCCAATCAGTTTTCCATTCATTTTTGCATAAACATTTTATTCATCTTTTTTATTCCAAACCCTTTAATGTAACATCACTTATCTCTTTTCCCTTGTTTCTCTTCCTCCTTTTTTCCTTGTCCCTCTGCGCTGTTTCCTTGAGTAACTGCTGCCACTGGTCTCACATGGTGGATCAGTCTAAGGCAGCAGTTCTCAACCTGTGGCTCGCGACCTCTTTGGGGTTGAACGACCCTGTCACAGGGGTCACCTAAGACCACGGGAAAGCACAGATTTCCGATGGTCTTAGGAACTGAGACACTGCTCCTCTCTCATCTCCGGGCAGGTCCGCCCCCTTTCAGATACGCCCACATATGAGTACCCGGTGTGATGACATCATTTCGCCAACCCCATTGCATACACCCCATACAAATACAGGTGTATGTGACAGGGTTGGTGCCATAATGTACTTATGCAGACCAGCCACACATGTGTAGAGAACAGCTACTGTGTAGAAAGCAGCTGCTGTATT
>NW_022111320.1:37223406-37235198 GCF_000313985.2 Echinops telfairi
CTGTTTGCCTGATGAATGAGCCACCTGGGTGAGTAAATAAGGACCATCGTCTTGGAGCTTCCAGCTACCTTTATTTGATCTGTAGACATTTGATCTGCAGAGACCTGGTCTTTCCCCCCACTATGGTTTTGGGAGTTTAGCTCCATATTTTCCTCCGACTCTATCTAGGACTTTCTAATATGATTCCTTTCAGAGCAATTGGTAGTGGTAACCGGGCACCTCCTGGGTCTTCTGGTCAGTGGGTGAGAATAACGTTCCTATAGTCCTTGAGGAAATTGGATTCTTCACTCTTTTTTCCTGCAGACAAGGGGAGGCCACTAATTGTACCTAGACAGCCACTGTTGAGCTTTTAGATCAATGGCAACACACCAAACTAGGATGTAAAGCATCGTCTTTGTAGCGTCTGTGATACCAATAGAAACCCTTGGAGATGATGGGCCTAAGCCCTCTGACACAGCTACTCATTCTTTCAAAGTGTTCCATGACCTTTTCATTCTGTTTTCCCACAAGCTTTTAGAAGCCACCCTGTACCTGTTCTATAAGAATTAAGTCCTAAAAATTAGCACAATGCATCATTGAAAAAAATACAGCTCTTGATCAATCTAATGATCTAATCCAATTAGCATTATAGAAAATAATTTGTACTCTGTACTCCCTATGTGCCCTTTGCTGAGACATGTGGTATGAGGAGGATATGGTAAGTTTGACTGTAAATTTATAAATCTTAGTTTACAGAATACCTTTGAAAAAATCATTAGGAAATGGTAGATCAAGTATAAATCATATTATCAGAATTTTAAACTAGCTTAAATTGTACAAAGTTTAAAGGTGGTAAACCATCAAGTGTAGAGAGAATATAAGCTCATATTAATGCCCCCTTACACATGATTTCCTTTGGATAGGTGAGAAGGGAACATTGAAACTTCATTAGGATGTCTTAGATAGCATAAAATAATTCACATAAGGGTGTACTCTGCATATATCAAGATTTAAGTTGATTTCAATGGTTCCATTTGGTTTATTCTTGGTTGAGAGGTTACCAATGATGTAATCTTACCTCAGCAACCTCTTTTTGAACAGGTACCCACTAGTCATACATTCTCAGTGACTTCAGCCAAACCCTAAAACCCAAACCAGTAAACCAGTGGCCATAAAGTCTGCCCTAACCCATGGCAACCCTATCAGAGTAGGAGTGGAATTGCTCAGGGCTTTCAAAGGTGGATTGTTATCAGACCTTTCTGCCCAGAAGCCTCTCCTGTGAACAGCAGCCTCCAACCTTGTGGTTAGCAGCTAAGGGAGTTCACGCTTGTCACCACTAAAAGATTCTTTAACTTACATGTTCAGAGAAATTACCCGATAACTCTTCAGAAAGAAACTGTTTCCCATTTAAAATGAAATGAAGTCATTTGCATATGAATTAAAAGGAAAAGAAATCACAAAAATGACCGATTCTCAACAAACCTATTTGCTCTACCTTATAAATATAGCTATCATTAGAGAGAATGTGGTCAGAATATAGAATTAATACATGCTGCCTGGGCCTGAGCCCAGGATATGCACTGTATCAAGGACACATTTCCCTCTTAATGTCAATATCTAATCTTGTAGATTTGCTTTTCAACTTTGACTGTATTTGAATATTATTAATATATTTGCACACAAGTAATTGTTTTATAAATTACTCCTTGGCAGCAATATGGAATCTCAAACTGTGATGGCACCACTCAACAAGGAGACTGGTGTTATTGCTTCAGGACACCCCCTGGGCTATTTTTATTGTTGCATTGGATGCGGAAGTGTTCATTCCCCACACAATGTAAACGCGTGAGTGCACAAGTGTGTTAGAACCAGGACAGAGTAACAGATGGCATATGGAATGTCGCATCCCTAAAGCTCAGTAAGTAGAGCTTACTGTCTGTCTAGGAAACCCAGATATCATCTGAAATACGCTTCCAACAGGAAGCCAGTGTAATGTCCGGCGATGGAGAATCATTTGCTTATGTCCCGTGGCTTCACCTTTTTCCTCTGCCTTTGTAATATGCCCAGTGAAACCACTTCAGGTGACTTAGAGTTGTTTTTTTAGGATCATCGAAAGGGAAACACACAAGCTAACATCTTTGGGCGAGGAGGATAAAGACTTGTAGTCTCACAGTGCCTTTCTCTAAATGATGTGAACCACTTGATTTATTGATGTTTTAAAAATCTGAAGTTTAGATCTACACATCTAAAACACGTTTGTCAAATATGATTTCAGCTTCTTCCCTGACTTCCCTACTTGTTTAAGCTCCCTCATTTTGAGATTCAAATGTCACCCCAATTATCATTTACCCCTCCAAACAGAAGTTTCAGGATTCAGAGTTGGCACAGATCCATGAAATATAATGCTCTCTATGTGGTTCTAAGCATAGGCCTCAGTTATTGCTCACTCATAGAACAGTTCTTTGTGGGTGGCTCTTGTCTGTTTGTGATTTAGGTATTAAGCCTCCTTCAACCTATGGCTCTTCTAGTCTAGGGCTTTGATTCTCTGTAACCTGGCAGCAGGAGAAGAGTTAGTAGAGAAGAAATACTTCCTTCTTAAAAACCTCAATCCAGAATTGACACACTTCATTCTTATTCACTTACTATTGGAGAAAAGTGGTCACATGGCCACTGGATTAACTTCCAATGGGTGTTATAACAAATGACCAGAAAATTAATGTCTTGAAGCAAGAGAGGGGGACTTTTTTTTCTGGCAAGAGCCATTTGAGTATTTATAATATATTGTGGGCCACACAAAATTATCAACTTAAAAATGCACCTGCTATATTTAGTCAAATATTTAATTAATTTATCACTAATGGGATAGCTGCAACTTCTCTTTGGTGAAGATGCACTAGTTATGTTAGTTGACATTATGATATCATACAATATATATTACATAACATAATATTATATATTATATGTAATACCAATAGATGGCATTGTATTATGCAGCCTGCAGGTCAGCATTTCTCAGCTCTGGGTTAAAGTAATGCAAATTTATTATGCTACAGTTCTGGAGCAGGAATTTTTACTGTTGGACTGCTAACTTCAAGGTCAGCTGTTTGAAACCACCAGCTACTTCCTAGGAAAAAGATAATGCTTTCCAGTCCTGTAAAGAGTTACAGTCTGGGAAACTCACAGGAGCAGTCCTCCCCTGTTCTATAGGGTTGCTATGAACCAGAACTGACTGGATGGCAATGACTTTTTGAAGATAGATTCTCTTTCTTTACCTTTGTCCTCTTCAAGAAGTCCTCTTCTTCCCTGACTTGTGACTCCTTGCCTCCATCTTACAAATCACAGTAGGTGGCTTTGAATATCACTTCTCTCTGCCTCAGTCTGGGCAAACGCTCAGCTTTGACTAGCTTAGGTGATGAGATTGGCTTACCTGGATAATGCAGGACGAAGATCCTCACCATTTAAAGGTCCAGTCACTAGGTCACATAGCATGCACAGGTTGCAGGTATTAGGTTGTCCACATCTTTGAAGAGGAGGGCAGCATCACTCTGCCCCCACAGCCACTTGGAAGCAATGGGTTTGGGAAATACAGCTTTTCCCTGGGCAACTGCATCTAGTTACAACTTCATGCCATTGATTGGCAGCTAGATATTGTGGCTGATTATACATATCCTTCTAGCCAATTGAGCTACCTTGACTATATTGCCTAACAATTTATTTAGATGTATTAAAATATTATTGGCAGAATTTAAATGAAATAGACAATGATTATATTTAGTCTAAACTGTCATACTTTTTATTTTGACTAGAACATCTAAAAATTCTTCACAAAGGGAACTGTGCTATAGTCTAGTTTTACTATTAAAATAATCTTCCTTCAAAATAAATAAAATTAAATAATCTAAAGTGTACACATATCTTTGTGTATATATTTGTCTGAAGTGAAATTAGTCACCACAGGAGAGCTTTCATATCTCAAAAGTTGATTTCTTTTGGTAAATTAATTATGTCTGTAAACCACCCAAAGTGCCCCATTAGTTAGCATGAGCTTAAGAAATAGATATGTATTACCAGTTAATTGAAAACCATATGGTGTTGATTAGTGCTTAGTGCTCTTATTTTAATAGATCTCAATTAAATAAATGAGTGCAGTATATTTTCAGCCTGCATGTTGCCAGTTAAAAGTTGCAAGATAAGTTTAACCCCCAAGAAGTACTAGAACAAGCAATTAAGAAATTTTGGTAAAACATGGTGATGTAATTTTTAAGAAGTTACATATGCCTTTATTTGTTTGTTTATTTATTTTCCAAACCATTTTATTGGGAGCTAATCCAGACATCATCCCATTCTTGAGTTCCATCACATCCAGCAGTATTGGACAATTGCTACCACAATCAGTCTCCAAATGTTCTTTCCTTCTGCAACTCCGTGCTATCAGCTCCTCTGTCCCACCCTGTTCCCCCCATCAACTCTTACTCTTCTTGTTGCCTCTATAAGTTCATGCATCCTGGGTTTCACATACTGAAAAACATAGACAACATATAACATGTTTCATGAAGGTTACCCACAATGACAAAATACAATAGAGATAAACCTCAATATGAAAAAAAAATAAATACAGGGAAAATATTAAAAACCAGATCAAGCACAAAGTGTATCAGAAAGGAGATAAAGTGACAAGCCTTTAACCATTCCAGTCAGATGTGCCACTTTCATCTATTGTAGTCATCTCCCCAATATTCTCTGTCTGATAACCAGGTTGTTCCTGCTCCTCAATTGTGGTTAGCGGGAAGTCCCCGGAAGCTGGGTAGATCCTGCAAATGTATTTTGGCTTCCAATGCCCTCCATAGACATCTGCACACCAGACTCTCACAATTTAATCTCTGATATTATTTCCTCCTTCAGATTCGGATGACAAAATTTACAGTCCTTGGATTGAGGATGGTGGCATGCTTATTCCAGGTAGACTTGGCTGAGGCCTCACTTAGGCAGCTGCTTGTTAAGAAACAAGCCTTCAAGACCCCAGATGCTATTCTGATAGCTGGGCATCATCTAATTTCCTCATCCCACTTTGCCACAGCACCCATATCTTCTGTGTTTCCTTCCTGAGGGCAAGTATCAAGCAGAGCCATGCTGTAAGAACTCATGGTTCTTTGATTGGAAGTAGGATTGAGTGCAAGCCCCAAATCAATTCCTCAATCTATGTTTTTAATCTTCCTCTGGCTCATATTAGAGACATCCTGGTTAATTGATGGTTGAGGATCTTATTAATCATCTTCCTGGAGCCTTAGGACCTTCTGTTTATAGTGCCTTTCTTTAGCCCACGGTGTTAATTTTTAAAACACTATTGAGAGAGGGAGATTGGACAAGTGTAGGCTAGCTATATATTGCAATACCTGGAGCATTCACATTTACAGAATAAATCCTTACATCATTGGATGATATTTGCACAAATAATGGCAGTTGGTAGTCAGGTAAAACTTACAATAATATTCAGTGACAATGTAAAGCATAGATCTGCCAGAACAATACATATCTTAATCCAGTGAGTAGGGCTTTGAAGTAGTAATTCAATGTTGGCCTACTGACAGTTCAATACTCTTGATATAGTTGTCTTCTGCTTATCCACACACCATCTAATTTCAGTCTTAAATCCTCCGGTGATAGATGTGTTTGAGCTAGACTCTAGTTCACCCAGTGGGCTTTCCACATCAGATCCCCCTGGAGTGGCCTTTGGAGTGTACACATACCTTTTCATGCGTGGAGAGAAAACAGACTAAGTTCTCCTCCTATATTAAAATTTACATCAAAGATATTCTAGGATTTAACTCTAGAACTACAGTCTGAATTAAAATCCTGGCTCTACCACTTACTAATATATGTCCATTTCTTCATCCTCTATAAATTGAACATAATAGTGCTTACCCCACTGGTACATCGATAAAAGTCATATAAAACTACCATTGGCCAATTTTGTCAAGTATCTACTCAGCCTTTTCTTACTTTTCAGACTTGGTAGGCAGTGCTGCTGAAAGTTGTCCACCATGGATCACCCTGATAGTGTGTGAAATACCAGTGTCATAACTTCAAGAATAATGACAACACACAGAACTTTGAAATCTAACAAACTGACAGATGGTGGTAGTCCAATAAGGCAAATTATATGTAAGAAAGCATGGCATAAAGATTAGAGAAAGACTCATCAAATTGAAGACCATGAGTTTAATCATGGAGGATCCTTGAATGTGAAATAATATGAATTTTAAAATATTAGTCAACAGTTGAGTGACCTTTGCTAAGTAAAGCCCAAAATATATGTAAATTTTCATTTTTAGCAAATTATTAAGCACTGCATTAACATAAAGCAATATGTACTTGGTGAAAATACAGTCTTTGATATCAGCTCTGCCATTGTCTTAGCTTTGTGCAGTAAGGAGTAGTTCTATATTAACATGTGCTTACAACAGAAAGGCAGTCAGCAATACCTCCACTTTCTCCTCTAGATGTTTTTCCCCCCACCGTGCTTTACCAGAATGGACAGGAATCCTTTATAAAATAATAGTTGTAAATACTGAAATATTTTTTATCCTATTTGTGTTTTGTTTTGAAAAAATGGTGTTTTGCTTTTTCCTATATGTCCTTTTTGCACACACAACTGTAGCTTACACAAAGGCTTCAATAAACATTATTTTACTGATAAGCATCATTGAGGTAGAAACGAGAACACTATCTCTCAACATTTGTCCACGGTGCCATTTCATTTGACTAAAATGTTCTCTTAGTATTCTATTTCTCTCACAGATCATTGTTGATCTATATATTTTTTCTGGACATTTACAATTTAATATTCCCAAAGCCTTTTCCATTTTCCATGCTGCACTTTGAATCAGATAAAAAAAAATCACTCTCTCATTTGGTAGATAATAGATATGATAACCTAAGGTTGATATTAAATAATACTATTTGCTATTCATCAATACATCTTCTTTTTAAATATTTCTGGGAGTAAAGTCATGCTTATTTAAAGTATATTTTATGTTAAATCTGCTTCCAACTGAAGAGCACAACAGCCTGGAAGAAGGTTATTTCCTCTTTTCTAATAGCTGCACGATATGGCCACAAATTAAACATTGCATGTCTACTGACTTAAAAATCCCAACTTTCCTGTAATGTGGAAGACCTTCCCCATCAATTAGACTGTGAAGTCTCTCCTGGAGCAGGCACCAGTCAAGTGCCACAGTCTAGTCACTTAATAAAGACATTCCTGAAGATTTGAGACACGTTCCAATCAGAGGAAATTAAATGAGATAACACATTTAAAAAAAGTTCATCAACCTCTAAAATCCACATTTCAGATTTGGAAAGTACACTTATTATAAAATTACAATTCCATTTTTCACTCAGTCCGATTAGCAACAAGCGTGACCATGCATATAAAAAACCACTCTCTCACATTGTCTATGTTTTAGAAGGTAACAGAGATCATTTTGTTCCCTCCCCTCATTTTATAAATATTGAAACAGCGGCAGAGAGATGAGGGGGTATTCTGGAGCTTACACAATGAGAATGTTAATGTGAGCATGTTGATGAGCCTGGCTCTTCCTCTCCCTGTTGTACCTTCATGATCAGATCTCCTGAAAATGCTCTTTGAGCTGCTAACAGAATTGGAGGTTCTCCTTAGATCACAATGCACACATTGACGATTGGAAAGGAATGTTTCTCGATCTCATGTCTCCTCTATCGACCTTAGCCTGAATAAAAATGGACTGTCTCATACAACCCATGAGAAAATAATTGTTGAATTTCACTTTAATTAAAAAGCAACACATAAAAAGAGTACAGTATATTCTTGTCTACTAACATATTTTAAACTGAAATATTTATCAATGGCAGAACATAAGTATATTTTATAGGAACTTTCATTTCAGGAAGAATCCTTATGTTTACAGAAACTTTCATTCTCTGGTAGTTAAGTATAATAATTACTATGAGATAGTACTTAAGAGAGCAGAATCCATCATCTAACCTTTAAAGGGATGGAATTTTAATGACCCTGGATGGATGAAAATCTATTTAAAAACAGAAAGGAAAATAAATCTAGCATAAAATTGCCCCAACTCTTTTGGAATTCCTCAACTGTATATAACTTAAATTATGCATGTCGTAGCGTAAGCTCATTTTTTCTCTTTTTCTTTCATTAATAGAAATAGGCAGAAGCTGAAAACTACCTTCACCTTAATGATATGCTTCCTATATTTTAAGACTGTTAGTATGGTTCTCACTTTTTCTCCTATTTGAGAAACTCAGTTTTATATAATTTCAATGTATAAATCTACTTTCTAACATTTAATAGACTTTCACATTTCCATGGATATTCAGACCTATATATCTCTAGTTTGAGCTTAAATATGCATATAAGGCATGTGAGATATAAAAATAAAATGGAATCTGTACCAAAAATGCCTACATAAGAAAAAAAAATCTCATGTGTATTTATATAGCTTTTTTCTGTCTTAGATTTACCACTTTATAATTACTGCTAAAATTTAACAATGTCATTTTCAATTTGGCTTCTTTTTACATGGTCTAGATGTGTTGAGTTTCACAAACTTATTAGTCACTCAAGCTTATTCAGAGATGAAAAAATAAATATTTTAAATGGTATTATAGTGAAACATGACCAGTACATAACTTGTCTCTTTTTAAAGGATTCTCGCTGCACTGTAAATAAAATTTGACAGTGATATATTAAAAGACCTTTCTGATCACAACTCTATTGTTTATTTTTCATTCATGTAAAATGACTTTTTCCTCTTGCGTAGCAAATCAATTTCATCTTATGTGGCTCATCTCAGTAATTGGTGGATTTCTTTGGAAAAAAAAATGTCATAATTGATTAGTGAGATTGACCATGGCAGTAAACAATCTAGATCTTCATGTGAAACGGAACTGTGTGTTTGTTTGCTTTAAAATAGTTACATAACACACACACACATATAGTGAATTAGGTGAGGGTTCATATTCTTGTTAATCAGTTTTATAGTCAGCAATTTAAACTATTCATCAAACCCTCCAATCGCTTGCTCTATGCCCACCCTCCATTTATCTTTCTTCTCTTATGAAATATTATCTTCCTCTTTACCCAAGTTGGCATTTGTTTATCCTAATGTATTGCTTTGTCTTCCCTACCTTGCCTTCCTTCATCCCCTTTTCCAACCTGGTAACTGTCTAAGTCTGTTTCCTTTTATATGAAAACTTTGTCTGGACTTCTTTTCTGTATCACAGTGGCCTCAGACAGGATTTCTCCTTTTGTGATTGACCGACCTCACTCAGCAGAATGTTCTCCAGGGCCTTCCAGGCCATGTGGTGCTGCACAGTTTCATCATGAGTCTTCTGTAATACATGTGTTCCATGGGGCTTATGACGCAGTTTTACCCATCCTTCTGGTTCCGTTTTCATGTTATTTTGAATGGTGCAATGATGGACTGGGGTGCGCATGTATCTGTTCGTGCTGCTGCTCCACTCAAATGCAGTGCATGTTTGGGGGTTTGGTGATACACCTGGTATGTTGAACCCTCGTAAGAAAAACATGTATGTCTTTAGTTGTAAATCATTCTGGGATCATTTACTGCCAAATGAAAACATTTCTTTGAAAAGAGATGGATTCATTATTTCTTAATTAGACTATGATGTTCCTGGATGGCAGGAGTGATTAAGCATTCAGCTACTAACCACAAGATCGATGGTTCAAACTTACTCAAAGGAACCTCAGATAAAGGCCTGGGGATCTGCTTGTGAAAGGTCGCAGCCTTGCAGACCCCATGGAGCACCGCTCTACTCTGTAACACTAGGGATCACCAGGAGGCAGAACTGGCTGGTCAGCTACTGTTTGGTTTGTTTTTTTATATACACAAATAATATGGAAGAGTTAATTTGGTGCCTTAGTTATCTCTTGTTGCAAGTCAGCATTATCATAGACTTAGTTGCTGGAAACGCACACACACACACACACATTTATAACAGTTTCTGTGGTCAGAAGTCTGGATTTGGTTTGTCTGGATCCTCTGCCACACTAGTTAAGATATCATCTAGAGCTGTGGTCTTATCTGAGGCTCCACGAGGGAAAGAACGACTTCCTTGTCACGTAGTTGCTGGCAGCATCCTTGTGAGGGTTTCAGGGGTTTGCTGACTGTTAGCCAGAAGCAATTCTTGCCATGTGGTTTTTTACATAGTGAAGCTCACAACATAGCTGCTTGCTTCTTAAATGCTCACATGGAAGAGACTCTCTCTTCATAACATAAGGATTGCATGCAGTCTTATGTAAAACAACCTTATGCACATAACTCCATGCATCTCTGAACGCGTTGTAGATTGTGCGGGTAGAAGGATGTGAAATCCTGTGTACATTGACTAGGGAGGAAATGACACAGATATGTGATTATGAAGCGGCTAAGGTCAGAGGGATCACCCTGGAGCATGCTTTCCATGTTCAGATTGAGGGGAGTTTTCTTATGAGGAAAATCGCTTCAAGCAGCCTGAAGACATTCTGAGTCCTTACTTGGTTCGGTTTATTCTTTTGTAAGTGACAGGGGGATAAAGTAAACAGGAACACAGAACTCATAGCAAATATGTCATTCTTGAAGGATGCTTTTGAGTAAAAGGAGAGCAGATAATTTTTTGAGAAAGCTTACTGTATATACTTGTGTATAAGCCGAGTTTTTTCGGCACATTTTCTTTTTTTTTTCCCCAGCACATTTTCAATGCAGTTTTTGTGATAAAATTAGGTGCCTCGGCTGATATTCAGGTTGGTTTATACTCGAGTATATATGGTATATTACACAATTGTTTACAAATAATTAGTTAAAATCACCCAAATATCAAACTATAGTTTAAGATACAAAACCTAAATAATAATAATAATAACCCCTGCCATTGATGGTTCTGATTGAGAGTGATGACCCCATAGGACAGAGTAGAACTGCTCTGTAGGGTTTCAACAACTGCAAATCTTTCCAGGAAAAGACTGCCTCATCTTGCTCCCAAGAAGCAGCCGGTGGGCATGAATCCACAACCTTGTGGTTAGAAGCCCATTGTCTCCCATACAACACCACTAAGTATCTATTTTTAAGAAGGCAATATTATTGTTATTTTTAAATAGCTATTTCAAGTACTTACGAATGAAAAGGAATGCGAAGTTGTGTCTTAAAATAATGAAGCAACTTAAAGCATCGAATCGACACACTTGCAGACTCAAATGTCAATCACAGTGAATTCCATAGTGTTACCCTTTCTTTTCTTGTAACTGCCACCACTTGTCTGTCACTATGTCGCTGTGATGCTGAAACAGATGTGTGGTCTTTCAAATGCCAGTCGGATCAGCCCAGGTGAACAGGTTTCAGCTGAGTTTCCAGACTAAGGACAGTATACATACGGAATAGGCTGACCAGATTTGAGGGGTCAGCCACTAAAAACTTTTGTGGGTAGCTATAGAACATTGGCAGATATGGTGCCAGAAGACCAGAAGATGAGACCCTTTGCTTGGAAGACCCTGACAATACAATTGAGTAGCGCTGCATATTCAAAGTAGAATTGACCATAGTGCTATGCCTAGAATAAAGCATCAGGGTCACCAGTGGCTCATGGGGCATGCCTCAAAATGAACTGAACAGTTATGAATATCCTTTAATACTCAGAATGTGGGATGAACAAAGTATAAATCTGGAAACATTGGAATTCATGAGAAGAATACATATAAAGATCAATATTGTAGGCATTAGTGAGCTACATAACACACACACACATATAGTGAATTAGGT
>NW_022111320.1:37236092-37241581 GCF_000313985.2 Echinops telfairi
AAGATTGTATGGGTACAATATTGAATGACATAAGCAGCATCAAAAAAATGGAAGGAATGCATTCACAGTACTTACAATAACTTCAAACAGTTCACGAGTTAGCATGTTATCAAGAATTTATGGTATTAAAGGAAAAAGTACAAGTAAAAACGAGACTCCAGTAATTGATTGAAACTCAATTTAAATGATTCAAAATCCTGAGAATGCAATGGAAGTACTTACTTGTCTATGCCAAGAAAATTAGAAGTCAGCTCCTGAGTCAATCAACAAGAAAAAATCCATATTTTTGCCTATTCCAAAGAAGGTGACCCAACTTAATGCAAAAATGATCAAACAATATGATTAATAACTCATTCAAGTAAAATTGTGTTGAAGGTCATGCAACAAGGGTTGCAGCAATATATCAACAGGGAGCTGTCAAAAATTCAAGCTAGATTCAGAAAAGAATATGCCACAAGAGATATCATTGCTGATGTTAAATGAATCTCAGCTGGATCAATAAATAACCTGATTACCCTGATAAGAATGTGAATTCCAGAACACTTTATTGTGCTCATATGAAACCTGTGCATGGGACCTGAAGCAATCTTTCTAATAGAATTAGGGGATACTACACAACATAAAATCAGGAAATGTCTGTCAGGATTGTGTTGAAGAACAAGAGTGTCAATTTGAGGACTAAGGTGTCCCTAACCCAAGAAATAGTATTTTAAATCACCTTATCTGCATGTAAAAGCTGGACAATGGATAAGGAAATCCACAAAAGAATTGCAACCTTTGGTCTGGATGACAATTCAATGTAAAGAAAACCAAATCCTCAAAAGTACAGCATTATAATAAAGAAAAGATTGATGTTGTCATGGATTGTTTTCTTGGTTGGATCCACACTCAGTGCTCATGAAAGCAGAAGTTAAGAGATCAAATGATGCACTGCATTGGGTAAATCTGCTGCACAACAACTTTTTTTTTTTTTTTTTGCACAACAACTCTTGAATGTACTGAACAGCAAGAGAATCACGTGGAGGACTAAGGTATGCCTGCCCAAGCCACAGTGTTTTCAATGGCCTCAAATGCACGCAAATGTTGGACATTGAATAAGAAAGATCAAAGAATAATTAGTGCCTCTAAATTTAGGTGCTGGTGAAGAAGAATACAGTAAATATGATAAACTGCCAAAAGAACAAACAAATATCGCTTGGAAGATGTGTGGATGGCATGCTTCTTAGAGGCCAGGATGCTGAGACTTCCTCTCATGTACTTTGGACATGTCAAGAGACACCGGTCCCTTGAATACATCATGCTTGGTAAAGCAGTGGGATGATAAAGAGGAAGACTTTTGAAAAGATAGATTGACACTATCTGCATTGATGAGTTAAAACAGTGGCTGCATTGATGAGTTAAAACATAAGAACAATTGTGAGGATGGCACAAGACATAGCAATTTCATTGTGTTGTACACAGGGTCACTATGAGTCAGAAATGACTGGGTGACACCTACCAACAGAAGAAGTAGAGTACCCTGATGACCTAGTGGTTTAGGTGTCAGGTTGATCATCTCAAGGACAGTAGTTCAAAACCACCAACAGCTCCATAGGAGAAATATGAGGCTTTCTATTCTCATAAAAATTTAGAGTCTTGGAAATGCACAGGGAGAGGTCTATTCTGTCCTATAGGGTTGCTATGAGTCAAAATTGACTCAATGATTTTGAATGTAGAGAAGAATTGATGCATTTGAATTATGTTTTTTTCCAAGAATAGTGAAAGTACCATGAACTGCCAGAAGAATAAACAAATCCATGTTGAAAAAAGTACAGCCAGAATACTCTTTGGAAGTAAGGATGGCAAGACTTTGTCTTAAGTATCTTTAGACATGTGATAGGTTTTTTGTGTGTGACAACATGGCACCTGTGAGAAAATATGGGTGGAGTTTAGCCTGTCAACCAGGTTGCATCCTGATGAGCTCCATTGGAGGTGGGACCCAGATAGATAGCTCTCTGGAGGCTGTCCTATATCTCTCTCTCTGCCTTGACATTCCTGTTATTGGTCACTGTTTTCTATTGACCTTGGATCCACATGTCTTTGCACACACTGTCCTGTGTTCTTCCTGCATTCTGCACCATTACATGTGACTGTGTGAGTCTGAGGACGAGCTTATGGATTAGTATCAGGTTTATAGACGTGAGTTAGACTTAGCTG
The DNA here is from genome assembly GCF_000313985.2 of Echinops telfairi. NCBI lineage: Eukaryota > Metazoa > Chordata > Mammalia > Afrosoricida > Tenrecidae > Echinops > Echinops telfairi. Next base: position 37,238,289 of record NW_022111320.1, read on the forward strand.
GGATGTTTCCTTGATGTGTAATTACTTCTTGATATAAAGCACTTTCTTACACATATATGAATGTCACTGGATTAGTTTCTCTAGTCAAAACAGCCTAACACAGAGCACATATCATAAGAAACTAGTGCCTAAATATCATTCTTCTTAAAGTAGAGTAAGACCCTTCACAAGGTGGATTGACAGTGACTGCAGCACGGATCTCAAAGGCAACAACTATTCTGAGGACAACACATGAATAGACAATGGTTTGTTCTGTTGAACCTTGATTCACTATGGTAATAACCAACATGAGGGCACTTACTAATCATGTAACAGCTGATCAAAAGCCATATCGAAGCTAATGTGACACAACCCTTTCTTCAAGATCCTAGGGAACAGGGTATTGCTTATGTGATATATTGATATCTTAATTGCCTAAAAGAGTGCTGGTCTTAGAAGAGGTGCTAAAAAATATCATTCTTTTTTCAAAAATCATTTTATTGGAGGATCATACAACTCTTATCACAATTCATACATCCATCCATTGTGTCAAGCACATTTGTACATTTGTTGCCGTCATCATTCTCAAAACATTTGCTTTCTACTTGAGCCCTTGGTATCAGCTCCTCATTTTTGCCCTCCCTCCTCCACCATTCCTCCCTCATGAACACTTGATAATTTATAAATTATTATTATTTTGTCATGTCTTACACTGTCTGATGTCTCCCTTCACCTACTTGTCTATTGTCTGCCAGGGAAGGCTTTATATGTAGATCATTGTGATCATTTCGCCCTTTCTCTCCCAGCTTCCCCTTCCCCTTGCCCTCCTGGTATCGCTCGCATTATTGGTCCTGAGGGGTTTATCTGTCCTGGATTCCCTGTGTTTCCGGCTCTTATCTGTACCAATGTACATCCTCTAATCTAACCGTATGTGTAAGGTAGAATTGGGATCATGATAGTGTGTATGTGTGTGGGGGGGCATTAAAAATAGAGGAAAGTTGTATGTATCATTGGTGGTATACTGCACCCTGACTGGCTCGTCTCCTCCCCATGACCCTTCTGTAAGGGGATGTCCAGTTGACTGCAGATAGGTTTGGGTCTCCACTCTGCACTCCCACTCATGCACAATGATATGATTATTTGTTCTTTGATGCCTGATACCTGACCCCTTTGACAGCTCGTGATCACACAGGCTGGTATGCTTCTTCCATGTGTGCTTCTCAGCTAGATGGCCACTTGTTTATCTTCAAGCTTTTAAGACCCAGATGCTATCTATATCTTTTGATAACCAGGCACCATCAGCTTTCTTCACCACATTTGCTTATGCACCTGCTTTGTCTTCAGCAATCATGTCTGGAAGGTGAGCATCATAGAATGCCAGTTTAATAGAACAAAGTGTTCTTGCATTGAGAGAGTACTTGAGTAGAGGCCCAATGTCCATCTGCTACCTTATACTAAGCCCATATATGTGTACTTAGATCTGTTTTCCCATCGTATATAAATATATTTATATATGTACCTGCATATATTTAGACCTCTACAAATGCCCTCTGCCTCCTAGTTATTTCCTCTATTTCCATTTACTTTCCTCTTGTCCTGCTATCATGTTCAGCATTCATTTGGGTTTCAGTAATTCTTATCGGTTACATTGTCCTTGATCAAGCCCTACCAGGCCTCCTATACCCTCCTCACCATCAATTTTGGATCACTTGTTGTTCCCTTGTCCCTGGGTTTGTTAACACCCAATTCTTTTCCCCTGCCTTTTCTTCTTCCATGTCCCCCCAGAAATGCTGCTCATTGTTTTCTCCTCCAGATTCTTTATCCTGCCTATCTTATCTAGATAGACCTGAAGAGATAATAATTTGCATGAAAAACAAGACAGAGCAAAAGAAAACAAAACAAACTAGCAACAACAAAAAAATCAACCAAAAAAAGAAGAAGAAAAGCCTGTAAATAGTTCAAGGTCTGTTTGTTGACCTTTAGGAGTCTTTTAAGGTTGAGTCTGATGGGGTGCCATGACCTGGCCCCAAAGTCTATTTTTGGTATTCCCTGGGGACTTTGTTGCTCTGTTCCCCTTGCTGTTCTGTTGCACACCCTTAGTGTTTCGCCTCAGGGTGGTGGGGTCAGATCAGGTGCAATTCCTGCCCTGTGTCCCCAGTGTTGTCCCCTGTAGTGCTATGGGTCAGTGAGGGACCTCATGTCTCGTAGTGAGGCTGGTCCTATGGTCCTCTCTGTGCTTTGGCTGCTCTTAGTGGGAATATCATCCTCAGGGCTTGGTGGACTAGGACGTGTTCCATATTCTCTTCCTCTCCCTTCATTTGCTCCTGTGTATTCTAATCAGACATGTCCCTCTCCCTGAGCTGTAGCTTCAGTGCTGTCCTCTGAAGTGAATTCTTCTACGGGGAGTGGGTGCTGTCCTTGTAGTTCGGATTGTGACCGGCCCCTCAGAACTATCCACGGGTTCCCTAATCCACGCAGGCATGTTACATTCACGTCTTGGAGTGTCAATTTGAAGTCTGGTCCCTCGTTCCCTGTGGAGATATAAACAATACCCACCCCTTGGGTGGGTTAGTGCCCTGTTTTCCTACTACCCATGTCTTTTTTTGTCTTTTCCCCACTCCTTGGCTACCATATGTATCTCTGGATTTGGTCTGGCCCCTACCATACTTCTTCCTTCATTGGCATAACATTTCACAAGATATAGGACATGCAATATTTCTTTAATTAAGGTTTTTGGGGACAAACCACTCTTGGGTTTTACATAAGGTGTTTTAGATGCAAATTAGAGTAGACCTGAGAGCTCAAATATATTTGGTGCACTCTCAAGGGGCCACAGTTTAGTACATATAATAGCCTTAAAAACAGATTTAGTCTGAGAACTCAACAGCAGGGCTCACTGCAGTCTCAACATCCTAAAGGATGTCTGGAACATGGGGAGGAGAAGACATATCTGTAGGTCTTGTTTTGCCAAAGAGGCACCGAGGACATGACTGGTTCATAGAAGATTCCTAAAACAATAAAACAATATGTTTGTTTATGGATCTTTAGTTTTTTTTCAGTAAAGGTGTCATATCCTCATAAATGATGTGTATTTATTGTGCCTGGCACATTTTGTTTTATGCAATGATGCGATAAAACTGTAATTGAAATTTAATTAACTTTTAATTTAAATTCAAACCTCTATAATATCATTTTTCTATTGCAAAAATAAAAATAAAGCTAAGTAAACTGTCCTTACTTTTATAATTCTAAAATAATTTGAATTTATGAGTCTATGTAAAGTCCTTGATCCTAATAAATAGCTGAGGACATCA
>NW_022111320.1:37243142-37246933 GCF_000313985.2 Echinops telfairi
CTTTAATGAATAGTGAGGAAGTACAACAGAACAAAACAATGACCTATTTTGCATCATCCTCACATTACAGATATGTGCATGTCTATCATTGCATCTGTTCCAATTCATCTGACAGAAGTGCTCCCTCCCCTTCTATAGATTTATATTTCACTAAGATTATGCCCTCTAGCAGTGATTGATTTTCCCGAGTAACATGTCCAAAGTGAGTTGGGCAATGTTCTATGGTGACCCATAACCCCCCCATCCCGCCCCACTGCAATTAAGTAAATTATGACACATAGTGACATTACGTAGGGTGTCCAAAACCATACATCTTTATGGGAGCGAACAGCCTCACTTTTTCCCAGTAGAATGACTGGTGTGCGGGAATCATTGGCCTTGTCATTAACAATCCAATGCCTAACCCACTGTGCCTTTAGGATACTCTTGTGTGTTTCACAGGATTTCTGTTACACTAGAGCAGCGGTTCTCAACCTGTGGGTCATGATCCCTTTGGGGGTCAAATGACCTTTTCACAGGGGTCACCCAATTCCTAACAGTAACAAAATGACAGTGAAGAAGTAGCAACGAAAATAATGTTATGGATGGGGGTTCACCACAACATGAGGAACTGTATGGAAGGGTCTCAGCATTAGGAAGGTTGAGAACCACTGCCCTAACGACACAGGAGTTACACATTGGGTGCTAATTTCAAGATCAGCAGTTCCTAATGCACAGCTGCTCTTTGGACGAAACACCCGGCTTTTCACTCCGGTAAAGAAATAGTCTCAGACACCCATAAGGGAAGTTCTTCCCTATTAGAGTCAACCAGATGGCAGTGAGAGAGGGACCATTTGTAAGGGAATCACCAGGCCTTTCTTCCTACTCTTTGTCCAGAAATTATGAAGGAACCTGTCCACAATACTTGACTTTGCTGGTATTTGAATTATCAGTGATATAATTCGCAGCGTCATTGCAAGGTACAAGCGACCCATAATGTAACAAAGTGAGAAAAGGATGGTGGGGGCTCTCTCCCTAATTTGTCATACTTCAAGTCTATGACCATGAAATACCTATAGATCACATTTTTGTTCTGTCTTTGATTTAACTAAAAATACTTATTCGATACACTCAAATCTATTGCTTAATATACCTTTCCAAAGGTGGGGTCCCATACATATGTCATTTTTAAAGATATTGCAGTGGGTGTACAATTAAATTAAGCTACAAAATGAACACCACACACCTGCATAATACTGTTTTTCTGAATTTATCTAGGATTTTTATGTACATCACATACAATAAGAATTTATAAGTTCTGAGTAGATTAGTTTCTCCCATTTCAGTACATGAAATCAAGAGAGCTCCTCTGCTTATCAATGTGCATTTTGTTTTACAAATATAGGAAATTTGCAAGGCATCCTTATTTTCTTTTTAATACTATTTTATTATAATTTCTGTTTTAGAAGTTTTCAAAGGAAGGTTCCCATCTAAAAATTACTACACATATAGTTTGGAGACATTGCTTACATTTAAAAGAATGTTTTCAGCATTTTCATTAATTCCTGTTTAGATGTTTTTAATCACCCCAAGATTTTAGTCCTTGTATACTATGGTCCAGCTCTACATTACCGTGTTCAGCCATAAATATTATTAGTGCCTTAGTCTTGTGGGGGTGGAAATTAGAGAAAAGGTGAACAATTTAATTATTGTTTTGAGTCAATTGCTTGTAGCCTATGAAATTTTTACATTAGAACTCAACATATCAAAATTTGCCTTTCAGAATTTAAACATATTACTGATCATATCTGGAGAAAAATTAACCTATGCGTATTACCTCTTTTGTTCTTTCCTGTGATGCCATTGAGACATTGTTTGTCATGTTCTTAAGAATATATACAAACATTTTATGATGTTAAACCTCAGTCACACAATTCTTTCACAGTTCCTTTTTTTCCCCACTTAGCACTCATTTCACGTTGTTAACATATTTTATTTTCTATTTCCTTTGAGTCTTGTTGTTCTGGCAATATGATGCAAAGTCATTTGTTAACCCACGTACCAGACAGAGCTTCAATTTCTCTTGTGAGTGTCTGTTGTAAAATCAAGTGAATCTTATAGGCTTAAAAGAAAATTTCCTCCCTAATATTTTTTTCTCATGAGAATTGTTTGCATATATATTTTTTAATTTTACAAGTGAAGAGGAAATGTGGATCAGGGAAGAAAATGCTTTCTTCCAAGAATACATTTAGCAAACGGGTTATAGGATGACTGTTAATTTAATGACCCTACTTCATATGTAGCCTAGTTCTGACAAATGCCAATTATCTATTCTGTATAATACAAGCTCAATTTTCTTATTTTTTGAAATCTATTGATTATTTATTACATATACTATGTGTGGTAGCTACATAATCAGTTGTCCATTTGAGAGTGAAGGGGTGGAGTTTAGCCTGTCAATCAGGTCACAGCTTGATGACCTATGGAGGTAAATAGCTCACTGGAGGCAGGACACACACTTACTCCATGCAAGACATTACTGATGATGAGCCTGATGAAGCTATGCTGATACAGCCAAATTCCTGGGAGCTGGAGGAGCCATGTAGAGACCCCTGCCAGCACTGAGATGTTTCCACTGCCAATGGATCCCTAATACTTTCCACCCACTGGCCTGTGATCTTCCTGCATTCGGCATCATTGCATATGTTGCGTGAGTCTGAAGAGGAATTCATAGATTGGTATCGGACATATGGGCTAATATTGGACTTATGGTCTTTATATGGGTTGGGCTGGGATATTTTCTCAATATTCAGTTGCTATTGTATATATAGCTCTTTCTTATACACATATGAGTGTCTATGAATTGTTCCTCTAGTCTACCCAGGCTAACAAACTATGATAAAGTAAAGATCATACAATTTTAGAGAAATCCAGAAATCTGAAGGGGAAAAACAAAGCCTCTTCTAATCTCTTTCTTTGAGATCCCTGGTAGTATGGAGGTTACATATTTGAGCTGCTAACCACAAAGTCAGCAGTTCGAAGCTACCTGTCACTCTGCAGGAGAAAGCTTGATTGTGGTGATGATTGTACAACTCTTCTTGATATGATTGAATTGTTAAATTTTATGATGTGTGGATGATATGCCAATAAAACTGTTTAAAAAATCACATGAATGGATCTTGGTAGATCCTCGTCCAGGACCTGGCATCTCTCTGCAGGACATCATATCACATGTGTTATTGTACTAATCATGTATATTTGACTGACCTTTTTTCCTGTCTTTGGTGTTCCAGGCAGAAATCCAGCTGGATTTTAGATTTTGTCCTGCAAGGCATTACATACTTCATAGGTCACATCAGAATAACTCAATCTGGAAACCCCACTAAGTGAATTGGGCTTTACCTTAACCACCCATTGCAATTTAAAGGAACCGAAATAGCCCTTTGGATGTAAAGATGAAATGCCCTAGTTTGAAAAGAAACAGAGGACAGCCATCCCCAAGTCATTAAGATTTGTTTAAATCTCTGATGCTTCCGAGGTTGCCAAATAATTGGCAACATGACACTATGTCTTTGCTATTCCTTCTTTTCTTTTTTTAAAAATAATTTTGTTGGCATCTACTTCATATGACATACAACTGAATTATTCGATCTATTAATAAGACTTGTATAATCATCACTAGAATCAATTTCCAAATTTTTCTTTTCTTTTTGTGTCATTAAAAAATTTATGATGTCTAACCCTTGTTTTTAAGCAGTTTTCTGTCGATTAAGTATTGTAATCTGTATAAATGAACCTTGTTCAAATTTTAG
>NW_022111320.1:37247310-37255645 GCF_000313985.2 Echinops telfairi
GTATCTGAAGTCTTAAAGACTTGCCTTAAAACAAACAGTTATCTAAGTGAGAGGTCAGCTAAGTCTACATTGAAGAAGCACAGTAACCTCTGTGATCTAAGGATTGTTAATAATAAAATCCATGCTCAGAAGAGGGAGGTGATACTAGAGCTAAAATTCTGAGCACTGGGTTTACAGAATGCTATAGATAACGTTAAACGTTCAAAGTTGATTTACGGAGCCCACGTGGATTAAGCCTCCACTGAATTCCTTCTGTCCACTAACTAGGGATGTGAACAGGCTTACCCTCAGGCTGGGTACATTGAAAAGTGGATTGTCACCATCCCCAGCCGAACTGGAGAGGGGAACCCTCCCTTAGATGCTTTCGAGGGCGTGTCCATGATGGAGATCACCATCCTGGGGTTGAATAGTCATGAAGCATGGCTTGATTGCCATGGTCAGAAGGGCCTGCACTAATCTTCTGTCTAATGAAATGTATGTGTCTCAATCACAGTCCTGTTTCCATTTATGTAGTACCACCTGCAGCTGTGATGTGTTGATATGCTGCCAATCAGCTTTTGTGGCAATTTCTTTTGTCCTCCATGTCTAGTTTAAGTCTCATTTCTCGGTAAACCTTTGGATATCATTATTACCTCATGTTAAAGATCTCCCTCCTCCAGAAACACTACAATAACTACCCCTATAAAGCTGCCCTGATTCACAATAAAAGTGGGGGGGGAAATGTTACAGTTTCCGAAACCCACAAGGTCGGTTATACTTTATCCTGCAGTGTCACTGAGTCAGCATCTATGACACAGCAATGGACTGAGTTTGAATGGCTCCGTTTATGATGAATTACTGTGAACAGTGCTCCATTGTGTGGCTTGTGTTTTACATAGTTGTAAAGATATCTTTATGTAAGCATCTTATTTTTATTTTTTCATATTATATACAAAAAAAACCATGTTATAAAAATTTCCCTAAATGCCTCTTTAATGTCTTTGCAATAATTAGGTATACCATAGTTTACTTAATTTTTTGCTACTTAAATTGAGATAGAAGATAAGACTTTGGAAGAATAATGTGAGTTTTAAAAATTCCAAATGCAATTTGGGTATCTACTCAATTTCTCATTTCTATACAACAGGGAAAGTTATTTTATTTGTATAGTTTCTTTAACCCAAAATATAGAATCTTTTTATAAAGCCAATAAATTTCATTTGATTGTTTGATATGATTTCAGATGATTTCCTTGAGTAAGAAACCTTCTTCTTACCTAAAGAGATTAAAATATTGTAAATGAATTCATCCACCATAAAATATGGGTTACATAGTTAAAAATAATGTTCTCTCTTTGACAATTAGATAAGGATTTTTATGTTCTCCCTAGTTTAATGTTCTTTAAATTGTTATTGGCAGAACAATTCTTAATGTAATAAAACATAGTTTGGCATTTGTTATCTTTTTTTCTTGATAGCGGAGTCCATATCCTTTCTATGATTATAAGCTTATTTCCATAATAACAAAAACAATACTTATCTTGATCTTGATTATCTACAGATCCTAGTCAAGTACCTATCACATTTTAGGTGGAAGCTACATCTGCCCTCCTCTGGCAACACCAGAGGAAAACAAACAAACAAACAAACAAAACCCCTCACTGCTGTGGAGTCAATTCTGACTCATGGTGAACCTATAGGACAGAGTAAAGCTGCTCCTTGCGCATTTCTGAAACGATAACTCTTTATGGTCATAGAAGGGCTCATCTTTCTCCCTTGTAGCTGGCTGGTAGTTTTCAACTGCGGACTGTGCACTTAAGCAGCCCAGTGTCTTACTACACCACGAGGGCTCCCCACTAGGCCAACAAGAGAGTCCAATTCCACATCAGCACAAGCCCGGTTGCCATGAGGCTAAGGTCAAACATGTCTTGACCTGCCATCCTTCTTTCACCCTAGTCTGACCCCAACCATTTCTTTCACAATACTTCTCTGCTGGGTTGGATAATCTGTGCAATGACCACAGAGATTCAGCCAAAACTGACAATTATGTGGGTTTAGGGGGGAATTTGATATGTCTACAAGCCAGCATCAGAAACATAATGGATAGCCTTTGGTCTACCACAGGCTTCTTCTTAGCCAGCAGCCAAGCCACTCTCTGGTCCTTAGCCTCTCAGCCTCGGGGCGCTTTGTCAGGAAGCCCATCACATTGCCTCACTGCTGCGCAGTCTCAGCAGCGTGGCTCCTCTGTTCTGGTGCCCCTGGTCTCTGAATGGCATAGCCTCCACTACCTATACTCTGACAGGCAGAAATCCTGAGCATGCTTGGAGAATTCTGCTGCACAAAACCTCTGTATGTTGTTAAAAACCTGGGATGCTTACTTTGATGACTAAGGTACACCTGATCCAAGCCATATTATTTCCTCTGGCCTCAAATGCGTGTGAAAGTTGGACATTGAATAAGGAAGACTGACACAAAACCAATGCCTTTGAGCTATGGTATTTACAAAGAATATCGACAGTACGTGGGTTGCCAAAAGAACAAAAATGTCTGCTTTGGAAGAAGCGCAACCAGAATGCTCCTTAGTGGCAAAGACGGCAAGACTGTGTCTCAGGTGCTTTAGGCATGCTATCAGGCAAGAACAGTCCTGGAGAAGGACATCGTGCTCGACAAAGTGGAGGGGAAACGAGAAAGAGGGTGGCCCTCAATGAGGAGGATTGGCACAGTGGTTGCAGCACTGGGCTCAAACATAGCCATTGTGAGGCTGTTGCAGGTCGGGAGGTGATTTGTTTTGTACATAAGGCTGCTATGAGTTGGAATTGACTCGATGGACCCTAACAAGAACAGAAGCAACAACGTCATCATTTGATGAGAATGACGGAGAAAGAGATAGGAGAGCCATATTATAAAATTTAACTTGCCACTGTAGGCAATTAATACATTTATGTCAAAATGCTAACTGTATTTTCTTATGCCAAAATTTCCAAATGATAAAATAACGCACTGAAGAATTTGTAGAACAGAGAGACAAATCATGTATGTACTATAAGAGATCTGCAATCATGTTCATATTGAAAGCACAGAAAAATGATTAGACAGGAACCATAATTTTAAATACATGTATAGCAAAATCCATATGTAAGTTTAATACCATCGTACAGCTAGAAATGCTGGGACTGTCAACTCCCCTTTTCTTTTGCATTTGCGAATTCAAGGCAGATAAAAAGCATTGGTCTGAATACCTCAAGATCAGAAGTTCGAAACCACCAGCTGCTTCCCAGGAGAAAGAAGAGACTTTCTACTTCTGTAAGGAGTTACAGCCTGGGAAATCCCCGGGGCAGTGCTACGCTCACTCTCATAGAGGGTTGTGATGCTTGAGAACCAACTTAATGGCAGGGAGTTTGTGTGGGGGGTGGTTTTTATGTTTTTTTGGTGTGGATATTTTTTCCCAAATGAAAAAAACTTTTTCAATGTCAATGATAGATAAATGACACTCTTCTGCCTGATGGTTAAGAGGTATTCTTTGCTTCATGGGAACTCTTTTGCAGTTTATGCGTATTATCAAATTTTAGGTGTTGAAACAGTTTACAGGATGTTTGCATGTATAGGATGTGTCCATTCACGTGTACTGAGGTCACTGCAATGAAATGGTAGAGTATAGAAATAAGAAAATGTTTTATAGTTGAATCCGAAGGAAGACCTTTAAGCCATAACGCATGCTGATAATCATGAGGATTGACTTGAATTTGGGATATAAATAACACTGGATGCTTATCCCAAATGTGCCACTTACAAGTGGTGTGATTTTAGGTATGTTTCTTAACCACACTAATCTTCAGTTTCCTCTGCTTTGAAACAGGGGAAACAATAATGCCTATTACATTGCTATGATCATTGAGTGAAGAAATTGTTTATGAAGTACTTGTGGGCTCTTCATTGGGTCTAGAAGAAACATATTCTTTATTTTGTTCCATCACAGAGGTTAGTGGCAAATGAATGGTATGAATGCAGCCTATTAAAATAGGAAGAAGAGGGAGGTTTGATTCTAAATATTTTGGATAATTATTTTCTGCAACCCAGTTAAGTATGAGCCAATTCAGCATTCTTCATCTCTCTATGCATAATTTTCTGTTCACCCACCCACAGAATTCACATGTGCACACGGTGGAGAGAGTGAAGTTGAATTGATACCTGATGACCTAGAAGAAACACCGGAAAGAGAGAAGAAACACACCAACTTCACTTTGTGCAATGTCTGTAACATTCAGCTGAATTCGGCTGCTCAAGCACAAATCCATTACAATGGCAAATCGCACCAAAAGAGGTTAAAACAACTCAGCAATGGGATGGTGAAAAATGACACTGGTAAGCCTTTCTAAAAATATGTTTTCAATGTTATTTCATCGTCTCCGGTTCTTTGTGTACCTGCAGATGTGAAGCTAAAAGAGTGGGTTAATCTTTGTTTTTGTGCTCCGGGCAACCCGTCCCAGTCCCCCAAAACAAAACAAAACAAACAAAATTCACTAAAGAAGAGCTTGACCAGAGTTATTTCAATAAATCACTTCTTGCGATTGTTTTGGGGTGGGGTGTTTGCTTGTCGGATAGATTTGATTATAGTTCCTTGTGGTTATGAGTCACCTGAAATTTGCTATTATGAGAACATTGGTGAATGAGTTCGTCAAGGTTTGCTTGGAACGTTCCCCTGAAGTGCAGTCTTTCACCCTGTTTCTGGAGCAGTGCCATTGTGGTTGTGATCTTGCTTGTTACTGTTCTTGTTTGGGGAGAGGAGGCTTTGACTTGTTAGGAAGAGAGCCGTTGATTTTGGAAAATTGTATTTCCTAAGTATGTGTTTTGAGCAATAACATATTCTAGATTTGTGAAGATAGAAAATTTATATTTGTTAGTGAAAATTCATGGGATCTGTAATCACTTTAGACTACTGTTTTAAAGCGTCTGTTGAACACACGAGTAAATAGATTGTTTTATATGCTTTTGGAAGCAAATGGAAGGTTATTAGGAAAACCACAGAGGTGAGGGAGCTGAGGACAGATGCCATAGCAATTAGAATGAGTTACAGTCTTGTATGCAGGCTGGACGTTTCCGATGATAAGTAAAATATGCTTTATCTAAGCATTTATGCCATTAGAAATGAGACTTTATAATCAATTGTGAAATCTGACTTCATGAGATTGTGTGTGTATATTTATTTTAAAGATGTCATATATAAAGGTATTTTATATAGCTATTAAGGTTTTCATATCTAAATGGAATACATACAAGCATACCTTCATGAAGTCAAATTTCACAACTGTGAAGTATATCTATCTATCTAGATATATTAAGATATATATGTACATATAAAAAGATGTGTGTATACATATTTATGTATAATTATGAATTTTGCTTTAAGGCTATCAAACAATAATAATGATAAAAAGTTCTAAATACAAATTACTTCTACCTTGTTTTTAGATTTTCATGGTATGAATGAGAATATTTTAATGAAAATGACCCCATAAAACTTCTTCCCAATGTATGAGAGTTGGTTAATCATAACTCTTATTTGTTCAAGAGTAAAACATCCCTTCCCCACACAGAATATTACCAGAATGTCATTGAGAACTATTAAATTCTAGAGGCATCAGATAAAGCTAGTAAAGCAAATGTACTTAGTAAGCTATGATTAAGAATACGTTCATTCCACAATCTCTACTTTGAACTTTCTAAGGAAAATGTGTCACTTATCATCAAATATAGATAAAATAGTTGTAAATATCTATAATTTAATTCCAAGTTGTTCTTTGTTCTTCAGTTTCCTTTGTTGGTGAAGATGGTGTGGTCATTGTTATTTTAATTGACCCTCCTAGATATTTAAAAATCTCATTTAGAGCTGTGAACTAAAAGCATGCTTTGTTCAGAAAGGCAAATAACAGCTCACCCCAGGACTGAAGAGTTCAAACCATAGTACCAGAAGTGAGAAATGAATATTTGAAATTTACCATATCGGTGCACTTATTTTTATTACTTCGCACTAAACCCTTTGTGCATATTTTATTTATTTCTTATGACTGATCTGAGCAATAACATATTCTAGATTTGTGAAGATAGAAAATTTATATTTGTTAGTGAAAATTCATGGGATCTGTAATCACTTCAGACTACTGTTATAGATGTGGACATTGAGGATAATGTAGATTAACACTCTCCTGAGGGTCACGCATCTACCAAAAGTTCAAGCTGGTAATGAAATCCAGATTTCCCCCAAATAAGTATTGTTTGGAATTTATGACTTTCTTTTCTCTAGGAGAGAAAATATAAAGCGATTCTGTTTTGTTTTTATTTAGTAAGGTTTGTTTCTGTAATCTTCTTTAGCAAGGTTTACACACTTTTACATATTACCCACAATACTTTGATCAATACGGTGTTCACTGAAATATTCTCAGTCCATTTTCTATTTGGATTAGTGGTTTCTAACACTTGGGAAAACAAACAAACAGCACTCTGCTAGTTAATTGGTCATCAAAAACAATCAGAAATGTCTTAAGCCATAATTTCATGGCTTAGAATTAGACTTCAAAGAAGAAACGGACATTGGAAGGCGAAAAGCCAAGAATCGCAGGGCTCGGGCCACATAGATGGGATCTACTAGCCAAGTAGGGTGTTGCTGAAGCTAGAAAGGACAAAAAGAATATTCAAGAACGTATGGTGACTTTGGCCTTAATCTAGACTACTGTTACACCCAAGAATACCTATATCCATTGATTGTCTTCTATATTGTGTGAAACTGAAGGAATCAAGATACAGTGATGATATTTTATTTGCTGATTTATTTGTTTATATTGAGATTTTATTTTTGCTAGTGTGAATAACGTTGGGATGAGCGTGAGTGTATATACATCTATTAGTGCAGTTGCTCTTATTTTTCTAGGACCTTTACCGAGAGAGGGGGTATTGCTAAATCCTATGCATTTCTATTTCTAACATTTTAAGGCAGCGCCATGCCACTTTCTATAGTAGTTGCCCCATTGTCCACTTTCTGTATATGATGATTCGTCTCTCCTCATTCTTGATAGCATTGTTTCCTGTTTGTTTTTTTAAACTATGTTCTTCAGGTGGGGGTAAGATGAAAACTTACTGTTGTTTGTTCCGAAATTGCACCTTTCCAGAGCATTCATGTGCATCATATACAGGCCATATGAAAGGAAACTTCTAATATCAAAAAGCAAAACAGTTGATAAATGCATAATACTGAGAATAATGGTCCAATCAAGTTAAAACATAGTATTGGATATGAGTTGGGGGTGGAGGAGGATGTCACAAGGGGTGCATTTTATGGATAATGTAACAACAGAGAGGAAAACAAATGATCTTTTGATCCGGAAGAAAGAACTTCAGTGGTTCATTCTTAAAAACGAATTCACTTTCCAACACAGTACAGCTAATCACCTGGCCCCTCTTCTCTTCAGTAGCCTTTAAGCCCCTTTAAGAAAATGGTCTTTTTTCTTTATGTCTGCACTGCTTATTAGGGAGCCCTCAACTTGAACTGAAAGGGGTTCTATGCCATGGTAATAGACTTATACGTTTGCAAGGTACTTTCACAATTGAGTTAATATTTTACATGGACTAGATTCATTGCATTTCCTTTACATATCCCCCACACCTCCCACCTCTAAAAAATTCTTAGAGACTTCTGAGCCGAGAGCTACTCATGGTTACTCCTTTACATACACTGAGGCCAAACAAAAAGAGGGATTTCATCTATCAATAGAACCTATAAACTATAAACTTAGTCAAAACTATAGTCTTTAATTTATTTTGAGAAAGGAAAATCGTTGTTTACTTGCGCTCCTGAAAAACGAATTTATGCTGATTTTCCCATCTTCATAAGTTTCCACGTCGATTTAAATTTCAAATAGGAAGCAATTAAACAGAATAACAATAATACCTAGGAAAGATGATGAAATAGAGATTTTTATCAAATTCATGCTACTTTTCTTATATTTTATTTTAGTGATTTAAGTAATGTGAACAGTAGCTTACTTTTATTCACTCAGGGTTGTCTAAATAGAAAGAAATCAATATTATTTCATTGCTGAATGATTGTAGAACAGGCATGCCTTGGGGCTTTCCAAATGTGCAATATGAGAGTGGGAATTAACCAGGGAAAGCACCATCACACCTAAAATATGGTTTCTGAATTTTCGGGCAAAATATGGCCAGGCACTTATTAGGGAAAGTGTTCTTCTGAAAATCGCAATGAAAATACACATACTTTAGGATCATTAAATATGAAGCCATTGTGGCCAGGTAAGACTTCACTTTCTGAGTCAGATCCAATCTTAGCAGCTGAAAACGTATAT
>NW_022111320.1:37256246-37278170 GCF_000313985.2 Echinops telfairi
TACTGGGAGGGTGGAGGGAGGATGGGGTGGAAAGGGGGAACCAATTACAAGGATCTACATATAACCTCCTCCCTGGGGACGGACAACAGAAAAGTGGGTGAAGGGACACATCGGACAGTATGAGATATGACAAAATAATAATTTATTAGTTATCAAGGGCTCATGAGGGAGGGGGAAGTGGGGAGGGAGGGAGAAAAAAGGAGGAGCTGATGCCAGGGGCTTTAAGTGGAAAGCAAATGTTTTGAGAATGATGATGTCAGTGAATGTACAAATGTGCTTTACACAACTGATGTACGTATGGATAATAACAAGAGTTGTATGTGCCCCTAATAAAATGATTTTAAAAAAATCTTGTTTTTGCTTCTGTCAATATTGCTTGCATAATGATATATATATTTTAACTTACTTTTTTCTGCTTTCTGTAACCCTCTTGCTTCCTCAATGCTATAAAAGACTCAGCCAAAGGAACATCGGAACTTCAGCATGGTGGACTATACCTTTCACAGGTCCCCTCTGCAGTCCGGGATAGCCTGATCTAATAAGGACTTCACATAATCGGACTTGGACATTGTGGTCGTCTTCATTTACTCGAACCCACAACAGTAGCACATACTCACCTCTGAGAGGGCCTGTTGAGTTGAGCTTCTGAAGAATGCTGTTCTTGGTGATTTGAGAGTATTGCTTTCTCAACTAGTCTTCAGAATTGTCTTCAGTTAAAGCGAACTATTTCTCATGAGCTTCCTTCCCTCTGTGAGGCATCCTGCATCCAGGCCTCGGCAATGATGGGGTACAGTTCTGAAAAGCGGGTCAACATTCCCAAAAGGTCACTCTAGCTTGAGACTGGCTGAGGTCTCATTTGCAGTGGACTCACGGGACAGCCTTGCCTTCTTCTCAGTCCTGCCCTCTTGTACCAACTGCTGGTATAAATCCTCAGGGCGCTCTCTTGGCGGCCACCTCCATCCACATCTTCTCAGCTTCCTGGGAGTCCACACCAACAACCATTTCTGTATCTTATCAAATAATAAGAGAGAGCTTCAAAACATTGGTGGAAATGGTGTATTATCTTTTACTTCTATTTTCCAAGAATTTTCTGAAGCCCCTCTTATATTATGTATGTTTCATTGGTCGAAAGCAATAAAAATGATAATATCCTCACATGTAGCTACTATGTTCACATATATAAATGGTATATATACTTGACAATAGCTAAGAACAACATTGTATGTATTTATTTCTTGATGCAATATAGAAATGCTAGCCCAAATCCTAAAAATAAAGAGTAATCTTTCCTACTTTTTCATTTGACCAGGTAGCTTCTCTTCATGCATATAATGAATACTTTCTGGAATGACCACATTGTTCATATATTTCAAATTAAGCTCATTGTGTTCCACTGGTCTCCCTATTTCAGAGTCATGTGTGAATGTCACAGTCATCCGTCCAACAGATCACTCTTCCATCCTCTGTCATCGGACAGTGGTTCTTCAGACTCTGGATTTCACTATGACATTTCTGTTGTTCTGAGACCTCCAATAGACATTTCTATTTTTCCAGGCTGGGATGAAAGATGCTTTTGATTTTGCTGAGCTAAACACTTCTTCTGTTACTGACCCCCAGCTATTTAGTTGTCTAACCTCTTCAGACCCCCAGGTTGGCTTGCACGGAAGCCAGATTGACCAGTGGCTAAGGTAATTGATGACTTGCTAAGAAAGCATGGGCCTCTAAACTTCACTCCAGGCTTTTGAGCTCTCTGTAGCATCATTACCTGGTCTCATTGCAGAAGGACTTAAAACTTTACTCATACAGGAAGTGATACAGAAGAAGAAGTACAGTAATAATTTTCCTTAGAGATGAGAATAGTAATATTTTGTCTCCTGTAATTTTGATAGGATATCAGGTGAGGCCAGTTCCTGGAGAGCATTATCATTCTTGGGGATGTAGAGAGAGTCAGCAAGAAGAGGTGGCCCCTTAATGAGAGCGATTGGCTCAGGGTCACAACAGTGCACTCACAATGATGGTAAGGATGGTGCTACACTGGGCACTGTTTCCTTCTGTTGCAGACAGGGTCACCGTGGATCAGAACTGACTCGATGACACCCGACGGCACAACTGATGGGTAGCCTACGTGTTTGTGCAGAAGAAAGAGTTTCTCACTTTTCACATTGCATAAATATTTCTTTTCTACTTGAATGCACAAAACCAATGCATTAGTTAACAGGACATTTATGGCCACAGGGATAAATAGGAGGAGGGTGAAAAGGGACAACCAGGGCCAATTCTAGAAGGCTGGGATTATTTTCTGTTGACCAGTCATCACCCACTTCCCAACGTAAGCTTGATGGGTAAGGGCAGAACACTGTGGAACCCAGAAAGGAGAAATCATACAGAACGCTACTTTCAGAGAAGTTCTCCACACTCTAGAGGAATAGTCCCACATGATCTTTTAGGAAGAAAATTCCACCATGCCACTGACTTCAATGACCTTGCTCATCTTCCCTGAGCCTATACCCTGTGGGGGTTCTTCAATGAATAGAGTCTGTCATTGAGCAAGGCTGCCTATTGATAGGATCCTTATAGATGAGATTCTCAGATCAGAGGCCAGAAGGAGAGAGGAGTTAGAGGGTCAACAAAATATATAAATAAACTATAAGTAAGTAAAAATAAGTATGTAGTACATAGCCTTTCTCCCACAAACAAAACAAGACACTACCATCCAGTCAATTCTGACTCATAGTGATCTGATATAAGGCTTCTAAGATTGTATTTCTTTAAGGAAACAGACAGCCTCCTCATCTTTCTCCACTTAAGTGAATGCAGGATTTGAATTGGTGACTTTGCTATTAGCAACCTAATGCTTGTCCCACAGCACCTGCAAGACTCCTTTCCATATGATATGTATATGTAATATACACATCTACATGATTTGTGTGTGTGTGTGTGTGTATGTGTATACAAGGGAGTACCCCCCAAAAAAGAGAAAACAGCTCCACTGAGCAGAGCTTTCATAGTACACACTTTTCCCGCTAGGCGAGTATTGAGCAATTTGTTCTC
Organism: Echinops telfairi; assembly: GCF_000313985.2. NCBI lineage: Eukaryota > Metazoa > Chordata > Mammalia > Afrosoricida > Tenrecidae > Echinops > Echinops telfairi. The sequence continues at coordinate 37,259,298 of NW_022111320.1, forward strand.
AGTTAGTGTACTCTGTGGTGTCACCTGGGAATGTTCTCTCTGGTCACAGTGCATTTTTTCATAGAAGCAGTTTTGCTCAAACCTCATTTTTTCTTTTGCTTAAGAAACAGCATGCAGCTGTGAAATTTTATTCCCTGCTCAGGGGAAAAATGCCACAGAAACTGTTGTGATGTTGAACACAGCTCTATAAGGACAACACTATGGGAAAACTCAAATGTATAAGTGGTTTTCTTGTTTCAAAAAAGGTGAAATGTCAATTGATGACAAACCTCCTTCTGGATGTCCGCCAACTTCCCAAATGGGTGAAAATGTTGACTGTTAGTGCATTTGGAGTTAGTTCCATCAGTTCAGACTGTTAATCAAGCTTTCAATTTAGAGATTCTGAAAAGATTGCATGAAAGTGTGCAACAAAAAAAAGGTCTGATTTGTGGCAGACGGGGGGCTGGTTTTGCCACCATGACAATGCCCCTGCTCACACAGCCTCTCAGGGGGCTTGTTTTTGACAAAAACCAGCATGCCTCTCTTTCCCCATGTAACTTATCTGACCTTGCTTTGCGCAACTTCCTTTTGTTTCCATGAATGAAGAGGGTCATGAAAGGATAGTGATTTGACAACATAGAAGAGGTGAAGAAAAAAAATGAGGGAGGTGCTGTCAGCCATCCAAACAGATGAGTTTGAAAAATGTTTCCAATGGAATCACAGTTTTGACAAATGCATTTTGTGTAATGGAGAGTACTTTAAAAGGTGATAAGGTTGTTATGTAAAATAAAAAAATTAAATGCATACGTTTGAAAAAATGATTCAGTGTTTTTTTGCGGGGTATTCTCTTGTATATATGTATATACAGGTATATATATGAAAATTAATTTATAGGGATTGTGTTAGTTTAGGGTGACACTAAAGAAGCAAATCCAGAGACGCTTATGTGTGTTAGAGAGAGTTTTATATCCAAGAGTAATTGTATATTAAGCAAACATCCTGGCACAGTCCAGATCAAATCCAAAAATCCAATAGTAGCCCTTAGGTCTGATATAAGCCCCTATGTCCAATACTAGTCCATAAATTCTTCTACAGATTCATGCAGCACATGCAATGATGCTGAAAGCAGGAAGATCACAGGCCAGTGGGTAAAAAGTCTTGTGGAAACATCTCAGCACTAGCTGGGCTCTCTGTGTGGCTCCTCCAGCTCCAGGGTTCTGGTTGCCATCAGTAGAGCTTCATGTGGCTTGTCAACAGAAGGTGAAGCAGAGAGAGTGTGTGTCTCACCTCCAGGGAGGAAGACAGGAGTTTCCAGAATCCTCAGGAGACGGCCATGTCCACACAGATGCATCATTGGCTATGACCAGATTGACAGGCTAGACTCCACCCCTCTGTTCAAGTCAACAGGAGATTATGTAACTGCCATAGGTAGTTTATATACAGATCTTTCAAATAACAGCAAAAATTGCCATCCAGCCAATTCTGATTCAAGCAACCCCCACAGGGCTTGCAAAGCTATAAAGTTTCATAGAAGCAGATAACGTCGTCGTCTTTCTCCTTAGGTGGTTTCCTTTCGTTTCCGCTTTAATCTTATGGTATAACACTTATATAAATTTGACCTTCCAGACATTAAGAAAAATTGCTGTGTATATTGAAAAAGACAAACAAGCAACTCAGAAAAGAACAACTGCTGAGTTTGAAATGACTCTCAAAGAACTGGATTCATGATGCATGTTAAATTCCTGATTTCCTCATTATCATAGTAAACACATAGAAAAAAATAGAACAACAATCCTGTGGACTCAACATTACCAAAAATGGAGTTGTCATGTGGTAGGTTTGGAGGCTTTCCAAGGTTCTGTCAAGCAGAAATCTCTATGTGTGTGCCTGAAAATTGCCATCTTCTCGTTTCCGTTACTCTCAATAAACTGTCACAACTTGAAACCGTTTAACTATCTGCAAAATTGACTATCGTTTCAACCACAGGCTTCCGTATATACTCAAGTATAAACCGAGCTTTTCATCGCATTTTTAATGCAGTTTTTGTGGTAAAATTAGGTGCCTCAGCGGATATTCGGGTTGGCTTTTACTCGAGTATATATGGTATGTGGATATCTGTTAAATATGCAGTCAGCAAATGTCTTATGCTCTGCAAATGTTTCATTGTTATTAACTGGCACTGAGTAGATATCAAGCCCTGGTGACCCACAGAACCACTGAATTCATCGATTTGATATTTCGGGTACAGATTGTATGCCTGTTTTTGAAGGTGCTTCTGAGTAGGTTTGAACTGCCAACCTTTCAGATAGGAGTTCGGCGCTTAACTATTTGTTTAAGATGCAATCCAATTCCATGAGACAACACATCCTAGCTTTGGATATAAAGATATTTGAATTTGCTGTTGCTAAATAGTGTGTTTGAACCAGCTTTGTAAATCATGGAGTCTTAGTTTTCTCAGCTGTAAAAGTGTGAAATTAATAACTTAATAGGGTCACTGTAAGGTCATTGAGATAACATGTAGAAAACGTTGGCACCAGGATTTATTCAACACAAATAAATTCTGCTCCTGGTAGGATACCCTCCTCCTGATCCCCCAGGGCACCAAGGATGTTCTGGATCTGATTCTTGTTGCTCAGAGGTGGCCAGCAGGGAAAGAACTCCTGCTGTTCCCACCACTGAGCAGTTCTAGTTCTAGGACTCACTTGGTGGAGTTGGAAGCTTTGTTCAATTTTCCATGATAATGCTCCCATTATTGGAGCAAAGAATTGGGAGTTGGCCTCTTTAATCTCAGAAAAGGAGCCCTAGTGGCACCTTGGTTAAGTGCTTTGTCACTAGCCCAATGGTGGGTGTTCCAACCTACAAGCTCCTTGGCAGGAACAAACAAAAGAGATGTGACTGAGTGCTTCCAAGAGATTAAAGTCTTAGGAACCAAAGGGGCAGTTCTACCCTTTATTCAGAGTGAATTTGACAGCATGTGGCATGAAGGCCATGTCGATGTTCTGAGAGAAGATGTGCTCTTTGAACGTTATTCTTACCAGGGGATTTGTTTGTTTGCTTGCTTATTGTTTGGTGTGTTGGTTTTTAAATAATTAAATACTGCTTTGCACATAGTACTTTACTATCATGAAAAGCTGGGGAGTATGTTTTATTTGCACAGAAAGCATCTAAGGAAATAATTTCAACTTTCTTTACAAGTTGTGTCAACCTGTCTTAGATCTTTAAGTAATGAGATCGGTTTTCCTTTAAATATTTGGCTTCCAAATGGGTTACAGTAAATCTCTTAATATCTCTAAGTATTTATTGTACTCCAAATTGCTCAGGACATGAATCATCATGGCCTTGCTGTACACATGTGCTCAAATGAACTTGATCCATTTAACCTGCAGGTCAACAACACTCAACAATTTTTGATTCTTAAAATAAGTATGATATTGTCTTGCTTGTTTTCTGATTTTAAAAAGTGTAGCCAAATATAGTACAACCTTCTCTGCCCCTTCTTCTTCAAGAAATAATTTCAGAGATGTGAGCATGCCAAGATGAACACTTGAGGCCTCAGGTTTCCTACAAATGTATCAAATTTAAACAATGTGTTCTATGTGTGTTCGGGCTTTTTTATTCAGAAGTCGTAAGAAATTGTGTGCTGCAGAGTTCTCACGGACTCTTCTCCCAGCTTTTCCCACTAATAAAATTTTATCAAAATCAAAGTAATGTATCAAAATAGGATTTGGCATTGTTATCAAAACCATAAACAAACAATATGCTTATTTAGATTGTTTCAGCGTTTATATTAAAACATATTTCTCTATAATTTATGTTACTGTCACTACACACTTAGGAAACAGAATTGTTCTACCCCACAGAGCAGTTACCAACCTTTCCATGAGCTCTACTCCCTGCCCCAATAGCTATGGACCCTCTCTTTTTTATTGTCATGTTTTTTAATTTAGAGAATTTTGTATCAGTACAATATTATAGTGTATGTATAACTTTTTGCGGATGGATTCTGTGAGGCAGCATAATGACTTGAAACTCATCCAGGTTGTTACAGGTATCCATCAATAATCTATACTAAATAAATAATAATAAAAGGTTACATAATTCATCCCATCCACCTACTGAGTCGCATGTCCCTGCATGGCTGTGGTTTGTCCCTTCATTCCCCAGTTGAGGGGCTTTTATCTTTTACAAATATAGCTGCTAGGAAAACTGATGTATAGATTTTTTGGTGGACAAAATTTTTCAGTTCTCTAAGATAAATACTTGGGAGTTTAATTGATGGCTTATATGTTAAACTTTATTAGAAATTTATGTCTCCAGAGTGACTGCGCTATTCTATCTTCTAAGTAAAAATGTTGTAACAAAGATAATGACTCCGGGTTTTCTTTCTTTTTTTTAAAATCATTTTATTGGGGGCCCATACAACTCATCAAAATCCAGACATACATGCATTGTGTCAAGCAATTTTGTACATTTGTTTCCCTCCTTATTCTAGAAACATTTGCTTTCTACATGAGCCCTTGGTATCAGCTCCTCATTTTCCCACTCCCTTCCCACTCCCCCCTCCACCACAAACCCTTGATAATTTATAAATTATTATTATTTTGTCATATCTTTTTTTTCTAATTCTTTTTTTAATCATTTTATTGAGGGCTCATACAATTCTTATCACAATCCATCCATACATCCATTGTGTCAAGCACATATCCGATGTCTCCCTTTACCCACTTCTCCGCTGGCTGTCCCCCAGGGAGGAGGTTATTTGTAGATCCTTGTAATCAGTTCCCCCTTTCTACCCCACCTTCCTTCCCCCCTCCCAGTATCACCACTCTCACCAAGGGTCCTGAGGGGTTCATCTGTCCTGGATTCCCTGTGTTTCCAGTTCCTATCTGTACCAGTGTACATCCTCTGGTTTAGCCAGATTTGTATGGTAGAATTGGGATCATGATAGTGGGGGAGGAACCATTCAAGAACTAGAGGAAAAATCATTATTGCTACCCTGCACCCTGACTGGCTCGTCTCCTCCCTGCGACCCTTCTGTAAGGAGATGTTCAGTTGCCCACAGATGGACCCTGGGAATGACTCCACCTCTTCATCCACCCTTTCTATTGTTATTCTGCTAGGTACCGTGTAGCCCCTCCAGCTCACCCTCCCCAAGGGAGGAGGTTATTTGTAGATCCCTGTAATCGGCTCCCTTCCTTCTGCATGACACCAGTCTCACAAATGTTGTCATATTGAGCCCACGATTGCAATCACTGTGTTGTCCATCCCAAGGAGATGCTTCCTCTTTTCCCCTGACCCTGTATTTTACCACACATGGAGGTAGCATGATGCCATACTCCCTCCTTATGTGTTCCATGGCTTAGCTAATAACTTCCAAATGTCCTTTATCCATGCTTCATACCTTCTACATTCTAATTGTTAAAGGGTGTTTGCAGCTGTGTCTTTGCATGTTGAATCATGTCCCATGAGCAGATGAAGCTTTTCTCCATTATCATTGCAAAAGTCAACTCGACTTTGAGTGCCTCTGAACCTGAAGGGCTCTTTTTCCCACATTATGTCAGACAAGGTTTCACTGTTATTCATAGGGTTTTCAGTGGCTAATCCCTCATGTGTGGGTAAGCTATTTTCTCTAGTATTTTCTTGTTTTAAATTCTGGAAGCTCCCCTGACACCTGTTCACCAGGTGACCCTGCTGGTATTTGAAACAGTAGTAGTATATCTTCCAGCATCACAGGAACACACAAGCCATCACGGTATGGCAAGCTGACTGAAATATGGTGTTGTTGTTGTTCGTGCACTTTGTTTTAACACGTACATAGTCATATCAGGAGCCCTGGTGGCATAGTGGTTACGCATTGGGTTTCAATTCACAAGGGCTGCAGTTTTAACCCAGTAGCTCTGCTTCTAAGAAGTAGTCTGGTTGTACTTCTTCCTAGACAAATGTATTTAGTCTCCGTCAGCCCAAGGTACTTCTGTTATTCTTCCCATGCTGTAATTCCAAAGCATCTATTCTATGGTGGTCTTCCTTCCTCGTGGCCCAATTTTCGTGTGCCTATGAGGTAATGAAAAGATCATGTCTTGAATCACCAAAGTGAACCTTAATATGAGTGATGTCTCTGCTCTTCAATACTTTAAGGAGGTCTTGTGCAAGAGATCTGCCCATTGCAATATGACATTCCATGTCTTGATCACTGGCTCCATCAGCATTAACTGGATCCTAGTAAAATAAAATCCCTGACAACTTCAATCTTTTATTCATATATCCTAGCTTCATTTATTGGTCTAGTTGTGAGTATTCTTGTTTTCATTTACATCGACTTGTACTTCCTATTGAAGAATGTATTCTTTGATCCTCATTCATAAGTGGCTCACATTATCTTCACTTTTGAGGTAGTGTCATCTGCATATCATAGGCTGTTAGTAAGTCTTCCCCCAACCCTAACACCACCTTCTTCTTTATATTGTCTAGCTTTTTAGATTATTTGCTCAGTACGCATATGTAATATGTATGGTGAATGGCTACAACCCTGAGACATACTTTTCTGGATTTTAATCTATGCAGTATTTCCTCGTTCTTTCTGAATGACTGCCTCTTGGTCCACGTGTTCCACATGAGCACAATTATGTGTTCTGGAATTCACATTCTTCTAAATTTTATCTATAGTTTGCATGATTCACAGAATCAAAGGCCCATGCAAATTCAATAAAATACAAATAAATATCTGTGCTTACTTGTGGCTGAGGAGTCTAGAGAAACAAAACCAGTGACACTCATATAGGTATAAGGGTATGTATGTGTAAGAAATAACCTAATATGAACAAATTTTATATCAAGATGACATCCTACCCCAGTTCATCTCATGTCCCTGGGTCTCATGTTAGCTGGAGCCCTCCTCAGACTCCCCTAGCTCTCGGCTGATGATGCGGAACAGTGAAGCGGGATGCAGGGAGATCATGGGACCATGGGGACTCAGTTGTGTGAGCACAAGGTCCGTTGGAACATGATGTTGGCCAAGAGCTTGGAGGTTGGTTCTCAGCGTCAGTGGCCCACATGAGGCCACCCGTGGAGGTAGACCCAGAGGTCAAGCAGGGAGGAAGGTGAAAGGCCAGAGAGAAGACAGAAGTTCTTACTGTCTCTTCTGAAAAAGCCACTTCCCTAAAGATGCATCATCAGGCTGTGCCCTGATGGATAAGTTGGTCTCCCCCTCTACACTTATTCTTACATGCAAAGTGACATAAGGGCCAACTGTGACAACATCCTTCCGACATTTTCTGCTGTTAGCCAAGATCTCTCTGATGTGAGCAATGCCATCCTTCATGCCATGTTCTCTTCTGAACCGGGTGTGAATTTCTGTAAGTGCCCTGTGGTTCTGAACTGCTACAAACATTTTTGAATTATCATCACCATTTTACTTGCATGTGCTTAGGTTGATGTTAGAGAATTTCTCTTCCTCTGTGAGGTCACCTTTCCGGGGAATGGGCACAGACATGGACTTCGTCTACGCAGTAGGCCAGGCGGCTGTCTTCTGCATTTCTTGCTCCAGATGAGTGAGTGTCTTAGTGCTTCCTCATTGGATTGAAACGTTTCCATTTGCATTCCAGCATTAACTGGAAACTTGTATTTTGCTGATCTCTTCTATTTGGTAGTGTTACATGTTATATTACAAGTGTACATTTTGAGTTAATTTCTAAGTGTGAAGTTTAGATTGAATTTCCCCCTCCCTAGTCATATCTAGGAGACCTGTTAACATAGTGCTCACAGGATGGGTGGCTAACAACCGGATCAGCAGTTCAAAATTACCTGTCACTTCTTAGGAGAAAGATGGGGCTCTCTACTCCACTAAAGAGTTACAGTCTTGGAAATTCACTGGGGCAGTTCTACCTCATCCCATAGGGTCACTTTGTGCATTATCTAGTCCGTGGCAGTGAGAGTTTGGATTGATAACTAATAACCTTGGTTGTGCTGTAAGAGAAGTATGGGACTACCCATTATATCCTCCAGCCATTCTGTGGGAGAATCTTGCCGCTACCTGCTCCTGTAACAGTGTACTGCCTCAGAAACCCTGTACTGGGTCAGTCTGAGCTCGGATCCACACAATAACAATTAGTGGGTATTGATAGCCACTTATGCAGAAAATCAACCTCTTTCGTTATCATTGTTTATGCACTTTTCCAAATATCTGTTGGCTTTAGTTATGTGGGTTATACTTTTTTATTTTATATTTGGTTCTGTTTCTATATTTTTTATCTTTCTATATACTTTTCATTTTGTTATTCTGTACCACCCATGCGTCATCTCAGAAGTTCATATGCAGGTCAAAGAATCCCTTTTCCAGCAATACTTTTTTTCGTAATCTTCTCTTCACACTGTGCTTGAGGGACAAGTATTACCCTTTGCTGTCATTTATTTAGTACAGGTACAGGGTCCTCCTCAGAGCTTCTTCCCCTGCGGGGTCTGCTAAGAAGAAGCAGATGCTGTCTCTGCTCATATTAGTGCAGGTGGGATGACTGAAAGGTGTATTCCTTGAGGCCTGGCTATCCAATCTGCCTTTCCCATCCCCGCCCCTCACTTTCTAGCATTTTCTGATTGTCATGTCATGTGTTTTCCTGGAGGTTTTTATTGTACTTAGCACAGCAAGTAGGGTGAAATGTGTTTCTTTAATCTTTCCACACACAAGAAATATGATCTCTATCAAGTATTAAAGTGATCCTTATTATTTTAATATGACCTCTAAGCTGCTTCTAGTGTAGCTAAAGTAAAATAATAGCAGTTGTTTTTAATGGTCTGTTTTTGTATAAATCTATCTTTTGCTCTCACTCTCTTTCCTGCCTCCAGAGAGAACCCAGAGATTGTTCAGTATTCTACCTCATAGTCTGATGGAATTGCTTTTTTTAAATTACAGAGTCTTCATGCTATTGAGTATGGTATTAAGGAAATTTTATTTATAAACATAAAAAAATGATTGTTGAATATATGAAGTTATTTCCCATAGCCAAAAGTTAATTTAGGAATTCAAATCCTTTGTTTATTGCATCAGAAAGGGAATATTTTGAGCTTCTGTTTTGTAAATTCATGTATATAAAGCTAAATACTGTTTTAATGAAAGATATGCTCAGCTCAGCTCATAAGACATTTCATAAACATCTAATATGTTAATCATTAGAAGAACTGTAGAGGTATTCTAATTTTTGAAAAAAGAGAGCAACTTAAAGCACCTTGAAAATATTAACACAGCCAAAATCTGAATCTATTAAATGATATTTCCATAAGTTAACAGAATTTTCATTGAAAAATTTGGAATAGTTAATATTTTCTTAAAATTTTAAATGCCTTTAACACTTTACACAAGGAGCATTTATTGAATTTTTAAGAGGAAGAACTTAATATGAATTAATTTTAAATATACACTTAGTGACTTTTAGACATGTTAAAATCAAAAGGCAAGGATAAATGTCTTTATCTTTCAGCAAAACAACATTTATTTTTAAGTATTTATATTTTAAACACTAAAATATTAGGTACTATATTTTGGCAAGATGTATGAATTTTTGTTGTTGTTAGATGTGTTCAAATCAGTTTTGACTGTGTGCAAAAAAAAAAGAAACATCTTCCCCTCCCCCTGCAGCCATGCACCCTCCTCATAATTGTTCCTGTGTTTGAGCCCATTGTTGCAGCCACTGTGTCAGTCCCTTCCATCAAAGGACTTCCTCATTTTCACTGCATAGCTACTTTAGCAAGCATGTTTCTCCAAGGACGGGTCTCTCCTGATCATATGTCCGAAATACACGAGATCAAGTCTGGTCATCCAGGTCAATAAAGAACCTTCTGGTTGTACTTCTTCCCAAACATATGTTTCTTCTTTTGGAAGTCCATAGTACTTTCAATATTCTTCTCCAATACCATGTTTCCAATGTATTTATTTTTCTTTGGTATTTCTTATTCAAGGCCGAATTTTCACATTCAGTTGATGATTGGAAATATCATGGCTTTAGTCAGATGAACATTAGTCCTCAAAGAAACAACTTTATTTTTCAACACTTTAAAAAAGTTTTATGATTTACAGAATGCAATGGATCATTGGATCTCAACGGTTGCTTTTATGAGCCTTGTTTGTAGAAAGAAGTAAAATGGACCACTTCAATTTTTCTCTGTTATGATGTTATCTACTAGTCCAGTTGTGAGGATTTGGACCCCTGGACACTCACCAATGACCTCATGGGTCCCACCTCAGTCTCTCTCTTCACCACGCTCACGGAAAGATCTTCATTCTCATCACAGACTCGAATCTGTCTTTGCTCTACCTTCCTGACCACATCTTTTCTGTCTTTTTTCCTGGTTTCTCTAAATATTCTAGATTTCTGAAAGTCGGAAGGCCACAGATCTGAGCCCTGTGGATTTTTCTTTTGTTTTATGCTCTTGAAGAAAATTTAAATTTTCTCTCCACATTGATGATTTGCATATTTACGTATGCATGAAACGCTTTCCAGAACACAGCTCTGGGAATGCTGTTATTGTCATTAAGTGCTGTCGAGTCAGTTTTGACTCACGGCAACCCTATTGACGATACATGGAGACACTGCCCAATTCTGCACTGTCATCACAACACGTGCTCTCGGAGCCTCTTGTTGCAGCCACTGTGTCAGTCCTCTGGGTGAGGGCCTTCCTTGATTCGCTGGCCCTTCTTTTACCAAACACCATGTCCTTCTGCAGAGATTACTCCCTCCTGATCACGTCCAAAGCCTCTCCGCCAGCCTGTGTAAGGAGCGTCTGGTTGTACCCCTTCAAGACAGATTTGTTCCTTTTCATATATCCATACTACATTCAGTGTTCATCACCAGCGCCGGGATGTTCATTGCTGACTCACAGCGACTCCCCCGTGTGTTTCCGAGACAGTAATTGTTTACAGGAGTAGAAAGCCCAGTCTTTCTCCCTTGGAGCTGCTGGAGGATGAACCGCTGACCCTGTGGAGATCAGTCCACCGTGGAGCCACTACCTCACCAGCTTTCAAAACACCATAATACGAAGCATGAATTCTTCTCTAGTCTTCCTTATTTACTGTCCATTTGTACATGCCATTCGGGTCAGTCCATACTGTAATCTTTCTAGTGTATCACCTCAAAATGTTTCTATTTTAACACTCTTTACAATATTACCCATAACACGCTATGATCCATACAGATGAATGCCTGTGCATAGTCCGTGAAAATGAAGATACATATTTTTCTAGTGTTCTCTGTTGTCACCCAAGGTTAATCTTTATATCAGAAATGAAATTCCCCATTCCATAGCATCTACTGGATCTGGCTTCAGCTCCCGCCATATCCCTGTCAGTGGCACAGTGTTTTATCTTGAACAACATTTGACTTTTGTGTGATACGAATGATATTATTTAATCAACCACAAATATGGCTCTCCTCTGCTTGGTTGGCCAGGCAGCTCTTTCAAATTTCTTGGCACATGTGTGTGAGCACCTCCAGTCGCGCATCCCTGTGTTGAAACATTTCGATCGGTTTTCCATGCATTCCTGGGGTCTTCCTTTTAGCCAGCGCCTTCAGTGAAACTTTGTCCCTTCAACAAAACCAGTTCTGGAGTATATGCTGCCTGGCAGACTGCTGACGAATTACTATTAGTACTATTATTTGTGTAGTGACTCTGTGTGTTTCTTTAATAGTCCTTCGATGTTCCTGTGTCCTTGTGTATTTTGCTCATAGAATCTTTCAGTATTCCAGCTCGAGGCTTGGATTTTTTCTTCAGTTCTTTCAGCTTGAGTACTATTGAACGAGTTTCTCTGTTTTGTTTTTAAACTCCAGCTCGGTCCACATTTCATTACAATGCATGGCTCTGTCTTCCTGAGCTGACCTTTGGGATTTTCTGGTCAGAGTTTTAATGCATCATTTCTTCCATTCTCTTCAGCTACCTGGTATTCAAGGGCAAATTTCAGCATCTCTTCTGACATTAACTCGGGTCTTTCCTTTATTTCTCATCTTTTAAGTGACCTCTTGCTTTCTTCATGGTTGATGGTTTATATGACATTCGGCCCTTCTTCTGCCATTAGTGTTCATTGTGTCAAGTCTGTTCTTGAAATAAATACAAAGTCATATTTTGAGTCTTATGTACTGATTTTCATTGTTTAGGTGCAACTTCAACTTGCATGTGATTATTGATGCTCTGTTCTGCAATTGGCCCCTGGCCTTTTTCTAATGAATGATATTGAGCTTATTCATCTCTATTTCCACAGATGTCTTAGATTTGGTCCTTTGTATTCCATCTGGAAAGATCTACGTACATAGTAGCCATTTGTATAGTTGGAAAGGCACTACTTGTAATGATTTGTAATGAATGAGTTCTTGGTATTACAGAATTATGTCTTGAGATCTCCAGGTTTGTTTCCATCACTAATGTCCTGTTTTCCAATAACTAATCTTCTTTTTGTTTCCAAATTTCCCATCCAATTACCAATAATTATTAAAACAAGATCATTCATATACATGTATAACATATATGATAATGAAACCAACTTCATTTCACCCTTAAAGTCTGTTCCTCCTATCGCCTCAAAAGCTATCTATCATTCACTCTATTCATTTTTATTTACCTTTATTCCCTTACATCTTTCTCTTCCTTTAACTTCTCCTCTCATCCCATCCCATCCCCTCTCAGTCCATTCCATCTTACCCTGCTCTATCCAACCTCAGCCTGTCGGAGTCTAGTTATTCCCCCAACAATCTAGTCTCAACCCTAGGACTGTTCTTATCAAAACACACGTCACCTCATACTCTTTCTAGCCCCCAGTCCTCAAGTGGTTGGTCAGTAAGAATAAAAGTGACCTTCTCACCGTGGCCTCCAAAGTTCTAATAATTTCATTTTCTGACATCTCTCATTTCTCTTTTTTTGCTCATTTCCCTTTCACCTGCTAAAGCATTCTGCAATTTATGTTTTCAATGCAGTCTAAACAAGGTCGAACCTTAGAGTCTAACTTAGAACTACAGCATCAATTTACCACAAGTTTCTTCACCCAGATGACTCATTCCTTCACTATCTTTAGGTATTTGTCCAAGCATCAACGTCCTGGTAGGGATTTCATGGCATTGTTAGAGCCCCAAATTCCAATTGCCACTTCCATCCAGATATCCTATCAACTTTCAACAAAGTATATATTTTGCTTCTTTTCCTCGACTTGAAATTCATCTCCATAAAGACAGAGAGTTTAGTGATTTTTGTTTATTGCTGTGTCTTTAGTGCCTTTCATAGATCCTAGTACATCGAATATGCTTTCTACTATTTCACGAGTGTGTCAACAGATTGAATTAATTCATTATGCATGGAAAATTACTGACGGCAATTACTTTAAGTCTATTTTAGAGAATACTCTCTGGAAGTGAGATGTGCAACTAGCTACTCTGCACAATTCAGAGCTGATTATAGTAGGAAAAACAAATGATTTTTCTAGAGTAAAAATGGAATCATTTGTGGGGCTTTAGAAATTATGTTTTTGCCACTTACCTAATTTATTTAAAACGAAACCCACCAGCCAACAGCGCTCCTGGTGTTCAGGGGCAGAGACGTGATGCTCAGTAGGCATTTTCACTGTCTGCTCTTGCTGAGTATCCTTTGTGCGGTGTTCACACGCTTCCTCAGGCCACGCAAGCTCGCCATCTCAAAGCATTTTCTTTTCTCCTTTAAACAGGTCACCATTTTAGGATTCTTTAATCAATGCCTTTTTCCATTTGCATCGTATTAAGAGGCAATTTAAAAGTTTAATCAACGACTTCAGCAATTGTTGCTGATTATGCCTGCTGAATTAAATTGGGGGGGCTGCAAACTGTGAATTGATTCATGTATGAGATCCGGTGCGGTAGGAAATGAAGAGAAGCAGGCTTCTCTACATGCCGTAAGCACGGGGTATTGATCTATTTGCCTTTGTGCCTCAGTGCTTGACTGGTCGATTCTTTACAGATCACTGAGGCAGGGAGTGTTCAGGAGCAGGGGCCAGAGAGAGGTTGGATTCACTGTTCTTAGAGCTTGCTTTAATGATCGAGCTGATCAAGCGAAAACACCTGCTTTTAAATAAACATGTATGTCACAGGGGGCAACAGACAGGTTTCAGAGGAGTTTCGCGAATCAAATTGGTATATTCATAATTTTGACATAAAACACACTGACATGGATTTATGTTATTTTCAATAGGCTTTTAGATGTCCACTACAGATCAAGTACAAAGCAAAGCAAAGTTGATGTTTTGCGTTTTGGTTAAAAACAATCCAAAAGAACGAGCTGCCACTGAGTCAATTCTGGCTTGTAGGCACCCTCCCAGGTGAGGTGTGAGCTATGCACTGGGGGGACCCTGAGGTGTGAAGTTTGGAAATACAGCCACTCCCCACGAACAGAGGAACCTTCCAATTCTATGCATATGCACAGGATCAGAAGCCCACAGGAGCAGCTCCACTCCATCCTGTAGAGATGCTATGAGTTCTCTGCTGCAGGGGTGCTGAAGTATTAGAATATGTTAAAGAAAAAAAATCCTTGCTATTAAGATTCCCGTTCATACACGTATGGCTCTATTACAAACAAAACGTGTTTAAACCCGCCTCTGTGATCAAATAAATTTTGATCAGTGATTGGCTGCTGACAAGTTCTTTGAATACTGTCCTTGCCTTGGTCCCATGACCTTCAAAAAAGAGGTCCAATCAAAGCAGTCACTTCAGAGTTGATCTCTTAAAACCCAAACCCCAATTCACTGCTATCCAGTCTGTTCTGACTCTGCCACCCCATAGGACAGGGGAGGATGGGCCCTGTTGGTTTCCAAGAATGTAACTCCTCATGGGAGTTAAAAGCCTTTTTTCTTCTGGGCAGCAGCGGGTGGTTTCAAACTGTTGGCCTTGTGTTAGCAGTCCAATACATAACCACTAGAGATCAGCACAGGTGGTTACAGCAGGTTCTCAACCTGTGGGTCCGGACCCCTTTGGGAGTTGAATGACCCTTTCACAGGGGTCTCCTGATTCATAACAGTAGAACATTTACAGTGATGAAGTAGCAATGAAAATAATTTTCTGGTTGGGGGGTCACCACAACATGAGGAACTGTATAAAGGGTCACGGCAATTAGAAGGTTGAGAATCATTGGGTTATAGCAACTGTTTTCTGGGATCCCATAGGAATAATCTTTGAAAAATTCCCCAAAGGACACAGAACACTAATGTGGGCTTATCAGGGGGAAACACTCTTAAGAAAATTGAAAACTACCTTGTGAAAAAGGGTTCAGGTAGCTATGCCGAGGAATTTGTTTTTCACCTTGACAATGCACCTGCTACTTATCCCAAGGTACTAAGGGAAGTTTCTTGATAATCTCCTTGGAAACCTTACCCCATCCACCCTACAGCCCTGATCTTGTCCCTTCAGACTTTTTCCCTTCGCCCCGACACCCCTAAACTCAGGGACCATTTAAAACAAACACCATTTAAATCTCTTGAAAGATTTGCAATCTTTACACTAAGAAACAACCCCCCCACACACACACACACACTATGTCTTTACCTGTATTTTGCACATCTCAGATCCAGAGAACACAGACTCTCAAACATCCTGCCAGTGAGTTGATGCTGGCTCATACTGGCTCTACAGAACAGCGCAGAACAGCCCATTTGTTTCCAAGGTGGTAAATCTTTACTGGAGCAATAGCCTCAACTTTCTCCCTCTGAGTGCCTGGTGGTTCCCAACGTATAACCCACTGTACTATCAGAGCCCTTTTTCAGATAGTATTCTCTAAAATGCAACTCTAATCAGGGCTCTGTTCTCAAGATAGTATGCACTATTGTTATCAACTAGAGTTGGCCCTCGAACAACATGGGTCTGAAGTGTGCAGATCGACTTAAGCACAGGAGTTTTCAGATGTGCGCAGCTCATCCCTCTAGTAAAGAGCATACCGCAGTAAAAGAAGGATCCCTTGTGGCTCACAGGTATTTCTCATCAGATTTAGTGCAAGGCTGTAAACCTTGAATAACCCCCTAGGAAGTAATACTAGTGAGGGTGCGCGTGCTCCCAGAAGCAAGACAACGTGGCCTTGCTCGATGATCTACTGTGGACGGAGGGCAGCAGCTGCAGTTGCTCACCATTTCTAGATAAAGGAACACACCCTAAGGGCCACTGGAAAAAAGGTAAGGAAAGTTCTAAAGTCATCTCTATGCTACACCATAATGAACAAATAAAAATTGTACTTTTTGTACAATACCAAATTATTTCATATTGGAAATGCAGCTTTAATGTGGTTGTGATGTATGATACATCTTAGGGTCTTGAAAAAGCTCATGAAAGAATGCAAGTATATGCTAATGGCCTTTCCCATGAGCTTTTTGTAAAACATCTAAAATACATGTTGCTTTATACTATCGGTAATCTCAATAATAGGATATTAGTATACTTTTTGGAGAGTCAAAAGTCGTACATGAATTTTGCATTATGTGTTGGGGGGAGGTTGGGAGGAGCGGGGGACAAGCCCTTTAAGGCCCTGAAAGTGTCAAGTGTACAACTATGTTTCAGAAAATATCCTGGAAAAGTAGAAGAGATTCTTGGTGTCAGTTGCCGTGGAATTAGTTTCGGCTCCTGGCAGCTCTATACAGAAGAGAATGAGCAGCTGGCCCGCCCCTGGCCATGGCCAAGATGGGCGGGGAAGTAGACCTTTGTGATCCAGAGGATTGTCATTGGTTGGTTTTCAGAAGAGGGTGCCCATGACTGCCTTCCGATCATTTTTAATTAGTCTAGAACACAGTAGTTCTCAACCTTGGTGATGCCGCAGCTCTTTCATACAGTTCCTCATGTTGTGGTGACCCCCAACCATAACATTATTTTCATTGCTACTTCATAACTGTAATTTGGCTACTGTTATGAATTGGGCAACCCCTGTGAAAGGGTCATTTGATGCCCAAAGAGGTTGTGACCCCAAAGTTGAGAACCACTTGTCTAGAAGCTCCTCTGAAATTTGTTCAGTATCAAAGCATCATGCAAATCTCTAGAGACAGACAGGTGGGAGCTACGCAGAAAGTGAACTGACCAGTGATCGAACACTGGTCTCTGATATGAAAGGGGAGCACAGTCCCACTGCCCTACCACTACATCAGTAAGACAGCTGAGTGCCTCTGAAAATGACTTGTGTGGCCCCACACAGCTCGTCAGAGGGGGAACTGATGGGTTGGGAAACAGACCATTGTCATCATAGGGTTTTCCTGATGATCTGGAACATATATGCCTATGAGATCTTTCTCCAGGCACCTGGTGTCCCCAGGCCCATTTAAAAAACTGGCCACAGGATCTAGTGTGAAATGGAATGTGAATAGATATCCCTAAATAGAGACTCCTCCACCACTGCCCAAAGTTCAGGGGCTCTCGGATATCCTGTTGCAGCAAGTCCACTGGAGAAGTGATGTATGTTGGACAGCCTATTGTCCAGTAGCTGCCCATCCACCACTGCCCAGGAAGCGCCCACATCCTGACTCTGTGCTTGCTGAAGGAGCAAGAAACCATCATCTAAACAGAGGAAATGATTCAAAGCCATTTAGGTAGGAATTGTAGCTTACACCAAGGGATCACACAGAAACAGAATCAAAGACACGCTGGAGGAGGAAGGTCCAATGGAACAGAACGATTTGAAGAGACAGAGGATGGAGCAATTCCATATGCTGGGAAATATTAATGTAGCATTATTTGACATTTACTCACCGCATGTGTTGAAGCCAAAATCCAAGTAAACTATTCAAGAATGAGTTTAGGTTTATATATAATGGAACCATGACTTAGAAAATAGATTTGTTTGAAGGTAACATAGGTCAATACCTTCTTTTCTTATTTGTTTAAAAATTCCCTTGTTTTAATTTCAGAGCTATGGAGTTGTTAACTTGTATATTTCATTTCTGTTGCGTGGCTTACTGGGCATTTTTCTTACAGTATATTAAGTTCCAAGTAATTCCCATCTGAAGACAGAACCAATTTTAAAGTTCATGTGACAGGTGGTATTGTTGCCAGCAACATACTGGCTTCTCATTGGTGGGCTCTGTAGCTTTTCTTGGACTTGATTCCTAACAATATAAAATAATTCATGTTCAATTCTTACACAATTACTTAATCCTTGGAGACAGGATAAAATAGCAGGTGATAATTTCTTTTCTCTTGGAAATTACATGTCAAATAACTGGAAGTATTTTCAATCTGGATGACAGTAAGATGTCATTGTTTCTAAAGAAACACTTCATTCATGAAACAGTAATAGAAAGTACAGAGGAAAAGAATCATATGGCCTGTGACGTCCTAAACCCAGAACTGCTGTTGTTGACCGAGGATGAGCTGGTCGTTCAAGGCTCCTGCTTCAGAGCTATAATGTTCATCATCTCTTCTTGTCTTCACTGTACAAAGCAGCATTTCCACAAGCAAAACCCAACCAGACTCACGGCCATCGAGTTGACGCCTACTCATAGTGACCACCCTGAAGGACAGCCTAGAACTGTCCCCGTGAGTTTCCTAGATATAACTTTAAAAAAAAAATCATTGTATTGGAGGCTCATAGAGCTCTTATCACAATTCATCCATCCATCCATTGTGTCAAGCAAATGTATACATTGATTGCCATCATCATTTTCAAAATATTTTCTTTCTACTTGAGCCCTTGGTATCAGCTCCTCATGTTTTCCCTCCCTCCCTCACAAACACTTGATAATTTATAAATTGTTATTATTTTTTCATGTCTTACACTGACCAATGTCTCCCTTCACCCACTTTTCTGTTGTCCATCCCCCAGGGCAGGGGGTATAGATAGATCATTGTAATTGGTTCCCCCTTTCTCCCCCCACTTTCCCCTTCCCCTCCTGGTATTGCTACTCTCATTATTGGTCCTGAGGGTTTATCTCTC
>NW_022111320.1:37278883-37283931 GCF_000313985.2 Echinops telfairi
GAAAGTGATTCCGGAGTTCAAAATGCAGTAAGTAAAATGTATTTGTTTATTTCACATTAAGATTAGTTAATGCAGCTCTTTATAAAGCGCTGGTAAGATTTATTGTAAACATAACATACTGTATGAAGCAAACAGCAGTAGCTGTTAATTATTTTAGGGTGGCACTATTATTTCTTCTAGACTTTAAATTTATTTTCTTGGTGCGTCTTAAGGTATTTATTCTCCATGCTGTTAATATCAAATCCACTGGAGGGCAGCATGGTACCGGTTTCAGATATTAAGAAATTGTGCTGTGTGAGTCTTTGAAAAAATAACCTTTGAGTGACTCTAATATCATATTAGGTTAAAGAAATTGCTATCTTGTCATCTAAATGTCATAATATATAAAGTTAAGTATTTTTTCTTATTTCCTTTCATGTGAAGATTCTAAAGAATTATTAATAATTATCAGTAGTAAAAGTAGTCATGCTACTGAAATTCGAGGTTTAAGATGATTAAATTTACTTAAAAGCATATTCATAAATTATTAAATTGTAAGTGCATTCTTTTCCATTTAAAAACTATATAGCGGGGTAAATCACTGTGGATTCAGTTATCTTTTTATATTTAATCTGTGGTTTAATTATTTAATACCAAGTTTGGCTGAGGAAGATAGCTAAACTTCATCCTATAGAGATGTATTTTTTAAATGTCATAAACTACTACATCTTCTTCTCGCTTATGGGCTACCTAATGATGGTGCATTTTACTCTAAGTCAATAATTTAAAAAAACAATTATATTTGTACCTTAATGGCATGACATCTGGTATGAGGAGAGAATGGTGTTCCTTGTGCTGGGTCAGGTCATGGCCCCACAATTCTTAGGGCTTCGGTCATTGTCTGAGGATCCAATCTGGCATTTCTGTAAGGGTAGCATTCTCTATTTTGTGACCTGAGGGTGTTAGCTTCTGTTTGCCCATAACCAAGTTTTACGTCATGATTGGTCTTTGGAAACTAATTGTGTTGATCAGGGAGGAGTGGGTATATTTGTTCAAGTTAACTCATTTTGATACAAAGGAGCCCATTTTGCAACCTGCTTATCTTGCAGAAAACAGTAAGATGTTATAGTACTCAAAATAGGAATGCTAAGGAGTGATTTACTGAGGTTTTATTTAATCTCCTAGAAAGCTCAGAGCTCATGATCTCAAATCCATACTTCTTTTTATAATAATTGGCAACTTTGTTATTTTATCTCCTTTTAAGCTGCGGTGGTCTTTTTATAAACTTTTTATTGCCGTTTTTGAAAATTATTCATAGCATAAATGCAAGTGTGTTATTGACATTTTACCGTTGGACCTAAACAGTTGGAACTGTTTTTAGTATGCTAACATTTCACCTAAGCAGTGGGCAATCTCAATGCCTAGCACGGCAGAGCATAAGTCTGACATGTTCAAATTGAGTCATCCTTGACCGTGGCACATAAGTGATCGGGAAATGTATCCAGTGTTGCTGAGCCAAGCCCTTTATCTGTTGCAAGAGGATACTAATTTTGTGTTCTGAACAGGGAGAATATGATAATAAAGAGCCCTAACCACTTCGTAAAGTAACTGGCAGACGATAGCAATTCAATAATTATTTTAGTTTTAGGGTTATAAATATTTTCCTTAAATGAGCAATTAGAAATAGCCTAATAAAACCTATTGTAATATTTATCAAAAGGATGATTTAAGGATTTTATTCACTATATGTCGAGGTCTGGTGACTGAAATATTTCAGTACTGTTACACTTCACAGGGTGTCGGCTATAGAGAGTCACTGAGTTTTAACTGAAGTGTATTGGTGACTCTCTGGGGTGCTTGATGACCCTGTGTCCTTATGATGTTTTCCCAAGTTCTGACATGCTCTGAGTAAACTGAGCACACAGCTGCATTTGTTAATATAAGATGAGTCCCAAGGAATTGTTTTAGCTTAGAGCAATTTTGTCACAATGCTATTGTTACACTATGCATGCTATGTACCTTTGCCTCATTAAATATATAAAGCTGTACTTTGGAAATAAAATTTGCCTTTGGATCATCGGTCCACTGGCCACTCTTTTTTTTTTAATCATTTTATTGGGGGATCATACAACTCTTATCACAATCCATACATACATCAATTATGTCAAGCATATTTGTACATTTGTTGACATCATCATTCTCAAAACATTTGCTTTCTACTTGAGCCCTTGGTATCAGCTCCTCACTTTTCCCCTCCCTCTCCATTCCTCCCTCCCTCATGAATCTTTGACAATTTATAAATTATTATTATGTTATCATAACTTACACTTTTTGATATCTTCCTTCACCCACTTTTCTGTTGTCTGTCCCCCAGAAAAGAGGTTACATGTAGATCCTTGTAATCATTTCCTCTTTTCTACCCCACCTTCCCTGTAACCTCCCAGTATCGCCACTCTCACCACTGGTCCTGAAGGGATCATCTGTCCTGCATTTCCTGTGTTTCCAGTTCCTATCTGTACCAGTGTACATCCTCTGGTCTAGCCAGATTTGCAAGGTAGAATTGGGATCATGATGGGGGTGAGGGGGAGAAGGGGGAGGAAGCATTTAAAAACTAGAGGAAAGTTGTATGTTTCATCGTTGCTACACTGCGCCCTGACTGGCTCATCTCCTCCCTGTGACCCTTCTGTAAGAGGATGTCCAGTTGCCCACAGATGGGCTTTGGGTCTCCAATCTGCACTCCCCCTTATTTGCAATGATATGATTTTTTTGTTCCTTGATGCCTGATACCTGATCCATTTGACACCTCTTGATCACACAGGCTGATGTGCTTCTTCCATGTAGGCTTTGTTGCTTCTGAGTTAGATGACCTCTTGTTTACCTTCAAGCCTTTAAGATTCCAGATGCTCTATCTTTTGATAGCTGGGCACCATAAGCTTTCTTCACCACATTTGCTTATGCACCTATTTGTCTTAAGTGATCGTATCAGGAAGGTGAGTACACAGTGATGTGATATTTTGTTCTTTGATGCCTGGTACCTGATTCCCTCAGCACCTTGTGATCACACCAGCTGGTGTGCTTCTTCATGTGGGCTTTGTTGCTTCTGAGGTAGATGGCCGCTTGTTTACCTTCAAGCCTTTAAGACCCCAGACACTGTATCTTTTGATATCTGAGCACCATCAACTTTCTTCATCACATTTACTTATGCACCCTCTTTGGCTTCAGCGATCGTGTCGGGAGGTGAGCATATCATGGAATGCCGGTTTAATAGAACAAAATGTTCTTATATTGAGCGAGTATTTGAGTGGAGGCCCAATGTCCATCTGCTATCTTAATACTAAACCTATAAGTATTTGCACATAGATATATTTCCCCATCATCATAAATTATTATATTTATATATGTACATCCCTATATTTAGACCTCTATAAATGCCCTTTCCTCTATTTCCATTTATTTTCCTCTTGTCCCACTATCATGCTCAGTCTTCATTTGGCTTTCAGTATTTCCTCTTAGTTACATTACCCATGATCAAGCCCTACCAGGCCTCTTACACACGCCTTGCCACCGATTTTGAATCACTTGTTGTTCCCTTGTCCTTGTGATTGTTAACACCACTTCCTTTCCCCCACCTCCATGGCAGAGAGCAGAATTGAACCTACAGGTTGGGGAACCTACAGGTTGGGGCCAGCATGTAACACCTACATGGAGGCAGGGTGGGAGGGAGGAAGAGAAAGAGAGCCTGACTGGACCCCGTGCTGGCACACCAGGCTTGGAGGATGAAGTCCTTTCAGGGAGCTAATGGGACACAGAGGTGACCAGGCAACTGACAGCAACAAGTGTCAAGCTGTCCCCTTACTGGAGCAGACTGCGACAATGGCCATTCTTTTTTTTTCCAGGTCATCACTCACTGCAGGTCCATACCGCTGGACGATAACAGTTGGCAATTTATTTGGCTTTTGAATTGAGTCTCTGTCATGGTTCTGTCTTTGTATTTAGTCTTAGGAAGCTTAGATTCAAATGTATTATCTTATTGCAAATTGTGTGCAACTTAGCTTCCCAGATATTTATTGTGTTGGTTGACTAGAGAAACAATTCCAGAGACACTCATATATGTGTTAGGGAGAGCTTTATATCAAGGAACAATTGTATATATAGAAAACATCCCAGTCCACTTTGGATCAAGTCCATAAGTCTGATATTAGCCCCTAAGTCCAATACTAGTCCAAAACCACTTCTTCAGACTCATGCAGTCACATGCAATGATGCAAAACAGCAGGAAGATCACAGGGCAGTGGGTGCAAAGTCTTGTGGATCAGTGGCGGTGGAAGCATCTCCAGGGCTCTCACAGGTCTCAGGGTGGCTGCACGTGGCTTGTCAACAGGAAGGTGAAGCCGAGCAATGGGGAGGGCAGCGGCCTCCAGAGAGCCAGTTATCTCAGTAGCCCTCAATCAAGCTATGACCTGATTGACAGGTTAAACTCCACCCCTTCATTCTTAATACCCTCAAGTTGACAGGATTACGTAACCACCACTCCGTTACACATTATTTACACATTTTTTTCTAATAAGTGTTCTTCATTGACTTTGATTAGAGTAGATTGTGTGTACTTTTGCAAGATGCCTTACACTTTTTCTTGGACTAGTTATGAATTATCCTTTCATGCAGAAAAATGAATAAAGTATATCTGTAGGGTTCCCCAGAATCGATATTTACAGTTTTATAAAAGAATGCTGAAGCATTTACTATGTGACTTCCTAGTAATTATGACATCAATAAAACTTTTTATTTGATGTTAAGTAACTGAATGTAGATATTACTATTTTTAAACAAAAAAGCATACTCAGACAATTGTTAGGAGAGAATACAAGGACAGTGCTCCCAGCTCATTGTGAATATCTATCTGCGTCTTCACTGAGGAAGAAATGAGGCCCCCGTTATTCCCACACATGCTGAGTTTTACATAATCACATGAGTCATGTTATGTATGAAATGTCTCTCATGAAAAGATACACACTATGATTTTACAGTTTAGGTGACATATGCTCCATGATCTATATAGATTATAAAAA
>NW_022111320.1:37284502-37290302 GCF_000313985.2 Echinops telfairi
TGTGCATATGTTGCATCATCAGTTTCAACATATTTTCTTTCTACTTGAGCACTTGGTTTCAGCTCCTCACTTTTCCCCCCTCCCTCCTCTACCCTCCCTCCCTTGTGAACCCTTGAAAAATTATAAATTATTATAATTTTCATATCCTACATTGTCCACTGTTGCCTTTCACCCACTTTTCTGTTGTTCTTCCTCCTGTCGATCATTGTGATTGTGCCCCCCGACTTCCCTTACTTTCCCCCTACACTCCTGGTATAGCAACTCTTATTATTGGTCCTGAGGAAGTTATCTGTCCTGGATTCCCTTTGTTGCGAGCTCTTATCTGTATCCATGTACATGCTCTAGTCTAGCTGGATTTATAGGTAGAATTGGGTTCATGCTAGTGTTGGGGAGGAAGCATTAAAGAACTAGAGGAAATTTGTATATTACTTTGGACTTCAGTACTATATTATACCCAGACTGGCTTGTCTCTTCTTTGTGACCCTTCTATAAGGGGATGTCCAATTGTCTACATCTGATCACTGGGTCTCTACTCTGTACTCCCCCTCATTCACAATCATATGATTTTTTTTGTTCTGAGTCTTTGATACCTGATACATGATCACATGGACACCTCATGATCACACAGGCTGGTCTGCTTCTTCCATGTGGGCTTTGTTGCTTCTTAGCTAGATCGCTGCTTGTTTATCTTCAGGCCTTTAAGACCCCAGACACTATAACTTTGGATAGCCAGGTACCATCGGCTTTCTTTAGCACATTTGCTTCTGCACCCATTTTGTCTTCAGAGATCGTGTCAGGAAGGTGAACATCACAGAATGCCAGGTTATTAGAACAAAAAGTGTTCTTATGTTGAGGGAGTACTAAGTAGAGGCCCAATGTCTGTCTGCTGCCTTAATACTTAATATATAAGTATATTCATATAGATCTGTTTCCATATTGTTATATATACATATATATGTATATTTCAAGCCTTTTAACAAAATTATTATGTCCTAGAAATATGCTATATTACATTTCCCTAGGTGTTTCTTAGTAATTGTTCAAGCACCACCAATGACTTTAGTATAAACCAGAGAGTATAATTTCAGAAAACTTAGTGACTTACTTAGCAATCCTATGTCAATATTGAAGTGTGCATTTTCCTAGATGCATTTTTTCTCCATTCATGCTACTCTCAGATTTAATCATGTTTATCACTGAGTTAAATGTTAATTTTTGTGTTTGAGAATATGTTTTCATGAATGGTTGTTATCCACAATATTATACAGAATACGAATATGAAATACATGAATTAATTCTTAAAGCTTTATTGTGGCAGTCTGTGGCAGTTATCAGAGTACCCAATCTTACTCAAATAACCAACACTTTTTAAATTCAACTCAGTATGTCTCCCCTTCTGGTAGCTCTTATCAATGAAGCCAAGTTGACAAAATATATAGGTCTACTCTTCCACCCCAGATATGTAAGTAACAAATGTAGTAAAAGTTAGAGTAAGTAACCTATACTGTCAGTAACAAACTAGATAGTCATGTATACATTTCTCTATATTGTACTGCAGTGATTACATGATCTCCTGTCAATTTACAAGGAGGTGGCGTTTGGCCTGTCAATCAGGTCTTAGCCCGATGACCTAATTTGGAGGAACTATGGAGATAAATAGCTCATCAGAGATAGGACAGTCACTCACTCCCTGCAAGACATTCCTGTTGACAATCCAAATGGAGCTACATAGAGGAAGCCAGCGCTCTGGAGCTGGAGGAGTTACGTGGAGACCCCGGCCAGCGCTGAGATGGCTTCACTGCCACTGGATCCACAGGGCTTTCCACCCATTGGCCTGTGATCTTCCTGCATTAAGCATCATTACATGTGTTGCATGAGTCTGCAGAAGAACTTATAGACTGGTATCAGAAATATGGGCCAATATTGGACTTATGGGCTTGGCTAGGCTGTTTTCTCAATATACAATTGCTCTTTTATATAAAGTTCTATCTTATACACATATAAGTGTCTATGTTTGTTTCTCTAGTTTACCCAGACTAAAACATTATGGTACACTGGGAGAGGGGTACTAGAGAATCAAATCATAATGATGGTGACTGGATTCTCATTTGAATTCTTCCTCATGGTAGTTTTTCTTCTTTGGCTAGTGTGTTAGTCTGGGTACATTAGTGAAAGAAATCCACAGAAACCCATATGTATAAGAAAGAGTTTTATATAAAGGGTAAGTACACATCAAGAAAACATCCCAACCCAGTGCTGCCCAAGCCCACAAATCCAGCATTAACCCATATGTCTGACACCCATCCACAAAGTCCTCCTTCATCTCACAAAACACACGCAATGATGCCGACTGCAGGGGGAAAGCCGAATCAGTGAGTGTGTAAGCATCTCAGTGCTGCCAGGGGTCTTCACATGGCTGCTCCAACACCCAAGACTGAATAGGGGTAGGTCCACGCGGCTTCTCCTGGGGGATGTCTTGCAGGAAGTGAGCCTTGCAAGTTGAAGCAGGGAACTGCTAAGGCAGCTGCACCCTGGTCTGACCATCACAAATCAAGAGACCCAAGAACTCGAAAGGCAAGGCTCTCAGCCCTTCAATGAACCCATGTGTTTATCTGCTAGGTTGGCACAATAAACTAACTCAGCTAGCCAGAGGTCAGATGTAAACTCAGTTTACCGTGTTGTTTTCTGGAAGAATATGGGAAGTTAAAGTTTTGGTTATTTTGTTTGGTTGCTGTCTTTGGTTATTCCAGTTTGAAATGGTGAATATGAACGTGATTAATGTATATTTTGAGCTCAAGGGTAGAAATCACCTCTGGAATTTCTCAGAGACTACGCTACTTAGTAAAAATGGCTGACAGAACGCCTAAATGGCTTGAAGCAATAGAAGCCGAATCCCATATTTTGTATCAATAGAATAGATAAGGATTTAGATAACATGGATAAGGATTGAACTGAGCTTAGGATCTGATTCTACTTTGTTTATAGTGATTTCTTTTGCTTACTATTGTTGATATAATGACTGATAGAAATGATTATTGGGAAGTCTGAAAATAGAGAGCTTGTAAGTCCGCTTACCTGGAGCCATTAAAATTTGATCTTTAAATGGGATTAGGACATGCCTGCAAAGAAGACTCTGAATTGATAAACGCTACTCAGTGTCTTAGTGCTCAGGGCATTTGAAGGTGAAGAGACTTGCCTGTGGAGCTGTTGATAGATTAAAGGGAAAAAAGCACTCTAGAATTTTGAACTAGTGTTTTGCACTTGAGACTGGAAAAGAATCTGGAACCATGAAGAAATCTCTTCTTTTAGAAGGAAAGAAGAAAGGAAGGAACTGCTTTCTGAAGGAAGCCTATGGGCATGCTGAAATGCTTGCTAGTTGACCACCTGGATCCACTTGTTGAGCATAAATGGGAGAAATTAAGCAATAAAGAGATGGGTTGAGTTTGGTCACTGACACCCGCAGACCTGGTTTATAGGAACTAGAGGAGAAGACCAGAGAAGGTTGACTAGTCTGAAGTTCATTTCCTAACCTAAGGGGACTGGAGTTGTTGAGAATTTGTGATGGGCCCATGGTATAAAGGCAAAGCAGTCAATGGTCACCCTGGTGGTGAGGTTAAGTGAGGCAGCCCACATTGAGTTGACCAGTACCTAACCATATGAAGAGAAGATATTTGAGCCCGTGAACTGGTGCATGTTGCTGCTGATTATGGATGGCCTGTCCTGATCTGACTTTGCATATGGATGCAGACTTCACAAGGTTCCAATTGGGATGAAAATTCTTCACATCAAAGAATGTGATTGTCTCCTCAGAGCACTGGGTTGATGTAAGTGGATACATCAACCCAGTATAGAAATTGGATACCCTAAATGGGGCAGATAAAAGCATGAAGTGGTTGGCTACAAACTTTGATAGGTGGGGGAATATGTTCATAGGATTATAGTGTAGGTGTTCATATAAGTATAGAATATTTTTGCTTTGTTTACTTATACAATATTATGCTTAAATGAGGCTTTGGCACATATTGAATTGTAGGTGTTTAAATTTTATCCTGTTAAGTGCAGACATTATTTTACAATTGTTTTCTTTAAAAATTATATATGGCTAAAGAGTTGTGTAAAAATGTCAAGTTGACAAGGGGTGGTCTGTGGTAGTTGCATAATCTCTTGTGAACTTGCAAAGGGGTGGAGTTTAGCCTGTCAATCAGGTCTCAACTTGATGATTTCATTTGGAGGCACTATGGAGATACTAGCTCCTTGGAGGCGGACGGGCACTCACTCCCTGTAAGACAGCCCTGGTGACAAGCCAGATAGAGCTACACTGAGGGAACCTGGACTGGAGCTGGAGGAGTCAGGTGGAGACCCCTGCCAATGCTGAGATGGCTCCACTGCCACTGGATCCACAAGACTTTCCACCCACTGGCCTATGATATTCCTGTATTAGGCATCATTGCATATGTTGCTTGAGTCTGAAGAGGAACTTATAGACTGTTAACGGACATATGAGCTAATATTGGACTTACAGACTTGATCTAGACTTGGCTTGGCTGTTTTCTCAATATACAATTGCTTTTATATAAAGCTCTTTCTTAAACATATTTGAGTGTCTTTGAATTTGTTTCTCTAGTTTACCCATACTAAAACACATACATTAAGCAAATATAAGATACATCCAGATACATGTACATGTGTACATAATAGTCAGACTCTGTATCACATATAACTTCCCCAGTTTTTATATATGCAAATCTGTCTGTATGTGATGTCACAGATAGTTATATTCCTGTGCATATACACACTTAAGGCTTTAAAATTACGTATCTGTAGGTCACTGTGAGTCAACATGAACTCAATGGCAATGAGTTTGGTTATACATGTTTTTTTCTCTAAAGGAGTATGAACAACAATAATTAATTATTTTTATACTCAGAATTTTATAATAGTCATAGACAACTTATTTTCTCATTTCTCAATTTAAATATTTAATAGTGCATTTACACTTGTTAATTATTATGATATTTATACAGTCAAATTTATCGTTACTCTCCATTTGATTTTATTGAGGATAAGTGGAAACCATTAACTGAAGTTAAAGGTGAGTTAAATGATTCTGGCTCTGATGAATGGACTCTAGTATTTAATTATTTTGATCCAGGTTAGTAACTTACATGGTGAACTTTAATTTGGATCATGAGAATTATTTCTATTCATTCATTCATTATTGAAAATGAGCCATATTTTCTTACTTTAGCCCAGCAGAACCCTGGCAATACTATAACAACAAACAAACTGCTTATCCCTTTCTGTGACTCTTGGTCATGCCTTATCACTCCTGCAACCCACATCACAGGGATGGGGAGACACTTCTCATATTTGACAATAAATTAAGTACTATGGTCTCCTAATTCCAAGATTATTGCTGTATATATCACTCTATACTATCTTTACTGACCATAAATGTTCCATACATAGTACTTTTTCCTTTTGTGAATGTATTTATTCCATATTTGTCTTAAATACACAGTATCCTCCTTGACATTGATTTTGGATCACTTGTTGTTCCCTTGTCCCTGTGCTTATTAATACCCTCTTCCTCCCCCGCCCCTTTCCCTACCCCCATGTTCCCCTGCTCTGTCATCCCGTTGCTCTCTCTTCTGGCTTGTTTATTCCCCCTATCCCTTCCAGGTAGACATGCTATGTACCATCACCAGACTGAGTGTAATGAAGCAACAACAGAAAGTAAAACAATGGCTACAACAACAATACATACATATGCATACATATATAACCGTATGAATAGTTC
>NW_022111320.1:37292670-37324357 GCF_000313985.2 Echinops telfairi
GGGGAGGAGAGGAGCAAATCAGAGTGCAGTGTGGTAATGATGAAATGTGCAATTTTCCTCTAGTTCTTAAATGCTTCCTCCCCCCCACTACCATGATCCCAATTCTGCCTTGCATATTCAGCTGGACTGGAGGATGTGTACTGGCACAGATAGGAATTGGAAATACAGTGAACCCAGGACAGATGAACCCCCCAGGATCAGTAGAGAGGGTGGCGATGGCAGGAGGGTGGAGGGAGGGTGAGGAAGAAAGGGGAATAGATGACAAGGTCTGCATATGGCCTCCTCCCTGAGGGAAGGACAGCAGAGAAGTGGGCGAGGGAGTAAGATGGATGGGGTAAGATATGATAAAATAATAATAATTTATAAATTATCAAAGGGGGTGGAGGGGGAAGTGGGGAGGGAGGGGAAAAAAGAGCTGACACCAAGGGCTCAAGTGGAAAGCAGGTGTTGTGAGAATGATGAAGTCAACATATGTACTAATGTGCTGGACACAAATGATGTATGTATGGATTGTGATGAGTTGTATGAGCCCCTAATAAAATGATTCTTTAATAAAAAAAGAAAAAATACACAATATCATCATAAATGGAGAAAAGCTAGCAGTTTTCAAGGATTTCATTTTACTTGGCTCTACAGTCATCATTTAGGGAAGCAGCAGATAAGAAATGGAAGGACAGTTTGCTTTGGGCACATATGCTGCAAAAGACCTATTGTTTAAAGTTTTGAACAACAAAGATGTCATTTTAAGTGCAAACGTATACCAAGCTGTGGTGCTTTGAATTGCTGCATATGCACACCAAAGCTGGAAAATGAAGGGGAATTATGGATGCCTTTGAATTGTGATGTAGGATTACTGAATGTGCAGGTCATGAAACACTTGGCAATAGTAAGAGGTTTCTGGGTGTGCCATGACCAAAAATCAATTTGAAATCAAAAGCTAAATGAATCCCAGGTGTTTGGGGCAGGGTTTGACTGTGTTGCAAATTTCTCATACTTAAAGGGGTCTTGCGTACAAAAAGTTTAAGACTTTTTAAATCAACAAATCTGTACTAGAAGTGCAGCCAGAAAGTTCCTTAGAAGTGAATATGGCCAGACTTCTTCCCATGGCATTGGACTTCATGCAACGGAGAAGGTCAGTGAAAAAGAGAACTCTCAGTGCTAGAGGTTGACCCTGTAGCTGCAACAATGGGTTCAAAGACAGGACTTGTAAGGATGCCATAGGACTGGGTAGTGTTTTATCCTGTTTACATAGAGCTGCCATGCATCAGACTTGACTGGAGAATGCCTATTACTAACAACAAATACCCTACAGCACCTGTCATAACGTGGACCCAACCTGCCGCCATCAAGTCCGTTCAACTCATGGCCACCCTCTCTCAGGTTTCAGAGCCTGTAAACCTTCATGGGGAGCAAATAGACTCACATTTTCCCTTATGGGTTGAACCACTGATCCTATAGTTACCAGTCCAATGCTTACTGAACAGAGCTACCAGGGTTGCTTCTAGGTTGGCTAACTGCATTCATTCATTTGAACTAAGGTGCTAATGCTTAGTAAGAGCTCAAACAGCTGCTTTCATTGTTTTAATCTGAAGAATGAGAGAGAGAGAGAGCCAACCAAAGTATAAGGGAGTGTTATTCAAGGTGATATTGTTAATTACTGGGATCTTTCCTAAAGCCTGTCCAAAGACTGTCTGATTTCTCCTGTGTGTTTCAGCATTGCCAATTAGCTTGATGTTAAATTATAGTCAAAGAGATTTACAACTAGAAATTTCCCAGGGGTTAAGTCAACTTAGGAGTGGCAAATAAGCCATACTTGAACTGCCAAAAAACACTACCCCTCCTGTATTCTTTCTGAGCCATGACAAAGCTCACCAGCTATCTCAAAACAGGACACCAGCAGCTTCTTCTTCCCAGCTACCGATATTGACCCTTGATGTGCAACGGATGAATCACTCTGGACTGAATCTTCTTCTTCATGCTGTACAGTTGAGACCCAGAGAGGATGGTGGGCTGATCAAGGCCCTGAGCTGTGAGTCAGGGAGTAGAATAAAGTTCCACACTTTCCTGGGGATGTTCACGTTACCACCCATGTGTGTCAGTCGCATCCCTCGATCATTTGCTCCTGTTGGACTTCACTGAGTAGAAAATGGGTTCTCTAGCTTCCCCACTAGAAAGTGACAGTTCAGTTCTGTGAAGTTTCCCAGGAGCAGAACCTGGATTTCTGGACACTTCCTTCAAAGTTTTCTTTCTTTCCTGAGACGAGACCCCATGGCACTTGGTCCTTCATGCTTGGCTTTCCTTCCGCCTAGATCACCTAGGTGTGTTGTGCCCTTCTGCATCTCTCTGGAGCTCATTTATTTACACAGAATAAAGATGCAATTACATTTGTAAGTATTCGTTCTAAATACTAATGCTTATAATATTGGCATTGATTAAATATTTATTTGATGTAGATAAATTGCTAACTTTATACATATAATTGATTTTATCAATACAAAATGAGGAATTATTCAATTGATTAACTTAGGAGAGTCATTTTTAAGGTCTTTAAAAAAAATACTTTGCTAGGTAACATTTTGGGCTCATTATTTCATTTGGTGTCTGATGGTTGTCAGAAAATTATCGTCCTAAAAGTGTTAATTGCTGGAAGTATCTCTTATGCTTATCCATTAATTATTTTAATTTCCAGGACAAAGAAATTCAGACAGCATTCTATTTAAAATTTGTGCAAAAGACAAGGCTTAATTTTGTAGCTAAATTTAATCAGGTATAAGTGTAATAATTATTACTCGATTAAACTATAACCTGAACAATTTCTAACTTCAAGGAATTACCCTCTTGCTTGCATTTCATTATTAATTTATTGTTTGTTTATTTACTTTTATTGTAGCATCTTTATTGCTGGCTACCAGTGTTCAATGAAGTAAATTTGGTTACAGGTCTTTGAAACTAGGTAGATGGAGGCAAAAAATGTATGACAAATCATACTGTGTTAATGCATCTAGTTTTATATGTTTTTAAAGATGATTGAGGTAGACAAGCCAGCACTAACGCTGAATGTATTCTCCCTCCTGCTTTGCACTTCTCAATAGAGGTTTCTCTGCTCTGTAAATTCAGTCTGTGTGTTCTGCACTATAAAATACAACCAAACAAAAATTTAACTTCTTGCTTCGCCGTTTAGATTTTTTATGACAGTCCTGGGCAAAAAGAATTTGGAAAGTGTTCAGACAACATAAAAGAGAAAATAAATAAAATATAGATCCGATGTCTTCTATTTATAGTTCAAGTTTACCATTCAACAACACAGTAGACATTGGACCATAGCACCATTTGTGAAATTCACTGAATCAGTGAATGGAAATACACAAGGAGTCAGCTCTGTTTGACCAAAAGAACAAGATGGTAAATTAGGAAAATCACCCAGCAGTGCCTAATCCAACAATTTGTCAATAACTTCAATTTAGCTTTTTCAGAGTCTAGGCATACTTGTACTTGATGATATATCATGTATGTTTCCCAAGGATTTGCCAGTCTCTGTAGTGGTACACTCTTGAATCTTTGTGGCTTTATGAAATTGAAGATTTCTTACAGATTTTGTAAAGTTGCTTCTACCAAGTGCATCAGCTGGACAGATCAGTCTCTTCTAAAATGATCCTCATCTCTTCATGGATTATTCTCCAGGAGCTAGACTTTCTAGAGACTCGAGCTCAGAATTTGAAAGCACAGAGTTTAGCCTCCTGCGAGGATCAAAGTCAGCATTCTGTTGGAGGAGCACTACCAGAGTGTTTTCTGTTTGGGCTACCCCACCCGTAGCTGTCTAGTACGGCACCAGTGCACTGCGGGTCTAGCTTGAATCCTTGCCCACTTTAAGTTGAATCCTTGTTAAAATCTTAGTCTACATTTTTAAATTTTACACTCTATTGTAAAGTGGCCAGAGTAGCCTTGTTTAAAACAACCTGATGAGGTTCTTGCACAAGCCAAGTCTTTAGTCACCACTGTTGAACATTGTCTACAGAATCCATGTCAAATTTCTTGTCCTTAAATACATGAGTTTGATTCCCTAAATCCTGCTTCTTCTTAGAGCCTTATCGTCTGCTATACCGCCCCGCCCGCCCCCCCCCCATGCTATACCGCCCCGCCCGCCCCCCCCCACGCACACACCTCAGTAGTACCTCAGACTTTCTTCTGTACACTTAGTGGCCAATGACATTTTAAAATATCTTCTTCATTTACACTGAGAAAACCCTGCCACCCTGTCTCCAACCCCATCTAGCTAAAATACATATGCATTTTTGAAATGTGGTTCAAATAGCATTTACATTCAAGAGCTTTCTCTTGACCATTCATCACGAAGACATAATTGCTCCTTGTCTAGTTCAAGCTTTCCCATGTACAAAACAAACTATGTCATAGTACTGTTTGGTGGCATTGTGGGCTACACACTGGGCTGCTAACTGCTGGGTCAGAAGTTCTAACCCATCAGCCACTCCATGGGAGAAAGAGGAGGAGGCTACCTTCTCCCGCAAAGATTTACAGTCTTAGAAACCCTAATGTAGGGTTTATGCATAGGAATCCACTCCATGGGAGTGAGTTTACTTTTGTTTAGTACAAATTTGTATACAAGGTTTATATCCAATGTATTCTTAAATGTGTATGTTCAAAATTGTGTACTGCCTGACACAGAGTAGGGATCAATGATTATGGAATACATATCTTCATGAATGAGTAAGTGAATGAGGGAGAGAGGGAGAGACTGAATCCACATATGGGGTTGGGCTTCTGCCTGTCATTTACCTTCCAAGATAATCTGCCATCATAAAGAGTTGATTCTCCAAAACCCAAACCAAATTTATAGCCATTGAGTGGGCTGTAAGCATCGCAAGCGTATAGGGCAGAGTAGAACTGCCCTTGTGGGATTCCAAAGCTGGAAATCTTTCTGAATGCAGAAAGCCTTGTCTTTCCCCTTGGGGCAGCCCAGTCCATAACCTGCTCACCATCTGTCATGTAGGGGAACAGAAGTCAAGTAGAAGTTCTTCTGATGCAGACAAGAAGTTCTTCTGATGGTAGACAGCACCCAGTGATGAAGCATTTGTGAAAATGAACAAAAATCATCAACACTATCCTTTGAGTCTTCTCTGTGTGCAAGCTGCACAATTAAATGTATCCGTATGCCTTGTATTTGGCATTGATAACAACTCTGTGAAGCAAGTATAAATTCAAAGATGGGAAAGCCATGTTCAGATGGGATAAGTACCTTTCCTAAACGTACTCTGCAAATGAGTGGTAAGGTCCGACTTTGAATCCAAATACGTGAACTGCAGGGTTTACGCAATGTATTTAATTTAGCAGTTGTTTCATGGTGATTCGGATCAGTCATGTCACCAATTACTGGAACACTCTCAGTCCTGTCTCCCTTATTCTAGGTCTTCATTTCGCATCTTACATGTTGGCACATTGGGAATGTCATATTGTGACAGACCGTGCAAAATACGCTTATTGCTTCTGTGCAGCAACTGATCACTGCACTGACACAAATGGGGGTTTGAAGTGAAAGGAAATGTCCTGTTGGAACTACAGCAAGGTATAAAATTGTATGTGCAATGAGAGTAAGTGTGTGCACAGATACACAGATACAAGTATTTCAGTTTATTTTACATATAATTATTTATAAAAAGCAACATTATTAATTTATATGTTTCAAAGCTATGTATTTAAATTTTTTTACAAAGCAACCTTATCACCTCCAAAGTGCGCTCTGTTACACTTCCTACATTTTCATTTGTCAAATCTGCGATTCCGTTCTTGGAAACCTTTTTTAAACTTATCTGTTTGAATGGCTGACAGCACTTCCCCCGTTTTTTCTTCTCCTCTTTTAAGTCATCAAATCGCTGCCCTTTCCTGTCCCTCTGCAATCCTGGAAACAAAAAGAAATCGCAGAGTGAGGTCAGCTGAGTAAGGTGTATGGGGCAAGGCACACAGTAGGTTTTTTGTTTGTTTTTTTTGCCGAAAACTGTTACATTGAGATGGCTGCATGAGCAGGTGCATTATTGTGGTGGAAAAACCAGTCCCCCATCTGCCACAAATGAGGAGCCCTCTTTTGATGCACACTGTTACGCAAACTTTCAGAACCTCTCAATAGAAGGCTTGATTAACAGTCTGATTTAGTGGAACGAACTCCAAATGCATTATCACCGTCACTTCACATCTGTTTTGGGGGGTACCCCCTCTTATTTTAGGCATCTTGGTGTTGTGTGCCATTGATTTGACTCTGAGGCATAGAAACCCTGTATATAACAGTAGAAATGCCCATTCAGATTTCTGGGGATACAGAGAGCATTGTAAAGTCTGTTATAGCAAACATTGTTAGGTTAAAGTGTAATATCTTATTGTTTGATGTCATTTGAGGCCCTTTTTAAAGGTGCTTCAGCTGAAAAATAAGTGAAGGGGAAATGCACGTGGATGAAGCTCTGACCATAGCTCAGGGATGTGATAGCCTGGCTCTCATGCGGGATCATGGTAAATGCAGTTAGGTTAAAATGTTAACACCTTATTACTTGATCTTCCTTTAGACCCATTTTAAATTTGTTCTAGTTTTAAATATGTTCTGATTTCTTCTCTATTGAGGCTTTTCTCTGTTTTACTTTGTTATTGTTGCTATTTATTTTTGTTTTCATTTTTTACAATGTTTTTCTGTATATGAAATCCAGGATAGGAAAATCAATAGAGACAATAACTAGATTCATGATTCCTTGGGGAGATGGCAGGGGAGGTTGGATTAAAATGGGGAACTAATAATGATGAGCTCAAGAATGAAGAAAATGTTCTAAAATTGGTTCTGGTAATGATTGTACAATTCTTCTTATTCTTCTGTGTGGATCAGAGAACTGGTCATTTTATTTGGAGTAATTTTATCTATGTAAATAATTTATAATAAATACATGTATTTCAATATAAGGATAATTCAACTTTAAATGTTCATGTAAATTTTGCTTTCTTTTTAATTACTTCAGAGATATATTAAGGAAGCATAATCTCCTTCTAATGGGCAACCAACACCCTTTTAATCATTTTTATTCTTCTTTCAGTTGCTGTCCTACCTACCAGTAAGGCCCTCTGGGAAGCTCAAATCTTGGGTCACTTCATTATCAACATCTGAGGGACTTTTCCTTTAAATAGCCGATTTTAATTGGAAATAATCCAAATATCTTATAATTCAATAGCTCAATAACATCAAGAAATGTTGTACAATCATCACCACAATCATTTTAGAACATTTTTTTCTTGTCCTCCTTGTTATTAGCTCCCCATTTCCCTCCTACCTCTCCTGTTAGAGGACCCCAGAGAGCCGTCTCTACCAGTTCACCCATCCGGCATCTCATGTACTAAAAAACATACAGAAATACAAAACAGACCGTCAAAAACAGGGTAACAACAATAACAAAATAAAATAGATAATGCCCCCAATTGGGAAGAAAACAAAATCTTTAAAAACCAGAACAACAGTAAAATGTGTCAAAGGGAAGATCAAATGATACGGTGCTAGATTGTAAGCGAGTGAAATCTGTCCGAGTCCAGTTTCCAATGCATCGTGTGCGAGAGCAGGCGGTCCACACCGCTGGTCTCTCATCGGGGATTCACGGGAGCCATCATCCACAGGTGTGTACGCAGGGTTTTTGTTTGTTTAACTGCGAGAAATTTTAGATGTATCAGAAAGGGGTACAAATCAGATGTTACATTTTACTCACTCAAATAAGATATTACATTGTAATTTACGATAATTGTCTCTGAAATACTTGAGATTTGATAACCAGACTATTCATATCCTTCAACTCACGGGTGGATTAATCTGTGTGCAGATCCTGCAAAGGGGTCTTGGGCGTCCGCTATCATCCTTAGCCTTCTGCAAACCAGGAGTTCCCAATGTGAGCTCATCTACCATTTGTACAACTCTTCCGGACGTGATTAAACTGTGCGTTGTATGTGTATATGTATGAATTATGTGGTTTCAGAGGTATACCAGTCATTCCATGGGGAAAAAATGAGGTTTTGTATTTCCACAAGATTTATAATATTGGAAACCTACAGAGGCAGTTCTACTCTGTCCTATAGAGACTCTGTGAGGCAGAATTGACCTGACGGAAGTGAGGAGCCAGAAGAGGTAGGATCGGGCCTTTTCTTCTATGCAGTGGCTGCTGAGTTTGAACCACTGACGTTAACTAGCAACAGAGCCCTCGATCAAGGTTTCACTAGGCTGCAAACATATAGACATGCAGTGAGCCCTCGTTTATCGCGGTTAATCGGTTCTAGACCCTACCATGATAAATGAAGTTCCGTGAAGTAGGATTCCTTATTTGTAAATCAAATATTTTCGTAGTTAGAGCGTAGAGGACATGAACAAACACCCTTTAGTCACCATTACACTCGTATTACCCAATTTATTAAACGAAAAAGGGAAAATACAGTAAAACATTTTGGACGTTACAATTATCATTTATTATTTATTATATTATTTATGGCATCAAGCGTGTGCAGTATGAGCCAATCAGTGGCAGTAATGACAGAGCATGCGCTGTTAATGCAAAAACCGCGATAGAGTGAAGCCACGGAAGTCGAAGCGCGAAGTGGCGAGGGTTCACTGTATATGTACATATTGTTTTCATAAAATAGCATATGGATAAGACAGCAGATCTGAAGCAATGATAACAACAATGAACAATTTTTATTGATAGAATTATTCATTTTGTGGTGTAAATTTTGCATAGTTTCACCCAAGGACCATGTGTTGTTTTATCATTTGAATTACAGTTATGTCACTTATACACATTGAAGAAGTAACTTTAAGGTTTTATATTTGCACATAAAATCTTTAGTTATTAACTGAGTTAATTTCATTTTTTAAATCTATATTTATTTATTTACCAAATTTGGTTAAATTTGGCAGTTGCTAAAATATCTTTTATATGTTTTGCTTTTTCTTTCTTACTATTTTTTATATAGCAATTTTTTAATAATCTATTCAGAAGCAGTCTGGAAAATTTAATGTAATTTTCTGACAAGAAGCTACATTTAGGAACTATAATGGCAAGCTTCTGCATCAATAGATACATTGGCTTTATCCATGAGGCCTGCTGGGACCTTATATTAGGGAATTATTTTGAGAGGCAAGGAGTCCTGGTGGCGCTGTGGGGAAGTGGAGTCCTGGTGGCGCTGTGGGGAAGTATTGGACTACTAATCACAACATTGGCAGTTCAAACCCATTAGTCACTCTTTGGGAGACAGATGAGGCTATCTGCTCCCTACCAGATTTACAAAGCTTTGTAAACTTTATATGTTTGATCAGTATGATTTGAAAGTGCTTCCAAGCAGTCTGTTTTAGTATGTTTTTGAGAGGCAGCTTTTACTACTTAAGACCAGCAGTAGTGGGAAAATTCACTGACCCTCCTCTCCCCTTGTGAAGAAGTGGTATCCAAGAAAACAAGTTAAGGGATCATACTGACTCATAGACTAAGTTATGTTTACACTGATTCATTGAGCTCAGACTTTTGGGCATTGGGTAGCAGAGAGATTCTACAGGTTGGATGGGTCAGACAAGGGCATCTGAGGGGATTCTGGGAGAAAGGGCCAGCTGTAAGGGTTAAACTCAACAAGTGCTAGGGAAGAGGACGCACCAAGGAAGGAGGAACTGGTGAGAGAAGCAATCAGGCGGATGCCCAGGGACCTCTGAGCAGACCCGTAGATCTAATGCTATCCCGGTTAGGAGGACAGCCACTGCTTTCCAGCTCCTTGCTGAGCTATAGACAGTCCTGACATGAGGCTGCTCAGTTGCTCCCTAGCTACTGAATGCAGCAGAGCCTGCAAGGTGCCAACTTTTAGTCCTGGTAGATGGACCAGACCGAACAGTCTGTAATAGACTGACTATATCTATGTTTTCTCATCTGTCAAGTGGGAGCTCTCTGCCTCCCTCATAGAAGCATTGTTTTGAATGAGCATGGCCTGTTCGTTGCATATGTTTATTATTAGAAGAAAACACATCGATAGTTATTTTATGACCAGTTCCCTTAACACCTATGGTTCATGCCAGTGGTTTCCCACTCAGGTAACTCATGAGAACGGTGTGTGGGGTTCTAAAGCTGCCCATGAAGATTCATAGGGTCTTCATTGGCTCATATTCAGACGTGGATCACCAGGTATTTCTTCCTACTCTTTCTTAGCCTGGAAGCTTTGAAGTCTGTGGCACTGTTGGTGTTTGAAGTGCTGGAGGTATAGCTATTTGTACGATAGCAATATGCAAGCCACCACAGTATGACAGAGAGATGCTTTAGTCACTTTAGGTATGTTCAATGTGTTTGATTTGGTACTTGTATTTTCAACAGAGGGAGGAAGAAGACATTATAATAAAACTGTTTCATGATTCTGATATATGGATGATTATAATTCCTCCTTTCCATATCCTGTAGCATTCCACAGGCCAGTAAAGTAAATATATATTGTCTCTGGACAGACTGGAAAGATGAACATTTATCCTAGTTCCCAACTCTCTTTATAAAGCAACTCCTTTTCTTGTTCATGTTGAAATGTGGTTCAATTTCAAACAGGTCAGCAGTTTCTCTTTTGTGA
Source organism: Echinops telfairi (assembly GCF_000313985.2). Classification (NCBI taxonomy): domain Eukaryota; kingdom Metazoa; phylum Chordata; class Mammalia; order Afrosoricida; family Tenrecidae; genus Echinops; species Echinops telfairi. The sequence continues at coordinate 37,303,288 of NW_022111320.1, forward strand.
CCCCCCTTGCTTCCTTACTAATACTGGATCAATGTAACAGTGTTGTGGCAAGAACGGACGGAGTTTAGTAAAACATCAGCTTTCTTCACAGCTCTCTCGAGTTACAATGGCAGCCACGCTATCCCTAGAGAAAGTCTTCTTTCACTTAATTCTCTTGACTTCATAGACAGTTGTTTTATAATTTCAGACAATATACTTGCAAGCAGTATACCTCACAACACATGCTATGATTCATACCTGCTGGATGGTGTAATTTATCTCCCATAACAATTCTTTATTAGTGCATTTGATTGAAACAATTTTTCTTTCTTGTGTGAGTGAGGCGAGAGTAAGAGCTTTCCTCTCATTGGTATGCCACGGTTTCATGTGCAATTTTTATGGAGAATGCAATAGAAATTCAGAATTCCGATAAATGTAGAAGTGAAGTGGGAACACATCTAAGCATGAGCCCCAAAAGGAGCTGTCTACCTAACTCAGGGGATTGTAAAGTGCAGAGTGAAACTTTTATAGTTATTTAAATAGAAGAAATAGCTGTGTTAAAAAATGAGTCTAAGCATCATAATACTATTGGTAGTAGAAGACATTATTCTTCCTTTTAAGCAGGGCAATGACAAGAATCTACAGAATAGGATTATAGTGAACAAGTCATACAACAACCCCCTTTTTAAGTGCAGTCTTTGCTAGCAGGTGGCCTACATGGTAACTCTTAGTGCAGGTGAAAACAGGGAGGGATGGCACTCTACATAGGATGGCAAAGGTACCAAGAAAGAAGATTTTTCCAGAAGCCATTATGGAAGCAATAACAGCTGCATTGGCACAAGATGCATTTTCCATAAGGGATGGACCAGGTTTTCTCCAACTTGAATAATACAGAGACACCTTTAATGGAACAAGAGAGCCCAGTACTCACAGTCCTCCCTCTCTCTATTGAGTTGGCAAAATAGTTTATAAAGTAATTTAAATACACAAACATGAAATAAATGATATATTCTGATACATTTAGCTTTCATTCTACTCAAGCCCAAAGTGATTTACATATTCAATTCCAATAAAAACTTAAATCTAGAATTCAAGCTAATTTTATTTCTTTAATGGACTAGATCTTGGTGTTTGTCCTAGGTGAAGTTTTACCTTTCAGGTTAAAATTGCCCCACCAGACAGGAAGAGACTTCGTTTTTTGGTTTCTTTGTTTCTTCTATGTCTTATCTTTTTTTTTTTTTAGTTGGGAGTTGGTACATATGTGATATCATTCCATAGTTCAGTCACATCAAGCAGTATTGTACAATTGCTACCATACTCCGCTTCCAAACACTTGGCTTTTTTCACATGAGCAATCTAAGTACTCTATTTTCCCACCACTTATCTCTGGGTGTATTGTTACACGCTTTTTATTTCTCCAATGATCTTTATTTTGACCTTTACATGAGACCATTGTGACTATAAGCATCTAAACTAATATAACCACTGACGTCGTAAGACACGGTTTCGTGAGCAATTGACCTCATTCTCACCATCCCGCAGTGCAGTGAATGATTTAATGTGGCTCTTCTAGTCCTAGCTTTTGTTAGTCCCACCCAACAACCTTTATTTTCCTGATGGGTCTGAGTAAGAAAGGAGAGTAAATTACTGACTATATATATGATTCAGCGGTGAGTGACTGTCAACAGGGTTAATGGTGATTGCTGTCTTACTGGTATAAAATGAGCAATCTCAGAAGCAGGAAAAGAGAAAATGCATCACCAGCCACAGGAAGAAGTCATGAGCCACAAAAAGAGTAGGTCCTTTGTACTCTGAGATGCGTGCAAGGTGACCTTCCTGGATCTGCGTCACAGCTTTGATACTAGAGGTGCAGCAGAAGAGTGGGCACAGCAGAACAAGGAGCCCAAACGTGTGATAGAGCAACGGATGCCCCTGGCCACAGAGCCAGGAGAATGAGTTGGGGAAGGAGGCTAGCTTGTGGAGTGGCATGACTCTGGATATACTTATTTTGAGGAGCTGGGTTTGCTGACCCCTGGAGATGGAGCAGAGTGACCCTTGGTTGAGGCTTTTAACAGAATGGCATGCCCTTGGGGCACTTATTGGTGTCTATGAAGAGCTGTTTAATGTTGCCCATGCTGTGCAGAAGCCAGGCCAAGAGGCTGAGAGCCAGGTGGGGCTGGCCTATGGGCACAGCAGAGAAGACACTGTCCTGATGGAACAACTGCATCCTGGGCACATCTCACCCGAATTATAAAGTTGAATTGTGACATAAACATACATTAGCTTCTCTCATAAACTCAGAGGATGGGCATAGTCCGTGAGGTCTGTATGCAGTATGGAACCCAGCAGAAAAGCAGTGAGCAGGGAAAGCAGAGTTGCTTGAGCAGAATGCTTGGTGCAGACTAGGAATAAGAAAGGAGGAAGGGGGAGCCCCGTCTTTTCTCTGTCATGTGGAAGTTGGCCCGTGCAGCAGTTTTACACATCCTTCTGTGGGTTTACATTCCAGCAAAAGGCAAATAAATTATTTCAGAATACATTATTGGAGATGATTCTGAATAACTTGAGATGATGTCCCCAAACAGTTGGAGGAATATGGGGCTACTGTAGAACAAGAACACAGTAAAATGATCAAAACATTGTCCTTAGGCAGTCCATAAAGCCTCAGGTGGCATTGGGGTCAAATACTTGTTTCACATTACAGTTCTCTGAAACACTTAGCATGACACTTCTAGACAGTGTCTTTGTATCACTCACCAAATAACGTTCCCTGATGCGTCTAGGTAAGAGAACGTATGGAAGATGCTAACAGGTTAATGTGATTCATTTGTGAGTGATTATTAACAGAGTTAAATGTGACTAAAAACTTGGAACTCTTAATGAGGATGGGTCAATTTTGCCATCCTACTGGTTTAAAAATGAATCATTTTAGATGCAGGATAGTGACTCTGAGTTCCACCCAGAGAGAAGAGCTGGGACCCGGTATCCCTGCATATTTGGCCACCTAGATTCAGGGAGAGAGTTGTCTCACCAGAATTGCAGCAGAGGAGAAATAAGAACAAGGAACCAAGTGATGGGCTTCCTGGCCCATGGGACAGGAACAAGTGAAGTTGAATGACTGCAGGCAGGAGGCTTGCTTGCACAAGAGAGTGCCTTCAGACATTTAATTGAGGAGCTAGTGCATTTCCGGCTGAGGCTTATGGAGGAATGACCTGTCCTCTGAGTACTTATCAGCAGCACTTAAAAAGCTTTGTAACATGGCCTGAGCAGGGGAGAGACCAAGAACCAGAGTGGTTTACATGTGGACATGGCTGGGAAGACGCTGTCTTGACTGGAAGAACTATGGCCTTAACATTTCTGGCTGAATTGTAATCTGTTAACTGCCATTTTAAAGTCTATAATCCTGAATATTGTCTGTGAGTTCTGTGTGGCCATTGTAATTAATTATCAAACCCAGATGAGAAGTAGCGAGTGCCATAGAAGAGACACTTGCCAAACAAGTGAACTTAGTGCCTGGCACAGAACAAGAGCTCAATTAATGTTGGGAGCTTTGTTGATGCTGTGGCGTCCATGTTGGGCCACTACCACAAAGTGGTTTGAACCCACCAGTGAACTACCTCATGAGACAAAGGTGGGATTGTCTGCTTGGTACAGGTTTACAGTCTCAGAAATCCTATATAGGATTGCTATGAGCCAGACTTGACGTTGGTTTTTGAAGCTAGAAAGTCCCTCGATGACCCAGAGAGTCTGCATGTCATGCTGTTCAAACCCACCCAGCAGTGCTCTAGAACGAAAGCCTGACTATCTGTCTCCGTGAAGATTTAAACCTAGAAAACCCTGGGGACTGACACCATGACAGCAGGTTTTCTCTTATTTGGTTTATTTATTTTTGTCTTTATGCTAGCAGTTGGGTAAGCATAAAACTGCCAGCCACAAGATCAGAGGTTCAAACACACTAGCCACTCCTCCAGAGGAAAATGCTCTCATAAAGATTTTCAGCCTTGGGAATACTGCATACCGGGTCCCTAAGGTTGGCATGCACTTGATGGCAGTGATGGGAGAAGATGAGAAGTACATATAACCTTCAACCATATAATAAATAAAATGAATAATTATGAGAGGAGAACTCAATTTACCTCTAGTTTAGCTAGCAGTCTCAGACCATTTTGATTTTCAAAGGGAAAGTTGCCAAGTTTTATGCTATTTTTCAGTGATTTACATTAACATAACCCTCCATCTGTGCTGTGTATTAGAGGTATGACAGTGGACATAATACTTCATAATACCGCTGAGGGCACTCAGCATATAGACTAGCACAGGGTGCACATTCAGCAAACCATCATTTCTGCTTTGCTTATTGCTAGCATCTATAGGCTAGAATGCGTATATACCTTATTTTGTAGTACTTTGCTATAAAGGAAGCATTTTATTTGTAACTTTATGGAAACTTTCAGTAGTCTTTAACTTCCAACTACATTTTGAATACTACTAGCAAAGACAGTAGATTATTGATTTTTGTAAAACTTTTACTCCACATAAATCCTATTATTTATCAACATTAGCATTCAACAAAATCTCATTTTCTCTAAGCTTCTATTAACCTCAAGTTAATGTACCTCAGAAATCATCTCATTAACAGCTCTTTGGGTAGCCTGTTTATAATAAATTCCTTTGTATTGCATTTTTTGTCTGAACATTTTTATTCCTAAGATCTCTAAATAACCTTGACAATTTTATGACTTCTAAAAACACCTTCAACGTTGACACTTAACACTAGAAAGCTTTTATGAAGGGTACTTATCAGAATCTACAGTCTTCAGCCTAGTGTTGTAAGGATTCTACAAGCAGATTTAATCTGATTGTTATAGAACTGTGAAGAATGCTGCCCTTCCTGCCTTTCCACCGATCCAGTCCGGACACCAGCATCTCTGTGGTCATGGGGTCTCCGGCCCCTCCGTCTGCTTCTGGATGTCCCTATTGTACTGCAGAAAATTCTAATTATGCCTTTCATATAAAGTATCCTAGTGGAGATATATGGATTAAAATATGTTCTACAAAGATTGGGACACTGATAAATAGTGCTAAAGTTTCCTACAGGAAGTTCCCCCTCCCCCTAATACTTCTATTTTCATTTTATCACCAACATTGTATGTGGTGTTTAAAAATCTTTGCTCTTTTACTTACTAAAAAATAAAACACTCTTTTTTAGGGTACATTCCTTTGAATACTGAGCACATTTGTATGTGCTTACTCAGCTTGTGGACTTTCCATGTTCATGTGAATTGTCTATGAGCGGCATTTATACACATGGCCACATGGCAAGTCCCTGTCAGCAAAACAGAAACTTCAACGATAGACGAACCGATTGAAAACAAGCCTGGCAAACCTTGACCAGGTACTGTAAGATGATTATTCTTAAAGACAAAGCCGACATGTGGTAACACCCCAAACTGTGGTTTTGCTAATTCTCTAGTTATCGTCATACATTTATCATGTACTCCAATTAATCGGAGGGAAGCCTTCCTCTGTCTCTACTACTTCCTTCTCAAACACTCAATTGATAAAGAACTTCAAAGCCATTCTCTGTAGCTTAATCGAGAGTTCATGTTGTTACATTTCTTACACTTCCCTAAAATATCGGGCTTGGCGGATTCACTCTTCACAAGACAGTGAGTCAACATGCATGACCTCTTTCTCTTACCCCGTTTCTCTTATGCTAATGTTTTCTGGAGGTTCTTTGAGAAGATGGCGTCCATGAGTGGTGTCAACAGTTAAGGCCTCAACCACTAGCCCCAAAGTTGATGATGTAAGCCTACTCATGCAGGCCTGGTCATTTGTTTCCCCCAAACGGCACAGCCTCGACAATCCCATGGAATAATCCAACTCTGCACACTTGGTATCTCCATGAGTCGGAATTGATATACTCAGTGAGGAGGACTTTTGAATATACACGGTTGTCCAGGCAGAAGGTGGCAAGTTTATTTTATTACTCATAATGTGGAGTAATGGAGTCAATCTGCCGAATCCTGTCCCCTCTGTAGCTAGAGGGAATTTATATTTTAGATGTGTCTTCTGGATCCTTTTCCATCTATATCAAGCCCTCTATCAACCCCCCTCACTGACTCCTACCAATGTACACTCAGTGTTCCTAGCAGTTTAGAACATTCTGAAAATATTTCTGGTTTCAGTGGCCATTAGTCAACATTGGTCTGCACTGTGTTCAGTCTACACGAGCTTGTAAACAAGGCCAATGCCACTTCCTTAGGTTACTATCTGTTACTCACTGTCTTTGAGTCCATTCTGACTCACAGCAACCCTTTAGGGTCGAGGTCCCATGCCCTGTATGTTTATGAGACTGTAACTCTGTTCAAGCCTAGTCTTTCTCCTGCAGAGCCATTGGTGGTTTTGAACTTCTGGCTTTGCTCTTAGCAGCCCAAAGTGTAACCACTAAGCCACGAGGTCTCTTGTTTGTATTATTATGGGAAAAGCCGTTTTTGTTCTTCATACCAACTCCACAAGAACCTTAAATTATTTTAACAGAATTCTGAAGTTCTAGCAGTAACTGGATAAAACCAAAATTTTGGAGCTCTCAATTACTCTTTCTGTGTCTTGGGGAAGGCTTTATACAAACTTGGCTCTAGTCTACCTGCTTCCTCTTCCCCCTCCAAGCACTCATTTCTTTACACTTCACAATTTATCATGATTTCCCAAAAGTCAGTGTATTAAAAAAATCATAATATTGATTTTTCTTTTGATGAGAATGGGTAGAAATATAAAACACAAAAAAACTCCCTGCCATCAAGTTGATTTCGACTCACAGTGATCCTATAGGGCAGAGGGGAAGAGCCCTAGTGCATTTCTGAAGTCATATTACTACGTTTTGGGGAAAAAGAAACATTATACTTGATAATATGTGTAAAATTCTATGTAGAAATGGGTTAGATAGGAGACTATCGTTGAATACTTGCTAAATATCTCCATTGTCAGCCAAAATCCACTGCTGCTCAGTCCATTCTGACTCCTAGCTACCTCATCACCCATTGACCCAAGTTTGTCTCATCGGTACCTGGTAGGGCAACATAGTAAAATTGCACCTTATGATTTTCAAGGCTTCAAATGTTGATGGGATCACCTGGTCAGTTTGAACTACTGACCTTTAAGTTTGCAGTCTAATGGAAAATGAACCTAGGGCCACCAGAGCCCGATTAGTAATCCTATCCAAAATATCTATCCAAGCCCACTGCCATTAAGTTGATTCCCTACAGGACAGAGTAGAACTTGCCCTGTGGGTTTCTGAGACTGTAACTCTTTACAGAGTAGAACTTCTTCTTTCTCATGCAGAATAAACAGCTGGTATTTTGGAACTTCTGACCTTGAGGTTAGCAGTCTGATACGTAACTACTGAACTACCATGGTTCCCTTAGTAACTGAGTAGGAGAGTAGAAAAACCACAATTTTCCAGGACTGTAAATATTTATAAAAGCATGCTGACTGGTTTTTTTACCTGTAGAGAAGTAGGTAGTTTCAAACTAATTACTTTATTTAGTAGTCATGTGCTTTAAACAGTGCCTCACAAGGTCTCCTTTCATTTGTCATAGTATGTGTAAACTGAATATATATATACACACATATACACATACATACATATTTATGTATAATTCAATCACATAAATAAAGTACAGACTTAAAAACAAAACTATGCATCCTATTGGTAGATTTCATAACATTTTAAGCATGATTTTTTAATAACACCCTTGTAACAAGAAATGTTTATTTAAATTTCAGCAATGCTATTTAACTTTGATTTCTTTGTTTCTGTTTAATATCAAGTAGTTGACTTTCATTATTATTTTTAACTCTTTATATCAATGATACATATTTTATCTCTATGCACATTGATATTTAGGTTGATTTAGATCTACTGAGGTATTTGGTAAAGTAGTTAGATGGAAAATTAACAAGCAGAAATCAATTGGATTCCTATGTACCAGTGAAGAGAGCTCTGGGGGAAAAAATCAAGAAATACCATTTATAATATCCACAAAAGAAGATTAAATAATTGCCAATAAGCCAAACCAAAGAAACAAAGTACTTGTACAAGGAAAACTAAGGAACATTATTGCGAGAAACCAGAGACCTACCCAAATGGAAGACGATCTCATGTTCATGGATAGATAGACTTAGTATTGTGAAAATATCAATATTGCATAAGACAAGCTACAAATAAAAAGTAATTCTGATCTAAATATCAATTTTATTCTTTAAAGAAATTGGAAAATTAATTACCAACTTCATAGGAGAGGGAAGAGTCCTAGAATAAACAAATAACTCCTTGAGAGAACAACAAAGTAGGAGGGCTCACACTATCTATCCAACCTCAAAACCTGTAACAGCCACAGTAGTAAAAACACCCTGGTACCAGTACAATGATAGCTACATAGAATAATGGAACAGTATAGAGAAGCAGAAATAGATGTATCTACCTACAGGCAATTGCTTTTTAACAAAGGGCCAAGAAAACATTAATTGGGAAATGTACATCCTCTTCAATGAATGGTGCTGGCAAAATTGGATCTCCATCTGCAAAAGAATAAAACAGAATCCATACCACACCCTATGAACAAAACCAAACAGGATGGATTATGTTTTATTTATTACTTCATTGCTCAACTTGCTGTATTAAGATATGAATTACTCTGGCAGACTTGTGTTTGACATTGTCAGTCAATATTATTGTAAGTTTTGCCTGACCACCAAATCCCATTGCTTGTGGAAACAGCATCCAGTAAGTAAGGATTTATTCTGTACAAGCCAATAATCCATGTATAGAGATTTGTAGTTAGTTTACACTTGTTCAGTCTCCCCTTCTCAATAGTGTTTTTAACCACTGCCATGGGCTAATCAATGAAAATATAAAGGCAAGTTCCTTATGCTCAGGGAGATGATCAGTAAGATTCTCTACCGTAAATTAACAAGGATGTCTCTAAAGTGATCCAAAGGCAGATAGAAGGCACAGATTCAGGAATGGATTTTTGGCTCACACTTGATCCTAGCCCCAGTCTAAGAACAATTCATTCTTAAGACATAGCCTCGCTCAATACTCAACCTCATGAAGGAAATGCGGAAGATATAGGTGTTCTAGCAAAGTGTGGTGAAGAAATTAGATAGTGCCTGGTTCTCAGATAGAATAGTGTCTGGAGTCTTAAAGGCCGGTTTCCAAACAAGCAACTTCTAAGTAAGCCCCAACTAAATCCACATGAAAAAGCACACCAACATCCTTGATCCAAGGATTGTAAATTACGTTATCCAAATCCAAAGGAGGAAATAGTATCAGCACTTAAATTGTGAGATTCTGCTTTGCAGAAAGTGATGGAGGACAGTGGAAGCCCAAAACGCATTTGCAGGATCTACACAGGGAATCAGTCTCTGGTGATTTCCTTCTAACCATAATTGAGGGAAGGGAGTAACCTCGTTAACCAGATAGAGAGCATTGGAGAGACAATTATTGTAGATTATAAAGATAAAACTGACTTGAATGGTTAAAAAACCTTGTCGCTTAATCTCCCTTTTGATACACTCTGTGGTTTATCTGATTTTTAATACTTTCTGTCATTTTTTTTCTTCCTATTGGGTTTGTCTCTTGTATTTTGTCAATGTTGGTAGCCTTCCTGACTCTCTGTTACATATTTTTCTCTGGTTTTGGTTTATGAAACAACACAGGATAGGTGACTCTATGGCAGTGGTTCTCAATCTTCCCAATGCTGTGACTCTCTAATACAGTTCCTCATGTTGTGGTGACCCCAAACATTATTTTTGTTGCTACTTCATAACTGTAATTTTGCTACTGTTTTGAATCATCATGTAAATATCTGATATGCAGGATGTATTTTCTTTGTTACAAATTGAATGTAATTAAAGCAGAGTGATTAATCACAAAAATAATATGTAATTATATATTGTGAAATATTTATTTCTAATCACAAATAAATGATATTTTGTTTTGAAGCATGGTGTAGCATGTATAACAGTCTTCACGCCAGTTACTCATATGTGGGCATATCTGCATGTGAGCAGACTTGCCTGGAGATGATAGAGGAGTGGTGTCTTGTTTTCTAAGACCATCAGAAATATGAGTTTTCCTATGGTCTTAGGTCACCCCTGTGAAAGGGTTGTTTAACCCCCCCAAAGGGGTCATGACCCACAGGTTGAGAACCGCTGCTCTATGGAGACAATAATTCAGAAAGAGCTCCTGAGGGTCATGGCAGGGGAGGTGGGGGAACAGGAGGGGAAGCTGATAGCAAGCAGTACCAAAAGGAAGAAACATTTTTGAAACTGATTTGTGGTGGCAATTGTACAACACTGATTGATATGATTGAACTATGGAATGTTATGATGTCTGGATTAGGTCCTAATCACGTGGTTGGAAGCAAAGAATAAAAAAAGAAAGATGAACTAGAGACCTAATGGGGAACCTGGAGAGCGCAAGATCACAGGGTGGAGGATGCAGTCTCGTGTTCAAGGTCAGTGGAAACATGGCCGAGTGCCAGCAATTCTCAGGGTCCAGTGACCCAGGTGGGCCACCCTTCAAGCCAGGCAGAATTCCAGTAGGCAGGAACACAGAGGGGCTGAGAACCGTTCCCAGGGTCCCTCATTCTTCTACAAAAGGAAAAAAATGAGATCAAACAATAAGGATAAACACCAATACAAAGACTGGTTTCTGTGCTCAGGTCATGTAATCTTCTAACCCAGTCTCTAAGAAATGGAGTAGTATGAATTCCCTAATATAATATATTATGGTAGAATATAATATAGTATATGGTAGAATATAATATACCATATAAGTACATCTTAAAACCCACTTGGTCAGAGGAGGCCTCATACGCTCCTCTGATTTTTTATCATATCTGTTAGCCCAGCAGGCATGGTTTTCTCTTTGTGAATGAGTGTTATTCAAAGTTGTCCTTTCTCTAACCCTCACTGTGTAACCAATGTCTAGTTGCTTAACTCTTTACTCTGTACAAGTGAATAAATCTTGTATTTTGATCTAAAAATGTCATATACAACTATAATTTTATTTTTAATCCTATACCGTTGGGTAAATTAATGATACTTTCAATAACATCACCTTATTCCCCATGTGGCGGTTAATAATGTTCCCCACCAAAATGATTATGATATCTCTAATGTGAACCAGAGACATATATAAACCATAGCTTTATGAATGGATTTGAGCTTGCATTTAATTGCACCCCCTAAGAAAACATTAGTTTTTATGACACGCTCCTACTCAATGCTTGCCCTCATGAAAAGGTCACTGAAAAGATGGGTGCTATAGCAAACTGTGGTGAATAAATCAGATGGTGCCCAAATAACTGGGCTCTCAAAGGCTTGTCTTAAGGCAAGCAGCCATCTGAGTTAGGTGTTAACCAAGTCCACATGGAAAAAAACACACCAACCTTGTGATCTAAGCATCGTAAACAATAACATCCAAATCCAGAGGAGTTAATAGTTGGGGATCTGCAGCAGATTAAGGGTGACAATGGAAGTCCAGCATCTATTTTCAGTGTCTCCACATGGATTAAGCCTCGAGTGTTTCCACACTGACTTTATTCCGAGCATGTATAGACCCTGGTTATCAGACAGAGCACAGTTAAAGCAGAATATGGCAGATGCAGTCAAGTTGAAATGTAACACCATATTGTTTTAGCTTCTTTTTGGCTCATTTTCAGTTTGTTCAAGTTTTTAATATGTTCTAATTTCTGTTCAACTGAGATTTTTCTGTTTTCTTTTGTCACTGTTGCTGGATCCTTTAAAAAATTTTTTTTTCTGTATATGACATATACAAAAAAAGATAAGTCTATGAAGACAGAAACTGAATAAATGATGACCTCAGTTTACAACAGAGGAGGCTAGAGGCAAATGGGAAGCTAACAACAATCAGTATGAAAAAGAAGAAATGTCCTAAAGTGGATTGTGGTCATGGTTGTATGGTTCTTCTTAATATGATTGAACTATTGTATGATTTGTACATTGTATTCTATATGTCAATCAAGTTATTTCAACAAAGAAAATACCTTCTGAGGGTTAAGTACTGGAATATTTATTACACATTTTTGTGCTTTTAAAAGAATCTTTATAAAGAATCATAATGGTAGTGGACAATGTGGAGAGGGATATCAATAATGGTTGAACCATATGAAGAGTATAATCAATGATGCTGAATTATGCATGTCGACGTTGAACTGGAGAATGTTTTCTTGTATATATTTCTGCCAAAATTGAAGAAAAATTACATAAATAACCGTGAGTACAGGGGAAAAAAAAGGTCTAAAATTGATTGTGGTAAATATTGTACAACTTTTCTTGAAGTGATTGGACTATTGAATTGTATGATATGTGGATGAAGTACTAATAAAACTTTAATAAACGGAAAAATAAAACTAAATGAATTACATACTCTACATTTTCTCATGAATATCTTGCCAGATTCTTTTTACATATGGTATAAATTATATTATTTAGTTTCCACTATCCTCCCACCTTAGACAAATGAACTATAAGCATTTATGCTTTATGCTACTAACACTTTTAGTCATTTATTGTGCTGTATTGCTGTGGGAATAAGTAGTTGATCTATTATGCTAATATGTGCTATGCTATCATCAAATATAAATCAACATTGAACTCTTCTGTGGTAAAAATAAATCACTGAAGGGCTCCTCAGTGTAGCACATTCGAAGATTCTAATGGGTTGGTGGATAAGAGTCCCTTTGATGCCCAGATCCTGTCTCTATCTAGTTCGATTTGCTTTATGACTTCAAGTGCCTTCTAACATATATGCTTCTTTTATGTCACATCCAAGACTTTAAACATTTCTTCTACTACTATTATTTTTCACTCTTTTCTGAGAAATTCTTTGTTCTTCAAGACTTATGTCGAATATAACCTCATCTGATGCTGTCTTTCTTTACTTATATTCTTCCTTATGAACAGGGTCAGGGCTTCATCCCCAATCCCAACCCCCTATTCTCTCTCTGACTTTTTAAGTACTTTGGACATATATTTGAGAACATGTACAGTTAAGCTGTTGGTTTTAGTTTTTAATGTGAATTATGATTTTCATTTTATTTTTTCACTAAAATGTACTTTAAGACCAGGATATTGATGACATCTTATCTTCTTTCCTTAGATTAAAATTGACATTTGATAATTCTTTGGTGAATAGATATCTGAGTAAATGTATGGCCAGTTATAGAAACAAATGAAAACACACGTTAAAATTTAATACATCAAATTAGTTATTCCTAAATTTAAAGAAAAGTATAAACTGTTTCTCCACTCTTTCTCCTTCTGTTTTAAATGTTTGGAAAAGCAGCTTGTATTGAAAATTAGGTACAGCATTTTTGAAAAATAGACAAATAAAGAAAATCTGTGATTTCATGCTTCCATGGCTTGGCTTATAATCAAAGAACAGAGAGCACTCTTGTGAACTCTAGTTAATGTTTGCATGTGCTGGGGGCTGTCCCAAGTTTTTAATTTCTGCTTTATCAAACGATTCTGCTGAATTTTTTCTTAAATCTATAATCAGAGTTTTTGTTGATTTTTAAGCTAAAAACAAGGATGCTCATAACTAAGACATGTTCATTGTTGCTTTTGTCCCTCTACAATTTAAGGTAGAGTAAAAAAACAAAAGCTATATATAGTGGTTCTCATCTACTTTTAATTCTCTCTCTTTCTGGATATAGTTTATTTGAAGAAAAGGGACTTCCAATCTAATAGAAAACAATAAACGTGGAACATCTCATTAATAAAGTAGATTATCTAGCATATGGTCTCCTGAGCATTCTTTAAGTGAAAAAAACAAACCTATTTTCATGCAAAACAATAATCATTATAATTTGCTAGCATGAAATTAACATAAATTGTCCAAATGTTTTCTGTAGTGGTTAATGCAAGGTAACAAAGAGTCAAAGAAATGTCAAAATAGTTCTAAATTTTATAATAAAAATTATATGAGGGTTATTAGTAAATAGAGAAAATACCATCAAAATCCCCCTTCTTACATTTACTTTTAACTTGATTAGCTGCAGAGGCAATTCTTGATTAAAAACCAATAAGTCAAAATTCAAATGTGATTTTTCAAAAGAAAACACAAATCACAAGTTAGTAAAGTTGCCATTTTGACTTTCTGAGCCATCATAAAAGTATTGCTTTAGTTAAACTCTGAATAATTATAAATGATGACATGTATCATGAATAAAATTAATATAAAAACTAAACAAACAAACAGCTCCTCATTGCTTTTGAGTCAGTTCTGACTCAGAGGAACCCGTATGTAGCTAATAAATACTTGTAACAACATGTGCATGTTAGTGCATGCTCAATAACATTTGTATAACACAGTTTTGCTTTTCCCGCAAGGTACACCAAGAAACCGCAAAAGCTGCATATCCAAAATTAGATTAAAGTAAAATTAGTTTAAACAAAGGATATGAGAATGGCATGAAAGAAAGAAGTAGATTAAAAGGAGAAGCGAAGCGCGAAGAAGGGAAGCAAACGCATAGTTTCGCAAAGAATTCTGGGAGAGTCCCTGGAGCCCTGTGAGTCCCTTTCCCCCAAGACTGGAAGGGGGGCAAGGCTCTGTGTCCCCTCACTTTACAACTTTTGTCCAAAGCTTTCATTTTTCTGAAGAATCTTAAAGACTCTTTTTGTCATTATTAATTTGATAATATAACTTCCTCCCCGCCCCCAATATCAATCCATTACTAAGGGCCAACTGGAGACCAAGATTGCATTTTGCGTTAAGAAAAATCTGGGTTCCCCTTGAACTTTAAAGAATATTAGCAGACAAACCCTAACTTATATTTCAATTATATCCATTAACCATGTTTGTTTAACCTTTCCCTTAGCAAAGCATTTGCTTTGAAAGCATTTGATCTTAATATTAGAAATCGATTCAATGTTTTGACTTCACTAAGCCTCAATATAATCAAAACTATTATCAATAAACAAACCATAAATTGAGTCGTGCCTATTTGCCTTATTTAGGCATTTGTGAAAAACTAAATTTTGATAGGTTTATTCATTTTAACTTTAAGTAACTTTCAGCATAATTATTTGATTCCAACTCTCAAAGCGCTCATTGCATTAAGTCGATTCTGACTCAGCTGCCCTGCAGGACAGGGCAGGACGGCCCCAATGGGTTTCTGAGCTTGTCACTGTGGGAGCAGGAAGCCCCATCTTTCCCCCACAAAGCAGCTAGTGGTTTCAAACTGCTCATCTTTTGGTTAGAAGCCCAACTTGTAGATCTGTGTCACTTTCATGGATCATTTGGAGGGTGTCAAACAAATGAATTATAAATGATAAAGAACTAAAAACTGAATGCTTCTTTGAAGATAGAGATCAAATCATATCAGTATTACCATATTTTTATGCAAATAACATCTGCCTTGTATTTGCTTACCAACGATTGCCTCACCTGGGAGTTTTTTTGGTTTTTTTTGGTAATGTTCTATTGTGTGTGTTAACAGCAACATGTGAAAAAGTGGAATAGCTGCTCTTAGGAAAATCATTTCTTTTTCCCCGGTCTAGCATACTAGACTGCAATCAGGGTCCTGGAGGAGATGAAGCAAGAGAGTAATCTGAACATCTGGAATTATCTGTAGCAAAGGATTGGCTATTAGTTAAGGAACAAGCTGAATTGCAAGGAATATTGAAAAGACATATCTGGGAGTAGCAGCCACCACCTCTTGAACTGAAATAGTGCACAAGGAGAGCACAGGTTCTGGAAGTTATCTCCACATACTGTGTTAAGAAAGAGACTTCTTTGGGAAGGGTATCACCTTCAGTCTCTGAGTCTCGATGACAGTTTGTTGAGACTGGCCCAGAAGACATCAGTCACAGCCACCCACAGAGTAGTGCCATGCCAGCAGCCCTCTGCCATGAGAGGACTCCAGAGAAAATAGCCCTGGATATGGGATCTAGTCCTGCAGAGACCCTGACTGGGTCTGGAGGCAGGCACTGTGGAAATCAGACTGGCCCCAGACTACCAGAAACTTGATGTGGTACTCCGTCATGCAGTTCCCCTTTCGTGCGCTCTACCGACCAAGGCTTACATCGTGCCAACCCTCAAAGGAGAAATGTTTACAAAGTTCAGCTCTAATATTCTAGAGCAGACGGCAAACTCTTCATTTGCCACTGAAAGATGATTAATTGTTGACCAGGCAAGAAACCCTTTTAGCTATTAGTTTGTGTATGCTAATTCCCATAAACTCTTGAACTTCTATAAAAAAACAGCACAACCTTATATTTCCACCTATCAAGATGTAGTTGTTCATCTCGCAAACGGAAACATTATCACCCTTTCCCCAAATAGGGAGGCACCCAGACCCAGCAGCCCGTGTACTCATTTCATAAAGATTACATTTTAAAGTTAACTGCCTACACTTTGTGAATCAAAAAGGGAATGAAAGAACAGAAAGTAAAATGATTAGCACGTACAAATAACCGCATGGAATAGGTAAAGGGAATTTAGAAGGAGCTCTTGTCGTCCTGGCAGAAGATTTAGAGTAAGTACTTGGGGCAACTTGGAAGGGTCTTTCTGCAAGTGAACTTGGCCTTTGCTTAACCAAAGACCTCTGTTTCTGTGAATCAACGTGGTAAAGAAACCAGGGGCAAGCCTGCGATTCAGGAAGCCGAGTTCATTCCATTGGTCCAGGAGGCTGAGAATGACTTCGATGTTTGGTATTGTTCAATCAAACGTTCCCGTTCCGAGTGTGAAGATCTCATTCTTTCCCAACTGGTGCCCTGAATTTCACATAAGAAACGTGGAAAGACGATGTATTTAATTGTTGCTGTCATATGATTTCTCAACCGAAGCAAACAAATACTGAATTTGCTTTTTAGCCATCTCTGTCCCATGGCTACAATAAAATATTATTTTAGGACTGTCTGGAAGCTCGCTGGTTTTGAGGCCGTAACTTGAGTGAAGAGTTAAAGTACACTCAGAAAAGCATCCCAATATCCCCATCATTTGCCATCACTTTAGCTATCATTACTGCCATCATGGTCAAATGCAGCAGCCATTTGGACTCTAAAGGTCCAATGTCATCCCCCAAATAGAATCTTTGCAGGTATATCTCCTGTGGCCTCTCTCAAGACGTATAGCCCACAGTAATTTGACCAGGGGAAGTGTAATATAATGATTTATGAACTACAATGAGATTAAGGTAGAGAATGTTTGACTAATAGATGTAAGAAGACTTGGAGGACTATTGGAATAACAGGCCCAGAGAACAATCATAACCCTGGGTCAGAGACACAGCACCTGAGGGAAAATCAGAAACTATAAGATAAACCAGCACTGACCCCTGCACTAAGATCCAGACCTCAGTAGAGTTGAAGAAAAGACTGCTCACTGTCTAACAAACAGTTCAGTGAGGTTTCCAAGATCCCTAAGGGGTTGCCAAGGGAATCCGCCTCCAAGGAGGTACTGTGTGCCACCAGCTACAAAGCACTGCTGGCAACAGCCCTGCTGAATCCATGCACACTGCTGGAGTCGGGCTGCCGACGCAGCTACAGCTGGGCATTGCAGAAATTGGACACATGGTGCTTTCGCCTGCCTCAGAAGCCACCAGCGTTCAAACCAAACCCATTGTTACTGAATTGATGCTCACCCACAGTGACCCTATATCAGGTTTCTGAAATGCTAAATCTTTCTAGGTAGAAAGCAGCCTCCAATATCTCACTTGGGAGGCTGGTGAGTTTGAACCACTGACCTTGTGGTTAGCAGTCCAATGCTTACCCAACAAAACTAGATAGCCTCATCTTTTCTTCCAGAGAGAAGCTGGTAGGTCTTAAAACACCGACTTTATAGCTAGTAGCCCACTGCTTAACTCTCTGTGTCATAGAGATGTTTAGGATCACATCAGAGCCCAGGATGAAAACTTTCTTCTTCCAACATCCCTCCAGCACCCTCTACTGACAAAGCTTCATGGTGTGAGCTGGGAAATGAGAAATGTTTACAGGACCCAGTAGCATCATTGTGGAGCTGGCAGTGAAGCATAGATTTAGAGCACAAGTTCCCACTCAACACACGACCATACAGTTGATGCTGGTTTCTAGAGACCCGGTAGATCAGAGCAGAACCGTGCCTCTGGGTTTCCAAGTTTGTACATGTTTATGGGAACAGAAAAGCTCACCTTTCTCCTATGGAACAACTGCTGGATTTAAACTGCTGGCTTTGCAGGTAGCAGCCCAACGTGTGGCCCGCTCTGCAACAAAGGCATTAAAGTACTGTCTATCACCGAAGATTTTCAGATTTAGACTAGCTAATGAAAGGCAAAGCCTATCCTCCAAGCAGATGATATATAAATAAGACCCAGGGTAATCTGATTTTGGATCCTTTTATGCCATAAATAAACACTGAAATTATCTTCCTTGCAGTAGAATGCTGGAGTCCTTGGGTGGTACACATATTTAATTTGCTTTACTATCACCAAAAGTTTGGACATTCAAGTCTTCCCAAAGTTGAAAGTGAATAAAGGCCTGACAATCTACTTTGGAAAAATCAGCCTTAGAAAGCCGTATGGAGTACAAGTTTACTCTGACACACCCGGAGTCTCCCATGGTTTGGAGTGACTAGATAGCAACTGGTAATGATACTAGAACACTAGCAAATTTGAAAAGTGAAAAATCCTACTTGCTACGTTGAGCAGTGAGGGGAATACTGGTCTGGTTTTAATGTGTATTTGTCTACTAAATGATAAGTGCCATTAATTCACCTCCGAAATCTCTCCCCATTCCAGTTACCAAGCACACAGTCTTTATTGAATCACCATAGTCAGAGATGTGAGAATATTAATGTATGTAATATCTTTAAAAACAATGTCTCCTCATTAAATATAACTTTACTCAATTTGTGCTTGGTAAATTGTTTTCCATTAAGCATGTTTTAATCATATAATCTATTTACTGCATTTTTGCATAACATTTTAAATGGCAAGAACCATTCTACTCTGAAGGCTTATGTATATGATTATATTCATATGATCAATTTTCTGGCTTACTTTGAATTTATTTCTTTTATCATCGGGTTGGATTTTAATGGTAGAGGAAATGATAGTTACATATGCAGTGTGGTACTTAAAATTAGATTTGTCTAGACTGGGTTATCAGTAACCTCTCAGGATATAGTCATTCCATTATTGTTTTTGTTTATCCAGACTTTTGCTCACATTTGTTAACTAATTGATTCCACTTCTATCTCTATCTATCTTCCAATTAAGTTTATTTTTATATTGTAAAGACAGGCGTGTTAGCACTTTAAACATTCAGAAAAGTACATATGATTATAAAGAATGTACTAGATAGGAAGGAAATATAAGTTTATTTAGGGACATTTCAGAAGAATGTAGAGTTTTGGAGAAATATTATTATAGTCAAAGTGTTCAGTATCTGAGTCTTTATGTCAGCTTTCTGTAACGTGCCCTGGCCTCCGTGTACCTATTATTTTGAAACAACTTTCGATATGGAAAAGGTATTTTCTGAATCCTTCTTCAAATTCATGACATTTACTTCCCCAAGCTACTGCTGCTTATGACACAGCTGCTGACAGCCAGGCCCGAGCAGAAGCTGCGTGACACACACTGATCGCCGTCACCTGTCGCAAGTAGAGAGTTCTGTTTTGCAGATCATGTCAACAAGGTGACCAGGCCTTATTTCTTTTGTTGCTGGACTTGCTTGCCTTGCTAAACACTTAAACACTGTGCCTTCTGTGATTTTCTTATTGCAAAATCCTCTCATCTGTGAATTTGGAGACAGAGACGTTTTTGTGCTATATCCTTATCCACTCAGCATTTGACAGGAAGAACAAGCGGTAACTCAGGAGGACACATGCATTTGATGGCAGCCATGGGTACTCTTCTATTTCTAAGCCCGGCCAGCAGCACCTCTTATGATCACCAAAGTGATCGGTGTTCTGCAGCCTCAAGGTAGCAACATTATGAACTCTTTCAGGTTATACTCATTATATTTCAAAATGAAGATGCTGTGTCTTAAGGGTCCCAAATTGTATGTGCATCATTTTAGTCTACTCTCTGAATTTCTTCTGGTGGTTACAAATTGGGCTGCTAACCCCAAAGTCAGCAGTTTGAAACCGCCAGCCACTCCTCAGGAGAAAGACCAAGCTTTTCCCTCCTGCAAAAAGGTACAGTCTCAGAATCCACCAGGGGCAGTGCTGTCCTGTCCGCAAGGGTAGCTATGAGTTGGAATTGACGCAATGGTGGTGAGAACTTAAAAATATTGACACGGAGCCACTGAAACTCTCCTTGTCACAAGTTCATTTGTTGCAAGATGTTACAGGATGCAAATTTCATTTACATCTTCTTGAAGATGTCTAGGGTCATAATAAAAACATTTTCCAAACAATCTGAGCATTATATATAAAACCGGAGAGTTCAGATAATGAGTTGAATAAATTCTGGCATGATTGTATCATTTAAGAAAAGAAATTCAAGGAATTGTCTAAAATGGGGTTCATAAAAATTGGGTCATTTAAGATATATCATTTTCCGTTTTCTGGTCAACCCCACTTTTTGTCTTCTTTCACGGACTTTTTGAGTTTTCAATATCTCCATGCAGATGCCAACCCGTAGTCAAAATTCAGGTGTCAAGAGAATGTCTAACTTTGAAAAAGAATAAATAGTACATGTTAATTAAGACAATATTTTAGAATGGCAATCAATCTGCCCCATTTTGTTGGTAGCATCGGCTCCTATGGCAGAACATACCTACTGAGGTATGGTCCTTAGATTTCATGTCAACCTAACGGTACCTACCTGTGTGGAGAAAGAGCTGGAGTCCAACCTAGCAATCAGGTCACAGCCTGATGATGCCTTCTTGGGGCTGTGGCCATCTTATGAGAGATACTGGGAACCCCTCTCTCTTGCCATTCACAGCCTTTGCTTGGATTCTGTGTCTGCTTCCAGGACTGGCCCCATGTGGGTTGCTGACCTTGGAAGTAGTTAGGGCTCAGCCACACTTCCACTGACTGGATCCATGTGGCGCTGAACCAAAGGGCCTGTGATAGCCTCGT
>NW_022111320.1:37325228-37329357 GCF_000313985.2 Echinops telfairi
TGTATGTTTCATCGGTGCTATCTTGCACCCTGACTGGCCCTTCTTCTCCCTATGACTCCTCTGTAAGGGGATGTCCGATTGCTTACAGGTTGGCTTTGGGCCTCCACTCCACGCTCCTCCTCATTCACATTATGATTTTTTTGCTCTGGGTCTTTGATGCCTGGTACCTGATTCTATTCTACCTTTTAGCATGAAATATACTATTATGAAGGTAGTCTAAACCAGAAAAGTGAATGTATTTTAAGCAAAATTCCTTATGAAAATTAGAATCTACTTAATTATACTTAATTAATGCAGCTTAAAATTAGGGGAAATAAAATCATATAGTGATTCAGATTATCCAAGCAAAAAGCAGATGCATCACTAATTTAAAGAATTCTCCTGTAAATGGAAAGCTTAGATTCTTGACCTCACTTATGGCTTTTCAGGAGAAAATACCTGGTGATCTGCTCCTAGATTACAGCCTAGGGAGCACTCAGTAGTTCTACTCTGTCACAGCGGGCCAGTTACATAGGAATCCTCTTGATGGCACATAACAATAACAATAACAATACTGCATTATATACACTATGCTGCATATTCTTCTAGGAACAGTTTTTTTTCTATTTTTATTAATATAAATATTAAATATATTGAAGACATCATATTTTTGAAAAAAAACTATCATGTGTTTTTAAATCAATACCTTCAACTAATGTTTCCTTCGAACTTAGAGGTAGTTCGTATATAATCACTATCATTGTAATCAGAAGTACATAGAAATGGTCTTCTTCCCAATCTTATAGTTATATCTGTACTCTTTACATTATTTCTGTAATAAAGAATGTAAAAAGTGGAAAAAAATAATTGTATGCAGAACTAAGGACCATGTGAGCATTGAAAAAGTTATTCTAGAACACGTTACTAAACTGTCCATATAGTTATCAAAGAGGAGAGGGCATTGCTGTTGTCAGATGCTTATCAGGTTGATTCTGTCTCCCAGGGACTCTCTCTACAACAGGATGCTACATGGCCGGTCCTGAGCCTCCTCGCTTTGCCTCTTCTGTTTGCGCTCATTCTGGTAACCTCTGTGTCAGTTCATCTTGTCTAGTGCCTCCCTATGTTTTTGCTGCTCCTCTACTTTACCGTGCACCACGTACTTCTCCAGTGACTGGTCTCTCCTGCGAACATGTCCAGAGTCCATGAGACCAAGTCTCACATCACTAACTTAAATCTAATATCACATTCAACCATTTAGAAAAGAGAGAGAGGGAGAGAGGGCTTACTCTCTACTCTGCTTGTTGACAGAAAACAGAGTTAAAACTGGAGCCCAAGGTGGCACCATAGTTTAAAGGTGATATGACTAACTGGAAGGTTTGCAATCCACACCCACCCAGAAGTACCTTGAAAGTATCACATGGTAACTTCTCTCTGAAGGTCAGAACCTCCTAAACTGTACAGAGTAACTGAACTCTGCATATGTGGGAGTACCATTCGTCAGAATCAAAGTGACGGCAACCACGAAGGATAAAACTACAAACAACAGACATGTCCTTGTGCTTCAAGTCCAAAAAACCAAAGCCAAACTCACTGCCATTGGGTTGATGCCAACTCCGAGCAACCCTGTACGCAGTCGAGTCGCTATGGTCCAGTGGGGTAAAAAGACAATGAGTAAGTAAAGATATTAGTTCAATTCATGATTATTAAATGCAAGAGGTAGTGATACAAGCACTGCTGGGCATTCAAGTTTATGTGGGCGAATAGCCTTCTTATGGACACATGAGGCTTAAGCTGAGACTTGAATGCTAAAAAGCAGCCAGCCATTAGGATGGACAAAAAAAAGGGGGAAATAAAATTAACGAATCACTGAATATAAATCTGTGAGATAAGACCAAAGTGAGTACAGTTGGGAGCTGGGTAGTGAGACTCATACATAAAGACCTTGCCTCAAACAACGCTGGGTATTGTAAATCAACAAGATATTAATATAAAGTTTTAAGCAGGATATTTACAAATCTTTATTTCGATTCTTTAATATTTCTTCTGGAAATTTGGTGGAGACTAGAGTGAGGGGGAACATCGCCTGAAGAGAGAGTGAGATTAAGAGGCAGTAGCCTAAGTCAGAAAACTTGGTGCTTTGGATTTGTAGGGTGGTGGTAATTGGGTGCGTTCTTGTCAGTTCTGACTCAGAGGATCCTATGCACAACAGAAGGTGTCCCTGCCTGGTCCTGTATCATCCTCATAATCTTTGCTTAATTTGAACCCATTGTTGTAGCCACTGTCATCTAACTCCTGATGCTCTTCCTCTTTGAGGTAGGACTGTAGACAAAACGTGGTGGGGGAATTTCAGATCTAAGTTGTATTTGGAATCTGTTGAATTTGTGGTCCTTGTGCGCTTAGGGATCTGATGAAAGGAAATCAAGTTTTCACAACATCCAGAGGGTGGTCCCTGACTGTTGGAACTAGGTGGTTCGTGGTGGTATTTATTGAATTGAGGAAGATCAGGAGAGTTATAGGGTACATTTTATTTTTGCACATTTTAAGATGGAGATTTCTGGAAGACTTTCAGGAGGACATGGGAAGTACTAGTTAGGCCTCTGGGTCGGAGAGGCAGAGAAAACTGAGATATAATTGAAGTTTTATTTTCGGTAACATTCAAAGTCAAGGATTCAAGAAAGAGTATGGAGGCCAAGTCCCGAAGATCTCCTACCTTTAGCAGTTGTTCAACGAAGAACAAATCCACAAAGACTATTAGAAAAGAGCCATCATTGTGGAAGGAGAAAACCAGAGGGCATGGCATTTCATGAAATCTAAGAGATTAAGTTATTCAGTTATTCAGAAGAGAGAGTTCGAGAAGCTAAGCCAGTTGTTCTTGAGTGATTGAAGGTGAGGCTAGAGAAGCATTGCTTGGATTTCTGTGGAGGCTCTGTAAGAACCCTTTCAGAGAAATGTTGAGAACATTGAGGGTTTTGAAGAGTGATTTCTGAATGAGAAAGGGGTGGTGATAGGGAAGAGGTATGTCCTGAGGGAGAAATTTTAAAGATCAGTCCTTAGCACATTGATATTCAAATTGCATCCTAGGAAACCCTGTATAGGCTTGCTGTGAGTCAGAATGGGCTTGCTGACAGAGGGCTTGATTTGGCTTCTCTGAATTGAAAGCCAATATTACAATAGTCAGCTTGGGAACAGTGACACAGAAGCCAGGTGGACTATCTTCACATTAGAATCACTTGTGGATAATTGTATACTCTCAATTTCAGTTCAGTGTCAGACCATTTAATCAAAATCATTAGAAGTAGAGCTCCAGAAATGGTCATTAAAATTTCCCATATGATTTGAATGTATAATTAATCTTTAGGACCCCTGGATTAATTCAATGGTTTCTCAAACTTCAAAGACTATCAATATCACCTCCCAGAATTTATGATTCAGGTACCTAAGTGATACTGATGTTCCTGGTCTGTGGACTCTATCTTGGGAACCACTGAACCATTCTAATGAGTGAAGCTCATGTCCAGGTGTGAAAGAAAAGGCAATCAGTGTGCCAGTAGAAGGGTGTGCCTTTGATGGAAAGAGGCTCACTTCCTACAGGACCATACAGGAGAGGAGTGTGTGGACAGGAACAAGTAAGATTGATCGTGTTGGCCAAGCCAGGGCAAGACTATCTGGGGGAAATTTATTGAGGTCATAAAATAACAGTTGGGTGGAGAAAGTAATTTAAACATTTTGAGGATAACAGGATCTTGTTTTCAAATGTGGGTATTAATCAAACTATGAAAAATATAGTAGGATTTCCAAGCAGCGTCTATTTTTGGACTATGTGTTGGGTTGCTAACTGTAAGGTCAGCAGTTTGAAACCACCCCCAGGAGAAAGGTGAGGCTGTCTAGTCCCATAAATAGTTAGTCTCAGAAGCCCATTGGAGTAGGTCTACCCAGCCCTATAGGGTGGCTTGGAGTTGGAATGATTGGATGGCACTGAAGTTATTTGTTGGTTTGTTAGATTCATTTGCATATGAATAAAATTTGAAAAGAAAAGCAGAACTGTCCTCCTACTTACATGAATCTACTACAGTATTCAGAAGTAACCTATGTACAGTGTGGGGAACAGAAGGAATTCTCTTAAGTTGTCTCCCCAAAATATGTACCAAAC
>NW_022111320.1:37329938-37336223 GCF_000313985.2 Echinops telfairi
GCTACCATGAATTGCGTCTGACTCCATTACTTGACTCTATCCTTTAACTCTCATGCTCTCTATGACTTTACTATAATCTCTACTTATTATCGCTGTACAATTGCGCCTACCAAACCTGTGATGTTTTGTGGGGTTCCCTCTTACCCTTAACCCCACAGTACAGGATTCATGTTCAATGACATTTACCCTGTGTTATATGGAAGATGCACGGGCTGAATGAGACTTGGACACATAGGACCCCTGTAATTAGGAACTCTACAAGGGAGTGCCTTTAAAGAACAGGCCTTTCTCACATTGTGAAGGCTAATGGTTCCCAGGAGGGCACTGGCTCAGAGAGAAGGTCCTTCTTTTTCATCGACCCTAGTGTTCCTTGGCTTTTAGAGGGATATTCACAAAGTATCTTTTATGTCTATTCTGCCATTTAAAAAATAAGATAACACTAAAAAAAATAGGTTAAGCTCCTCCCACACTTGGCTATGATCTCATGAACATATGAAAGGAAACCCCTATTTCCAGACAGGGCTGCTTTCATAGCTACCTGGATTAGAGTTTCAACATGCATGCATTTTAGAGGCACATATATTTACTTAGGGGTACATCCACATATTTTAAGTCAATCCATAATATGGAGCTGCTAGTTGTGAGCCAATGGACTAGATTCTGTTTGCTGAGATCTCTACAGAAACGTGGAGAGTGGACTTTCTCTAGCAGGAGCTGGATAGAGCAGTGGACTGAATTACAGTCATTGAAGGATTTCAAAGGCTGTTTATAGTAACTGTGTGTCTAATTATTTTTGCATTGACATAATCAACGCCTTCATTCCAACTGATCAGTGAGGGATCAGCTTGTCTTTGTCTTTTCTCTGCAGAGCAAATGAGCTGGCGCAGGCAAACAAATTGCCCAGCTGTTGACACTTGTTTCAGTAAAACCCGTTGGGAAGTTCAGCTCACGATGTCTGCCTCTGACAGGTACACAGTAACAGAGAATGTTATCCTAGGAAAATATCAGTATCTGCCAAGGGTTATTGAGGATACTAGAACATACAAAAGCCAACTTTTAAGTGCCCTGGAAATGTGAAGGCTTAATGGCCTTTAGTTTAAGCCGACAAAATAAAATTAAGAGGTTTTATTTCCCCCCATGAAACATTGCTTTTTCTTCAGTACAGGCAGATGAAGTGCCCTTTTAAAGGATGCAAACGCATTAATGAGTGGCCTAAAACGAACTTGCTTGTGAAAGGTGGTTTTATAAAACTATATTCTCCTGCTATAAATAAGCCGATTACCTCGGGATTGGTAGTTAACCTCCTTCTGCTTTTTATACAACACTACAATTGATGTGATTTTTCTACTCAGAGACCTTCCAAATGTATTGTTCAATTCAGAAAATAGTTCTGAATCGCCATTGTCCTAGTTCTCCATTCCTCAGAACCCTACAGCCTGGCAAGGAGGAGCCAGAGGGGTGCGTCATTGAGCGAACTCCTCCTTGTCAACGAAAGGCTGTCAGTTTTCACTGGGAGAAAGACCAGGCAGCCTGCTTCCTTAAGATAAAGCCTCGGGAACCCTATGGAGCTGTTCCACTGTGCTGTCTGTGGCCATGGACCAGAATCTACACAAGGGCCTTGGGTTTGGTTGATAGGTGGAGAAACTGAAAATGAAAGAATTATTTGCACAGACTCATAATTAGTGATGGAACTAAATAGGATCCATGTTATTTGAATACTTTCCAATGTTTTTTTTTCTGAGTTCATTGCATTTGGCTTATTCCACTAATTTTTAAAATAAAGTGATTACTAAAATTTAGTACAGACTGCCTAGAAATCTATTCTCTCTCTCTTTCTCTCTCTCTCTCTCTCTCTCTCCCCCTCCTGTTTTAACCTGTAAGAATAAAGCAATGACAGTAGAGAAAGGATGGTATGGCTCCCTCTCACCCCATCCTCCCTCAGAGGACATTATGCTAATATATCCTATCACTGTCAATCTTGCCCGTATACAAAACTAAGTTACATTAAAATGATTTAGAAAATGAAATGTAGAGACATTAAGATGAAATAGCATTGGGTCTGTCTCCAAATGATGAATTTAATTAACAACATGGGGCTTAAAGACATCTTGATTTTGAGCAGCATCTAGCATTGCTTCAGTTAAGTGTCTTTCAGCCTTAGCAGGTATGATCTGACTCTGTCCTGAAGGAAATGGGTTTTTTTTTCCCCTACTGAAGAGCTTGCTAGTTCAGTTGAGGTACTTGGAGCTAGGAACCTGCCCTTCTGCACAGAATGAAAATGCCTGTAGTCCATCTGCGAGACAAGCGCGCTGTGGGCCATGTGCTTGAAGCAGGTGCTTTTAACTTCATCTCGTGGCCTTCCAAGAGCCTTGATTGAGAATAACTCCAGCAGCAGAGCCTCGGGGAAGAATATATTTTCCAGGGCACCAGCAATTACCTCTCTACCGGTTCAGTTTCCACCTTAGTCTCCACCCCCTGCTTCCCTCGTTCTTCCCATCTCACTTCCCTCTTCTTGTTGGACCGTTCTTGAATTCCTTCCCACCTCCAATTTCCTGCCAGCCTTATTCATTTTCCTTTATTATTTTTGTTCAGTTTGCCTTATTTTATATTGTCAAGTATCTTAGATTTAAAGTCATTTCACTTTCAAAAACCTGAAACCTAGTTTCTGACATCCACAAGAAGAAAACTTAATGAGAATATATTTCTTTTACACCAACTCTTCAGCAAGTAGTCAGTATTCTTGAATTCTATTGACCCTTAATTCTGTTCTCTAGAGAATGCTTGATTCTACTTGAGTGAAAAATAGCTTCAACCAAAGCTGAAACCTTAAGCAGTTTAATAAGGTGGTTACACTCATTATTATTTTGACAGCCCACAAATTTTTCAGGCAGTATATAACATAAAGGGTATGATCATAATAGCTCATTATTTTGGTCCATGTCTACGTAAGAAATTTTCTACGAACAATTAAGAAACCCTACTCTTGATCTCTTCTTAAAGCAATGGTAATTAAGAATAAAGAGATCTAATTTACAATTTCATGCTTTAGTTTCATCAATGAATTATTTTCTCATGGTCAATTTGGTAGTGAAGAGATCAACCACTCAGTCAATACTTAGCTGCCCTTATAGGACATCTATAGGACATTTATAGAGTAAAGCTGCCCCTGGGGATTTTCTGGGAGTAAATCTTTACTGGAGATGAAAGCCTCCTCTTTCTCCTGTTGAGTAGTTGGTGGTTTTGAACGCCTGACCTTGTGATTAGCAGCCCCATGAATTACTCACTAGGCCACCATTATTCAAATTATGTTGGTGAAGAATATTGAAAGTACCATGCACCCTTGATAATTTATAAATTATTATTGTATCTTATATTACACTGCCCGGTGTCTCCCACCCCTCTGCTGCCTGTCCCCCAGAGAGGAGGTTATATGTAGCTCCCTGTGATCAATTCCCCCTTTCTACACCCCCCTACGATGGACTCTGGGGTCAGGATATGGCACCCCATTAGACTCGTCCAGAAAACGCTCCTAAAGGTCAACACACAGACCTTGATCTACTAACAGGCTTTTTTTGGTTTTGTTTTGTTTTCCTCCTTTCGTTTTCTTTTTTTTCCCAGCCTATCTGTTCGGGTTTTTTTTCCTTTTTCCCCTTCTTTTAAATTTTGTATGTCAGTGGATTTTTGGTTGTGGGCTTGTCAGTGCTACAGCCGTCGTCGCCAGGTTCTTATGAGCCGCTTTGGCGTTGTGCTGTCAAAGGATAGATAATTTAAGAAAATGTTCTTGTATTGAACATAATTGAAATTATAAGCTGCTACAGTTCCTTTGTGCGACTGGTACAGCAAATATCACAAAGGACTTCATTTACGAATCGTTAGGCTTCCTGTAATATAATGATTTACTTGCAAACTGAAGGAGTTGCACAGGTTTATTTTAGCAGTAAACCACTTGCCCTGGAGTCGGTTCCAACTTATAACGACCATGCAGTACACAGTGGAACTGCTGCCGCATGAGATTCCCAAAGGCTGAGATCCTTAGAAAGCAGATTTACTGGACTTCAGCAGGCAGACCCGCTGGAGGGTCTCAGCCAAGTTATATGGTTCACAGCCAAGTCCTTTAACCACTGCGCCCACCAGGACTCCTTTAAGTTGGCAGTGATATTTGCATAAATTCTCTGACCCTTAAAAATGTTTCAGTGTTATGAATGGGTTCTGATTTTCTGTGGAACTTTGTTTATTTCCTCAACATTTTAATTCAGTATTTTCCCATGCCCTTTATCCATGAGTGACTGTAGGACTTCCTTTCAACAGAAGGACTGTCCCTCCATTTGAAAAGTCTCATCTGTATTTTTATGCGCTTATCCTAATGTGCTCAAGGATGGGAGAACTCTTGTAGAAAACCAATTTTGTATTTTCTAACTGTACATTTGAGATAATAAGCAAAATGCACAACTCCCATTTACGAATCATCACGGAAACAGTGAACAATATGTACCCTATCCAGTGACATAGTAAATTTGTGGTTTTGAAATTAAGGGCAGTTTATCTGCTATTGCTTCAGAGAAGTCGATTTTGCTGCAGAAGTTATGTTTTATCTTTTCCTAACATGAGGTGAGACTCTTTGACTCAGTGAGTCTTGTTAAATCCATGTGGACATTATTTTTTAAAGCTGCCCCATTTCTTTAACCAGGAACAAATTTTGCTTTAAAAAGGAGCCAGTGATTAAAAAAAAGTCTGAGTAGGTACTATTTATAAACATAACCTTGCTTATTTTTCAATGTCTAAATGGAACATTTGTGGAAAATTATTCCATCACCAAGGAAATTAATGTGGTTTCAATTCTGGAAAAGCACCTTTATCTCTGTGAGCATATAATAAAGAATGTAGCCAACCTGTGACACTGAAAACAGAGAACTAAGAACAATAGAGCAACAAGGGCCTTAGCTCTTTGACTTAAACAGCTCGTGTTCTATGAGTGCAGCCCAGAGTCTGTGAGTTTAACATTCGAAAGCAAGGAGTGGCAAATACAGCCTGTGTGAAGTGGGACCATCAGAACGCTTGATGGGACATGGAGGATGAGAATGATTCTTTGCTCTCACGGTTTGGCCTATGGCCTACCTTCTCCCTGAAAGGAGAAGGAAAAGAATAGTGGTGAGTCCCGGTGGATTTACCGCTGCTGCACACCTGCTAACACTACACACGGAAAATTGATCCATCCCGCTGGAATTAGACCCTGACAAGTTTCTTTAGGGATGATTGACAGAGGAGATCAGTAAATCTGCGGTTCTCAATGTGTAGGTCGCGACCCCTTGGGGGGGGGTGTTGAATGACCCTATCACAGGGTTCGCCTGATTCATAAGAGTAGCAAAATGACAGTGATGGAGTAGCAACGTAAATAATGTTATGGTTGGGGGTCCCCACAACCTGAGGAACTGTACTAACTGCATTAGGAAGGTGGAGAACCACTGATGTAGATCCTATCGTCTTCCTTAAAGAAGACTCGTAGGAAGGAAGATCTCAGCATTATTCCAGACCAGACCAAACCAGACCAAACTCACTGCCATCGCGCACCGATGGCAGCTCACAGTGACCCTGTAACAACGAGAATTGCCTCTGTGAGCTGCCAAGACTGTAGCTCTTTATGAGAGGGTGAGGCCCCATGTTCGTCCTGAGAAATGATGGTGATTTCAAACTGCTGACCAACACATCACCTCTACACTACCAGAGCTCCTTCTTTATTTCTCTACAGAACAAAAGATCCCACTAGAGATGTTTTTGTCCTGTTTTTATTTCAATTTGCCCACTAGCATCAGTTTTTTAATGAACCAAGTCTAAATTCTTTAGCATTCTATTTTTTGTTTATTTTATATTATTGTTGAACACATTGCTACATCCTGAGTATTTTCCACTTTTTCTCCAACAACTATGATGCTGCACCACTGATTACCCATCAACAAGTACACTTTTTAAAATTTTTTGGATTTTATATTCCTTTACTATCATAACCCTGATTCTTTTTTACAGTGATGTGAAATCCTTTGTGATGGTGTGTAGATCGCTTAGCCAATTTCAAGCTATTCATCATAACTGACATGTATCATTCATTGTCTCAGACTCACTGAGGCTAAGGGTGTAATTTGACTGTGTTCTGGCTCATGGGATATATGTAGAGGCCAGCTAAAGAGACTGTTCAAACACTGTGTTTCTAATAATATTTTCCTAGCTCTTAACTTTATACCATTTTGAATTCGTTCTTTGAATAAATACAGTGTAGTTTCTGTGGAAGCC
>NW_022111320.1:37337666-37339063 GCF_000313985.2 Echinops telfairi
TCTTTCAGTTCATTTATGGAATTTGAAGTTCTGTGAGAGAAAAAAAGCATCCTCCCCCCACCTGAAAGGTGTTTTGTTTACATCATCACATACATCAAGTTGAGAACATTGCTATGTCCCATCTTTGAGTTTAATTCCAGTGTTACGAAACATTAGAAAGGGAGAAAAGGGGAAATGCTCCTTTGTTTTGCCATAGCTCAAAATAAGATTTCTGTGGTTTTTATGAAGCTCTTGGCAACCCAGAAACTATGTTATACAAATCTACAGTGACTTCATTATCTGTTAGTTGGTATTGCCCTGCTAAGCTAAAATAAACTATTGTATTACGTGACCTATAAAATGGTACTAGGCATTTTATTACTTGCTAGCTGTCAACTTGAACGTAAGACAGTTATTAAAGATTACACTGGAAAGATTCAGAGTACTACAAATGTTATTTTGCAGCACTGACAGGTTGCCCTTAATGTATTCAGTCATAAAAGCAAAGACACTGGGTAAATCTGCAGCTAGTGATATGCTCTCCACAGGCAGTATGATGACGAAGACTCAGACAAGAGCAATCTTCCTTTCCACATTCCCTTTATTTTTCTAATGCCTGTGCCATTACTTTAACGGCTTCTAACTGATGTAAATTGGAAAGCAGGAACATTAAAAGAGTAATTCCACTGGGGAAAAGATGCTTCTTTATAGTCACATTAGGTACTGTGCCTGAGTGTGATGTAGACTTTCATAATCTATTCCTGAACTGATGGATGTTAGAAAGCAGGGAAACTAAACAGGAATGGGGCACTTCTGATTATAGGCATCATTGATTTTGATGAGGCATTCAATGTAGATGAAACTTATTTCGCAACCTGGATTAGGTTTCCAAAGAACTACTTTTTTTTCTCTTTTTCATGTGACTTAGTCTCTGTGGAGGATAGAGATATTTTAAGATACGAACAGCCAATCATGGGAGTTCAAACTCTTCAAATAACCACCACACCTTAG
The DNA here is from genome assembly GCF_000313985.2 of Echinops telfairi. Classification (NCBI taxonomy): domain Eukaryota; kingdom Metazoa; phylum Chordata; class Mammalia; order Afrosoricida; family Tenrecidae; genus Echinops; species Echinops telfairi. The sequence goes on from NW_022111320.1 coordinate 37,338,657, forward strand.
TTGTCATGGAATCAATTGTAACTCGTGACACTGTAGGACAGAGTAGAGCTGTCTTAATGGGTTTCCCGAAGCGGAATATTTATGGAAGCAAGCAGCCACGTCTTTTCCCCATGGAGTGGCTGGTTGTCCCAGCAGCTAACCTCCTGGTTAGCAGCCAAGTTCTTTCATCCTTGCTCTACTAGGAGTGCTTCCCAGCTATGTCAAGGAAAAACACATTGTTTTCCTTACCCTCCACAGGCCAGGTCTATTATCCCCCTCTCCTTTAGTTACTAGCTAGAACAGCCAAACTACTCAGAGAGCATGATGCACTTATAAAGAATCATCATTTTTATCCATCCTTCTCAAAAGGTACAGTACAATCAGAAAAGAATAATTATAAAGGACTTTTAAAAACTGAAAATTGCATT
>NW_022111320.1:37341316-37343195 GCF_000313985.2 Echinops telfairi
ATCATGAGGGAGGGAGGGTGGGGGAGGAGGGAAATGAGCTGATACCAAGGGCTCAAGTAGAAAGAAAATATTTTGAAAAAGATGATGGCAACAAATGTACAAATTTGCTTGACACAATGGATGGATAGATGTATTGTGATGAGCTGTACGGGCCCTCAATAAAATGATTAAAAATAAATAAATGCATGAAAGTTGGCAGAAAAGGATGCTTGCATTTTCTTACATTACTCACTTGAACACCTCTCTGTGGGCCCTTCCTTCCCCGTGCTCTGAAGGTGTCTCTGGAAGAGAACCTTCACTTTCTTGAGATTTTCACCTAGAAAAACCGTCTCTTCATGATAATTCTCACTTTCAGGTATAAAAATTTTTTAGGCATTTTGATTTCCAACTTTTGCCTCTGATCTTATGCAGAGTCTCTCCCACTGTACCTATTGCTGGACAATTTATATGAGACCACATCTTTATTGCCATTCTCTCTATACATATTTCCCTGCCACGCTTTTCCCTAATCAAGGTGGGGATAGTTAAGATTGGACAGCAAAAACTAAAATGCCTTTGTCATAGGTACAATTTATGCACCTGATGCTTTCAATCATGATATATTTATGTTAAAGATTTTTAATGATCTTCAAACCACCTTACTTCTCTCTGTACATATGTATTTTCAGATTTCTGTCCCCATGCCTTTATTTACCTAAATGAAGCAATGTGCCCCTGATTGAACACTTCTGAATTCCCAACATTCTTTCTGTTCCTCAACAGGTTGGCCTTTCTTGATGCCCAAGCAAATAATTCACTTTGTTGGGTTCACATCACACCCACCTAGTATAACGGACACTCCCTTATCCCTGCTACAGCAACAGTGGGAAGGCAGCCTGTCCATTCTCTCTCCCTCCTCCCTTCTCCTGTCCTGTGGAGGGTTCCAGCGCCTCTTATCCTCAGAATCTCTAGAAAAAGAGCCTCTGGTGATTATGGTCAAGTACAAAGAAATGTTTTCCCCAGAGCGCTCTTTGGACATCAGCGTCTGTGGTCTGGGTCTCTATGCTTCTTCAGCTTGGTAGACGTCTGTTTAGCTGAGGTTTGGAATGCCTATTGCCTCTTCTTGACGTTCCCTTACTGCCCTCAGCACCAGTCTTGGAGTTTCTGCAAAGGCCTCTGGGGAGAACAAGAGAAAAGCTAATGCATTTCATCTTTGAGCCTAATACCTACTTCCATTATTATCCTCTCCTAAATAAGTTTACCTTCAATATAGATAAAGAGGTTTCAAAAAGTCTATGTAAAAACAGAATTAAAAGATAATTCTGTATTTCCACAAATTTTCAAAACTCCCTTTAGTGAACACATTTTAATTTATGTATGTTAATGTTGATTGATCTATTTGTCTTATATTTCTATTACTTTTGTTTATCCTTATATCTATGTATCCTTATATTTATTTTGAATAAAGGTAAAAATGAAAGAAAAAAGTTTTATAAATTCTTAGGAACTCCTAAGAAGATTTATGTAGAATATAAGGATACTTATCATTTAACTTTCTCACAGCCATGTTAAGGAATATGAGAAAAATTCCCATTATTTAGCATTAGGTTATATTTATTTGTTACATCTGTCATTTACTGTGACACAATGAAAACAGCATACCATTCTTTCAATATTTTTTCTGCTTACAATAAAAGCACAAATACAACTTACAATTAAAAAAGAATCACCAAATATTGAGGCTTTAAAGCATGTGACACATTGAAACGTTTTATGTATGCACTTACGACCATATTTAGTGATCACAGCAATTTCAAGAGCTGGACAACCTACGTCACATGATGTAGAATGAAAACTGAGGCTATTCTGTTGTTAGGCGCCATCAAATTGGTTTTGATCC
>NW_022111320.1:37343471-37370998 GCF_000313985.2 Echinops telfairi
CAGTCCATGGTACTTGCAATATTCATCACCAGCACCACAATGTACAGGCATCGATTCTTCTTTGGTGTTCTTTATTCCATGTCCGACTTTCACACGCAGGTGAGGCAATGGAAAATACTATTGGGTTTGCACCTTCAGCCTCAAAGTAACATTGTTGCTTTTCAATACTCTAACAAGGTCTAGTGCAATCAATGTACCCAACGTAATGTGCCTTTTGATCTCTTGTCTGTTGCTTCCATGACCATTGATTTTTGGATCCAAGCAAGACAAAATCCTTTATCCCTTCAACATCTTCTCCAATTATCATATTACCTGTTGGTCCAGTTGTGAGGATTTGGGTCTTCTTTACATTGAGACGTGATCCATACCAAAGCTGCAATCTTTGATCTTCACCAGCAAGTGCTTCCAGTCCTGCTCGTTTTTAGTAAGCAGCGTTGGGTCATCCGCATATTGCAGCTTATTCATAAGCCTTCCTCCAATCCTGATGCCACATTTCTCATCATATAATCCAAATTCTCTGATTATTTGCTAAGCATTCAAATCGAGTAAGTATTGTGAGAGGCACAACCCTGACACACACCTTTCCCGATTTTAAAACATGCTGTAGTCCCTTGTTCTGTTTGCATACCTGCCTCTTGAGCCATGTCCAAGTCCTGTAATTGCACAGTGAAGTGTTCTGAGCCTGGAGCTGTTTGCGTAACACATATAAGAATTCCTGGCTAGTAAGTGGAAAGCTTGCTGTCATGTTTCTCTGACTCCAAAGGTCATGATCTTAATTATGTTCTACTTTGTAATAGTTCTTGTAATTAACTTGAAGTCATCATGCAACTCATCTGCAAAAAAAAAAGTCTCTGCCCTTTTGCTTATCTAATTAAATGTTCTAGTCCTTAAACTCACAGTACAACTCTGTATGGCAAAGTACAATTGTCCTGCAGGGTTGCTACTGCTGGAACCTTTGAATTTGGAAACAGATTCCCAAATCTTTCTCCCAGAGCAGATGGTAGGTTTGAACTGGGAACCTTTTGGTCCGGAAAGAAGTGCTCAACTACTCACTGCACTACCACGGTTGCTATGAGTTGGGATAGTCTTCATGGCAATGGGTATGAGTTTGGTTATTCTGTGAACAATAGTGTATAAACTAAAGATTTAGTTTTGAGCAGGATATTTTATGACTGTAACAATTTGTGTTCCTTAATAAGAGGAATCTGAGATGGAGATTTTCATGCAGGATGTGTATTGGGCCATGCTTTCAGGTTCAATACCTGGGGGTATTAATTAAGAGAAGGAAGCACAATTGAGCAGCAGAGAAAGAAGTTGTTTCCTTTTGTAGTTGCAACAAAGGTCTCACCCAGTTCTGTGGGTATCTTTGGAGCTGAGGTGGTTCTTCGAAGTTCTCTCGATTTACACAAGGAACGCTGGGCATTGGAAGTTCCCTTTAAACAAGTCAGAGGATACAAGCTTCCCTGGGAAGGGAGAGTGACTTTGGGTAAGGCAGCCATCTTTCTGGATATAATCCTGGAGAGGGCTGAGGGCTGTCAACAGGTAGAATGTCCAATGCTGGAATAGTCTGATATTCCAACTTCTCCCTAGAATGAGAATCTGAACAAAGTAAACTTGTATTGTGATGGATCAATTTTATATGGCCTTACTAGCCTGGTCTTATAACTCAATAAATGATTGGCTGGTACTGTACAGACAAGATGAGCAACACTTTTGTGGGGCTAGGAACATACAAATAACGTTTATAAAACCATAACAAAGGGATTGATAAATCTGCCATGCCTCTCCACTTAAAATGGCCTAATTCAGAAGTGGTGAAGGGAGAGCTTACTACAATCAAATAGGAAAGGAGTACTGTGTTAGTGCGGGTAGATTAGAGAAAAAAATTCATAGACACTCATATGTGTATAAGAAAGAGCGTGGAAGGGGCCAGTGGCAGGTACTCAAGTAGGTGACATGAGATATGGTGACAACACTTGGGTCCTCTGCTCCAGGAAGGAGAAAGTGCCAGCTAGAAAATGTCAGAGATCATAAATCCTTCCAAATTCTCCCAGAGCCAGACAATTGGTTGGCTGGCAGGGCCTTAACCCAATGCCTTCTTAAGAAATTAAGTGGCCAATAAATGGTGTCACTCTCTTTGTTGCTGACGTATCTCAAGGGGGAGCTAGGTGGGGAGGATTCAATGCTGTCTGTGATGGGTGAAATTGTACTGCCACCACCCTCCCCAAAATAAAAATGTGTGGTCAGTCCTGACCTCAAAAAAAAAAGAAAAAAAAAAGAGGTTTATATAAAAGAGCAATTGGATATGGAGAAAACATCCCAGGCCAGTCCAGATCAAGTCCATAAATCTGCTATTACCCCATATGCCTGCTACTAATCTATAAATTCCTCTTCAGACTCACAAACCATAAGCAAAGATGCCTAATGCAGGAAGATTACAGGCCAATGGGTAGAAAGTCTTGTGGATCCAGTGGTGGTGTGAGCTTCTCAGCACTAGCAGGGGTTTCCAAATGGCTCCTCCAGCTCCAGGGCACTAGCTTAGTTCCATGTGTCTTGTCAGCAGGAATGTCTCACGGGGAGTGAGGGTGTATCCTGCCTCCAGTGAACTATTTATCTCCTTAGCACCTCCAAATGAGGTCATCAAGCTGCAACTGGATTGAAAGGCTAAACTCCACCCCTTCTCTCTTAATAGTCTCAAATTGACAACAGATTATGTAACTACCACAAGTACATTTTTTTTGGTCTCAGGCTTCCTGTTCTGAGAATCTCCTAGACCCAGGAGACAGAGGAGGAGGAAAACAGACTGTAACATGGTAGACAGTAGAACACATTTATAACAGTGGCTGAGAAATTTTGGCAGCACAACCAGAAAACTGGGCAGAGATGATAGGGTATACTTTCTAGCCCTTGGAATGAGAGCTGAATGCCTTGAGGCAGGAGGGTTTCTGGCTGAGGTGAGGGCTTCTGGTCATTTATCAGTAAAGCTAAAGAGCTTTGTAACAATCCCTTGAGCAAAGGGGAGGCCAGCCCAGCCTAAGAAGCCCAAGGTCAAGAGTCTGAGGCCAAAGGAGTAGTCTGCTTATAAACGAGAAGCTGTCCTGTCTGAAAAATTGTATCCTGAGTTATTTCTGAACCTGAATTATAATCTGGTATTTACCAACTAAAACCCATAGTCATGATTACTATCTGAATTCTGCATGTCCTTTGCCATGGCTTATCAAACCCAGATGAGGAATGGAGAATGCCACGGGAGGGGCAAGGGACAACCAATACAAGAATTAGCAAACATGGTTAGAAAGAAGAGTTTTGTCTGACTTCTTTCGCACTGTAATTCGTCTTGTGCTGACGTTACTGATAGTTCCTTTCTCCGATGAATGAGGATAAATGAGAGCAAGCAACACACCACTGCATTTTAAAATCCTCCAAAATGTATTGCTAGCAGGTTGTTATTTCTATTTACCTTCTTTGAGGGATTCGTGAACAGAGTGAGGCCTGGTCGTGCAGTTGGTTAAGCACTAGGCTGCTAATGAGAGGTTGCTATTTTGATTCGACTAGCTGTTCTACAGGAGAACGATAAGGCAATCTGTCTTCCTAAAGATTTATATATAAGCTCTGCAACTCTACAGAGCAGTTCGACTCCACTCCATGAAATCTCTGTGTCTCTGGAATTGACTCGAGGGTAGTGAGCTAGATTTGGTTTTTTGGTGTATTCGATTTTCGAAAGGTTATCCTCATTACATGATGATTTTATGAGGAGGATTTTAATATATTCCAAATAAACACCTTTTGCATGGGACTTTATACAGCAATGGGTTTAGAAATTAGTTGTCTATGAGTCTGAGAGTGCGTTCATTTTTAATCAATAATTGAAGATGAGACAAAATAAAATGATATGTTCACTGTGTCAAAAAACTAATACAGGACACCCGACTTCAAGATCGATCATACTTTCATTTTAATATTATTTAAATTTGCCTTCACATTGTTGTGATTGAGCCAACCCCTACTCTTAACAAATCCTTCATCACAATCACCTTCACTTGGTACTCTTTCAAGGTGCAACTCAGAGAGAACCTGTAGGAGAGGGCGGAATTGTCCTGTTGGCTTTGGAGACTGTAATTATTTACAGGAGTAACATGGCCCCTTGTGGACCCACTGAGTGCCGGAGCGTTTCAAACAACAGCCCAGTATGTTACCACTACGTCTCCAGGGCTCCTCTAGTTCCAAACCAGATAATATTCACTATAAATATAACAAACAAACAAAACAAAGCCCTTCTACCAAGTGGATTCTGACTCATGGTGACTCTGTATATGATTTCTGACCCTGCAAATCTTTACCAAACCATACTGCCTCATCTTTCTCCCAGGGGTTCGGTGGATGTGAACCCCTGGCTTTGTAGTTAGCAATGCACCGGGGTTGGGATAAATATTTGAACACATATTTGGTGGGGAAGGACTCCAATTCAATCTATAACAGTAATTTAAGAACATGTGAGCATATTTTAAAACCTCTGTAATATTTAATATTTAAAGCAGCATATCTGCTTAGCTTTCATAAACTGGTTACAATTAAGATCCATTATTAATTGAATCAATTTTCTTTTGCTGCCCAAAAGTGTATCTTTTATATGACAATGTTTACTTACATATGAATATAGAATTTCTTATTTAATGTGTTAAGTGAAACGAATATTAACTTATTAAAATTATTCATTTCACTTTATAATACATTAAATAATTTATTAAAATAAGTTATTTCTTGATAAAATAGTCCATTTATTAATTTTCTCAGTGAGTATTTACTGAATGTACATTATTCTTTATACTAATACTGTTCAAGGTCTTGGGACTACAGCAGCAAACAAGACCTGTATCAAAATACGGCCTCAGAAATCTTTCATGTAAATGTTAGGCATGCAGTAAACAAGTAACTCAATTTCTTTAAAAAAAGGTCACTCCTGGCCCTTATAGGTATAAGGCAATTTATAGCAAGTAAAGGGTTTACATATGCGGCAGAAGGGTGAGCCGGGGAAAGGAAATGAGTACATATCTTGGATCATATAATGAAAAGAGAATTCTCCAGTTAGATAAATATTTAATGGTTAAAAGAATATCACAGGGGCTAATTTAGCTGAATTGTTAGACAGGAATGATAAGAAATAAGGTTGCCTTTATCCAGGGGTCCTGATAATACAGGAGTAATAAACATTATTTAAATTTATTTTTCAAATGTTATATAGCAATGTGGGTGTCACATACAAGGGAGTACCATGATCTGGTGCATAATAAAAGCATGATTATAGCTGTTTTGCAGCTCTAACCTTTGGAGAATAACCTGTCTTGAAAATATTAATGCCGTTGAATGGAAAACTGCTCCAAGTGCAAGCGGGACTCCCAGCTGGGCGATGACCACAGCCACATCAGGATGGAGCATTTCAGGAGTGAGATGGGAACTCAGAAATGGGTAGACCCAGAATACACTTGAACAAGAGACACAGAATGGAATGGAGAGTAGACCAAAGATTTGGGGCCGTATATTATTCAGTTAATATGTCCATGTCTGCTTTCTTTGGGGGAGGCATCTGTGGTTCAGAAGTAGAATGCTCACTTTTTGTGCCAGAGAACCCGTTTTTTTATTCCCAGCCATTGCGGTTCATGTGCAGTCACCACACATCAGTATAGACTTGTGTGTTACTATGATGCTAAACAGGTTTCAATGGAGCTTCCAGTATAACACTAAACAATTCTGGAGATCTGTATCCAAAAAGTAACCGATGTCAATCCCAAAGATGACCAAGGTTCTATCCCTAGCCTATCATGGCACACTGTAAGGTAGAGCCATGCTGAGGCCCATGCAGTCTTCAGGAGTCAGGAGCCGAGACTCAGGCTCCATGGCTGCTAATGATTTTTTTCTTTATCTCTAAAGTGCTATCAGAATTTGTTTGCCACACAGAAGAGACTTGAGTAAACAAGCAAAGCTTGGGAAAATACGTTATGATTGTCAAGTGATTATCATTCTCCCTAATACCCAAGATGTGGCCTTAGTAATATTGCCTTCAGAAAATGAGGAAATCAATAAAGCTTTTAAATATCTATGATTATCAATTCAGTACCAATTTATGTGATAGTTCTCTTGTTTAGATGATTTAATTTTAATGTATTATGAAATTAACTTTATTACCAATTTACAGTAACCCTCCATCACATATTTTACTTTTCAGTATACAAGCCCAAATATTCTCTGTCTGGAAATTGATTAATGAAGCAATTAAAACTATAGCTCCACATCATTTTCCATTAATAGTCATTGTTTCTATACAACCTCTTACATGGATAGCTTTTTCTATTAGAAATCCTTCTATTTTCTAATTGAGTAGTGTTCAACCCATTAATAACCTAATGTTATGATCTGCTTTAATTTTAATCATCCCAAGCTTACTTTCTCATGTCCTTAGATCACCACTTTCTATGGCTATTATGCTCTAAATAATAACATAAATGGACTTATTGTTCAACGGAGTTTGGGAGTTATTATCACAGTTAAATGGAAAGTTGCTCAAAAGTCTTTAGAGAATTTTTAGTCCAATTTTGAAGAAGAGAAAAACATTAAAAAAATAAAACCTTATTTTCCTAGGGTTTTAATATTCCCTTTTAAAAGAGGACCAACTACCTTATTGCAATCTCTGAATCTTAATATTCTATTTACTTAATTATGAATAATAGAGTACATAATTATGTTTGTTGAAATTCAACTTAAATGTATTATCTTTCAAAAAATCATTTTTGAATACCTAATATAGGTGCTGTAGGCTCGGTGATATATAGCAGTGAACAAAACTAACCAAATCTCTTCCATTTGGCCACATCAGAAGCCTTGATGGCCCAGTGTGTTAAATTGTGGGCTACTAATTAGGAGCCCAGAGGCTCAAATCCGCAAGCTGCTGCAAGGGAGAAAGACGAGAAGGTCTAGTCTGGTAAAGGTGGACATCCTTGTAAACACTATGTCTTATAGCAGTCACAATGGGCCCAAGGGGAGTGGGGATATTGGAAATGTTTGGGGTTTTTTTTGCTGTTGTTGTTGTTTTTTTTTAACATTTATGTGCTTTTGAAAATGAGGTCCACATACCATTTCACGTACCTAAAGAAATTTTACAAGCCTCATGAATAGTTCCCATGAGATTGTTATTGTGATTAGTCCATTGCAATTCATAACTACCCAAGATACAACAGAATAAAAGCCCACTTACCCCTGCTTTGTTCTCACGTTTCCTACAGTTTTGAATCCATTGTGGCACATCAGGTGTCATTACATCTCATTGAGTGCCTTCCTTTCTTTGCTGGCTGTCTCCTCTGTTATACGTGATGTCCTCCTTTGCCGAGTGATCTCTACCGATGATAATATGACCAGAGTTGACAGAAGCAATCTCACCAGCTTCACTGCTGAGGAACCTTTTGACGACGTCCAAGGCAGAGCAGCTCGCTCTTCTCGCGGTCTCTGGTACAGTCAGTCTTCTTTCCCAGCACCACAACTTAAATGCCTCGATTCTTCCCCGTCTTCCTTATTGGTTGTCCAGTTTTCACAGCTGCAGGAGATGATTGAAATCACTATGGCATGGGTTTTTGCCACATTAGTCATCAAAATGACAGCTTTGCTCTTTAACACTTTCAAGGTAGTATATTATTTGATTTTTTGTCTGTTGATCTGTGGTGATTGATCGTGGATCAAATAAAACTAAAGTCTTTACAATATATTCTCCATGTATCATGATATTTCTTATAGTTCAGTCGTGAGGATTTTTATTTTCACTGATGAGCTGTGATTCATAGTGAAGCCTGTAGTCTTTGATCTTGATCAGGAAGTGCTCCAAGCCCACTTGCTTTCACGGAGCAACGTTTGCATACTACAAGGTGTCATGGCGTCTTCTTCCAATCCCGAGGGCATATGTTTCTTTATGTAGTCCAACATGTAGATGGAATGAGTATAGTGAAAGGACACCACCCTGATGCATGCTTTTTCTGACTTTAACCCGTTCAGGGTTCCCTTGTTCAGTTCAAACAATTGCCTCCAGGTCTATCCTCACAAACACAACTCAACATTTGGGGATTTTAATTCACCGAAATGTTAGCCATAATTTGAATTCCATAGTTGAATATCCATAGTTAAATCCAAATTCAATTCACATACTTGAATGTCTTTGTGCAGTCAAGAAAACACAGGTAAATGTCTTTCTTACATTTTCTGTTTTCACCAAAGATAAATCTGACATCAGCAGTGATAACCATTATTTGATGGACACTTCTGGATCTGGCTAGAATTTCTAGCAATACATTTCCAGAGTATTTATTTATTTATTTATTTTTATCATTTTATTGGGGTTCATACAATTCATCATAATACATAGATCAGTTGTGTAAAGCACACCTATACATTTGTTGCCCTCATCATTCCCAAAATTCGCTTTCCTCTTGGGTTCCCAGAATCAGCTCATTTTCCTTTTTTACCCTCCCCCTCCCTTCCCCCTTCCCCATCCCCCATGAACCCTTAATAATTTATAAATTATTATTATATCTTATCTTACAGATTATTAACTCTCTCCAAATATATTCAGATTCCTACATTGGATCTGCCTGAGAAAATTGCTGACAAATGGTTTATGTGTGTCCTCATTTGCCCTATCATAAAGAGCATTCCCTAGATTGACATTTACATTCCCAAGTCTTGGAGACATCACAGCCCGAATGCCCCTTAGAGGTAAAACTGGCAAGACATCGTCTCATCTATTACATCTATTACATTGGGCTTGTAATAAGAGACCAGTTCTGGAGAAGGTCATCATGTTTGTTAAATTGGAGAGGCCGCCAAAAAGAGGATGGTCCTAAACAGGATGAATTGACACAGGGGGCACAATGAACTCATCCCTGGGAATAAATGTGAGGCTGGTGCAGGACTCGGGGCCTCGTGTTTTGTTGCACTGTGGGCCGCGCTGAGTTGGAAGCCACTTGAGGCCCCTAACAAGGGCTAGCTTTACAAAAGAAAAGTAGGCCACCACTCACAGTCCATTGTGGGAAAGTAAACTTCCCAGAGCCAACTTTAAGTGTGCTGTTGAGGTTAAGAACACAAAGGGTCATCATCTTTCTGCCGCCTGATCATGAATATCTTCTGGGCCCTTTCAAACTCCCCATACCCAGGCTGTACCTACATCTCGTCATCTTCTCCCCAATACAATTTCTTTCTCTCTTTCTCAATATATCCATGTGCACACACACACACACACACACACACACACACACACACACCCCTATGCCCTCTCTACCCTCCCCACCACCCCTATTTCTCTTTCCCTGAGAAGTGTTTGATTAGCACTCAGGGCTAAAACATCTCCTGATCAGCAGTACTTCCTAGCTTCCTAGCTCTGATCATCTCTGACTCCAGGAGCCCAGTGATACCTGGCTTCCTGGCTGTCCTCAGTGCAGTGTGCCACATAAGGACCGTTTTCCTTTTCAACTTCTAGCCAGTCAGAGGCTTCAGGATGATGACAATTAAGGCCTTGTGGGTTCAGTGACATATTTCTGAACTAAGAGTACTGAGAGAACAAGACTTTGGCTAAGGGGAGTTGCCAAAACTTTTGCTAGCGAGCAGGGCAGTGAGCCACCATAAACACCCGCGATGTGCTCTCACGGCACCTGCAGAGCCTTAACCAAACAAAGGAAACTCAAAACTAAAGTGAAAATATCACACTCAAATAAAAAGGCAATTTAACACTTCATAAATTTGCAATAGCGTAGATTCGCAAGATAAATATTTAAATGTACGAAGAACACACGTGACAACATCACATTTTCTTTTAGGCCCTGTTTAAAAAAAGCTCCAATTAGCTCATCGTTCTGAAATTCCTGCCATGCATCTTGGGTTTAGTCACAAGTTACCCATCTCCCATTCTTTGCCCCAATTGATTAAGTGTTGGGGGTGCTCTCTTGACTCTGTAGCATACCAATTATACAGTGAAAAATCGACTCGAGTGAAATTTTGGAGTGTAGAAATTAACATTTCTTGAGAGGAGCAGGAACTGGCATGGAAAAGACATGTTGTTAAGTCCCCTGTAGATGAACTTTAAGAGTAACACTAGACTTACTTGAATCCTGGAGGTCTGAGTCAGGAGCTGAGGTTGACCATGGAGTGTTTGAGATTTTAGTGCTTCCCTAAGAAATGATCACAAATGAACGCACATGGAAGAAGCACACCATCCTGTGTGATCATGAGGTGTCGATGGGATTAGGTATCAAGTATCAAAAGATCCAAAACAAATAACTATATTGATGTGAATGAGGGGGATTGGAGTGGACACCTATCCGTAGACAATTGGATGTTCCCCCACAGAAGCATTATCAAGAAGGGATGATTCAACCACAGGTTTCATAGCACCTATGAAACATACATCATTCCTCTAGTTCCTGAATGCTTCCTCCCTTTCACTACCATGACCCAGTTCTACCTAAAAAACCTGGTTAGACCAGAGTACACATATTGGTACAGATAAGAGCTCTCCACACATGGAATTCAGGACAGATAACCCCCCTCAGGAATAGTAGTGGGAGTAGCGAGATCATGAGGGTAAGAAGGTGGTCTGGGAGGAAGGGGGAACCCATCACAAGCTTAGATATATAGCCACCCCCCTCCTGAAAAGAATGAATAACGGGAATGTTGGTGAAGGGAGACAACTGATAGCGTAAGATACAAAATAATAATAATTATATGCTTATAATTGATCAAAGATTCACAAGGGTGGGAGGATGAAGAAGGGAGGAGAAAAAAGAGGAGCTGATACCAAGGGCTCAAGTAGAAAGAAAATGTTTGGAAATGATGATGGCAACATATGTACAAATGTGCTTGATACAATTAATGCATAGAATGTTTTCAGATCCCCCAATAAAATTATTTAAAATAAAGAAAAAGAAATTAGCACAAATTCTTAAGTGACTTAAGACAATGCAAATTTATTATCATAAAATTCATAGTTTCCAAATTGAAACCAGTCTCACTGGACTAAAATCAAGCTGTCAGCAGAGCTGTTCTTTCTGGAGGGAGAAGTTGCTTCCTTGCCTTTTCAACTTCAGGTGGATACCTATATTTCTTAGTCTATACAGCTATTTCCTCAACATTAATTCAAAACCAAAATATAAAGCTATAGTAATCAAACCAGTATGATGCTAGTATAATGGTAGATATAGAGAAAAATGGAATAAAATGGAATGTTTAGAAATAATCCCTCACATTATGCTCAATAATTTTTGATAATGGTACCAAGTCCATCCAATCAGGAAAGAATTGTCTCTTCAACAAATTGTGCTGGAATATTAATCTACATATGCAAATGAATGAATTTGGATACATATCACACATCACATACAAATATTCCCTTAATTTGGCTCAATGGCCTAAATATCAGAACTAAATCTATTACACTCATGGGCATAAGTGAAGGGTAATGCTTTAGTGCATTGCTTATTATGATGGAGTCCTATATATGATCCCAAAGCATGAACAACAATAATAGTAAAAATAGCAGAAAATTAGATAATTGGACTTGATCAAAAGAAAATAAAAACTTTTAGGCATTAATTGATAGAACGGGAGAAAATACCCAGTAACCATATATATCTGATGAAAGCATAATATTCAGAATATATAAAGAACTTCTACAACTAAACAGCAAAGAGAAAAAACAACCAGTTCAGCAAAAGACAGTTAATTGGTTGAATAAACATTTCTCCAAAGGGGGGAAATATATATTTATATATATAATATATTTATAAAAGTATGAATATATGTATATACACAGAGAGAGCACCACTAAAGAGGCTCAATGTAAATAGTCATTAGTAAAATATAAATGAAAGTATCCTTTAAGATAGCTACCATCCAAATAATACACAATACCAGGGTAGGCTCATCCATGCATATAAGAATATTAAAATGACACACCACTATGAAAAAGTTTGCAGTTCCTCTCATAAAGTTAAACATAGAATTAGCATATAACTCACCAATTCAGCTCCTAAGTATACACCCAAAAGAATGGAAAGCAAAGCTGAAGACAGATATTGGTGCACTAATGATCATGAGAGCGTTATGCACAGTAGACAAATGATGGGACCTGCCCAGGTACCCACCAAAAGACCAGGAGATAAATATCATGGAATATGCTCAGACAATGTAATATTATTCAGACATAAGAGAAAGAAAATTCCGATACATACTATACTTCGGGTGAATCTTAAAACATTATACAAAGTGAAATATCACATGCAAAATGTCAAATATTAACCGATTGCTAAAGCCCAAACCCAAATCCATTAACATCTAGTCAATTCAGACTCAAAGAGAGCTGATAGAATAGAATTCCCAATAGGGCTTCTAACACTATAAAGCTTTATAAAAGCAGATTGACAAATCATTTTCCTCTGGAGTCATAAGAGAGCTCAAACCATGTGCTTTCAATTAGCAGATGGAGGATTTAACTATTGATGCATCAGGGATCCGTGCAAATCCCACTGATATGAAATATTTGTAGTAGGCAAATGCATTCCCCTAGTAGCTGAGAGAAAGGGAAATACGAAGGTGCTCCTTGCAGGTAATTGGGTTTCTGTTGGAGATGATGGAAAACTTAGAAATATTATAAGAAAAAAATAGAAATATATAGTGGTAATAGTTATACAACATTGAAAATCTAATTAATGTCACTAAATTATATGTAAAGTAGTTAAGATGGAAATGATTCTTTGATATGCAGGGGTAAGCAAAATGGTATCTAAACATATCTCTGCTAGCAATGGATGGCTGAGCACAAGTTCTCTCAATAATTTGGCTATTAAACTTACTTTTTGTTTATATGTTTTTCTAATCAAAATAATTATTTTTCCCCCTTTTTAATGTGAATAGGTTCAGGAAGACATAGACCCTCTGTGTTAGTCTGGGTAGATGAGAGAAACAAATCCAGGGAGACTCATAAGTGCATACGAAAGAGGTTTATATATAAGAGAAATGGAATATTAAGAAAACATCTCAGAAGAGTCCAGATCAAGCACATAAGTCCAATATTAGTCCATATGTCCAATAGCCATCTATAAATTCCTCTTCAGACCCACAAAACACATGCAATAATGCTGAATGGAGGAAGATCACAGGCCAATGGATGGGAAGTATTGTGGATCCAGGGTCGTTGTAAGCATCTCAACACTCGCAGGGGTCTCCACCTGGCTCTTCCAATTTAGGGCACTAGCACAGCTCCATGTGTCTTGTCAGCTGCAATGTCTCCCAAGGAGTGAGCCTGTGTCCTGCCTCCAGCAAACTATTTATCTCCTTAGCACCTGTCAATGAGGTCATCAATCTGTGGCCTGATTGACAGGCTAAAATCCACCCCTTTACTTTTAATCCTCTCAAGTTAACAACAGATTGTATAACTGCCACACCTTCCATTGTGCCACAATTTCACACTGATTAAACTTGGGCTATAGTTACTGAGTCATGTCCCCACCTCTCTGGTCACTGAAAGAATTCCAGCTGGTGAACTGTGCTGTGCTCTGTGACAGAGAGCCCCTAACCTGATAAATGGTTCATTTGCTCTCCTTCTTGCTCTAAATTGCTCTCTAGAGATCTGGATCCAGGATTGAATTTTTTTAAGGTCATAAACTAGGATCGATTCTGAATCTTAAGAAGAGATGTTTGGTGTTTGGGGTATATTTTTATTTGGTTTATTTCTTATATAAATATGAAGGGTCTAATTTTATATAAATATCAATCTCTCATGTAATATAGTCATAGCTTTGTAGGAATTAATAAGATCTGGGAAATGGAATGATTAAAAGCTTCTTACATTCATGGAAAAAGAATATGTCTTATTTAATCAAGTGTCATAAAACTTCACTATATCACAAACAGAAATTAGATAATCTATTACTATTATCAGTTTAATTTTTAGTATATCTTCCAGATTTTTCAAAACTGTTCATCTGAAAATCAATTTAGATTAATAATGATTCTTTGCTAATTCAATATAGAAATCATCAAATACTGCAGATACTTCCAGTAATCTGTTAAACATTCTACAATATAATTAAATTTACAGTTTGGTGTGCCTTTTTTTTTCTGACTGTAAAAGTCAAACTTATTCCATAAAATAAATGACTTTTTTCAATACAACTTGATCTAGAAAAAATTTAATTGTTGATTTTTAATTCAAGTAAAACACTGACTAAGGTAGGATCCAGCACAACTTTCTTTGAATGAATGTACAGTATATACGAATAGAATAGAACTTTCCTTCAAAGAACTAAGAAGAAGATATTGACATGCAAAACATTAAAAGCAACTCATTCAGCAAAACTCAATGGCTTGAGTGATTGAAAATGAAAGAATAAAATGTTACTTGATAGTATCAATGGAAGACGTGAAGCGATTGCTCTCCTTAAATAGTAGCTTTTTCAGTATTTCAGATAACAAACATAGAAGATAATGGCTAGTGAACTGTCCATTCTAATAAAATGTCCACAAGTTGTTTTAAAAAGGAATTTTAGTCAATCTACCATGTCTTTTTTTTATATATATAAACATGGGGCATCAACGTTGTCGACATTGTCTGTTTTTAGAAAAAAAATAATTAAAATCTCTATTCCAAATGCCTGAACTGGAGATGTCTATACTTTAGAACAATGAGGGAAATGATGAAGAAAAATAGGCCTGGAAATATATGGTTAATAATACTTCAGGAAAAATAAATACTTTTAGAAAAATGAAGTTATTTAGTCTGCAGAAATGCTCATTGGTGCTTGAATTGAAACCGTCCATGTATATTTGCCTTTGACTTTTTCTTCTTAGTGGCTATTTGCTTATCCCACTGAGCAGAGCCCCTGCTGCCCACTGCACTGTCATTTTGGTCAGAGCAGTTGTGCTGAGCCACTCTCATCAATTGTCCTCCCAGCTGAATCTGCCAAGGCTGACGATTAGTATACTAACAAGTGCTTGTTCGGTAATGTCATTCAGATTCCTTCCCTCATTATTTTTCTTCCCTGGAGGCAATTGATACGAACAGTCTCCAGTTCTTCACCTGGAGCTGAGAGATAGGAAAAAAGGTTTCGATCTCGGTTATAATTCTATCTCTGATGAATGGCAGAGATAGTTGAGTCAAATTTCTCAGGAGTAGCTGGGGTCCCAAGGAGTCACATAGAGATCGCCTGCTCTTGATCCCTGTATCTCCAGACTTCTTTAGTTTGAGGGAAAGGCTAGAACACTGAAGGAAATGGATTTAAAATAACAATAATAGAAGTAGGACTTACTGAATAATTTTCAAACAGGATTGCTGAATTTTAAATATGAGAATCGTTTTTTAAATATCACCCCACCTTAACACTAGAAATGAGAATGAAACTTTTAGAAAAAGTTGCCCCATTATAGTCGGAGTAGCCTGGGGTTATAACGGAAATGTAGCACATGAAGAATTCATATCTCTTAATTTCTGAATATTTTGCTCAGTGGCAACTGGAAGAGGCGTGGAATTGAAACACGGCTGGAATGTAGAGGTCAGCCTTCCCCGCTATTCAGGGGAAGAAGAGTCATATATCATGAAAGATGAACGCTTCCTGTGTTCTGGATGCCGTCTTCCTTCCTCATCTCTCAAGAAACATTCTCAGGCCTGGAAGCTTTGGAAATGTCTCTCCGAACAATCTCTATCACATTAATAAGGAGTCTTCAGCACCATTCGCTCTCTGCATTCATTACCTCCCACCCTCACCACGGAGAGAAGTTGATTGGCCTTGCCTCCCCATGTTCCTCTGAACTTCTGGTCTATTTTAATTGTTCTTCATCTGTTCTGTTGCACACCATTCTTTACATCAGTCCTGTTGAGGACTTAGAGATTTTTTTGCTACATTGTTCAATAGTTTTGCTGTGTGTTCTTATATTTGACTTATTTTCATATTCTTCCTAGGGGTCTTTATAGATATCATTTTGTTAGCATTTCCCTTTGAGAGCCTAATCTCTCTAGATCATTACCCAGAATATAGGAAATGTTGCCATGAAATATACAACATTTCTATCCACTTGCCTGTGTTTGTCATACTCTGGTGATTGTTACTAGGATGCTGGAAGCTATGTCCCTAGTACTTCAAATGCCAACGCATTTGAAAGTGTGTCACCCAACGTGAATAGATTTCGGTGGGGCTTCCAGGCTAAGAACATACCATGAAAAAGGACTTGGCTTCCCACTTTGGAGGAAACAGCGACTGAAGATCTTGTGCATAGCTTTGAGACATTATCATGTACTGAAGTTCTAATGAATGAAAGCAAAACTTGGTCAGAGACAGTGCCAGAAGGGTCCCTCAGGTCAGAGGGTACTCACAGTGTGACTGAGGAGGAGCCCATTTCTCTCAAAATCTCTGGGACTGGAGCTTTGTTTCATTATTTGCTGATAAGCCATGACTCAATGCAAGGAGAAACAGCTGCAATAATGTGTTAGTGATCTGAGCTTGGAATGTGCTTTGTATGAATCTGGGAAAATTTCAAAAGTTCAAAAGTGAAATGAGAAACATAAAGATCAATATCCTTGGCATTAATGAACTGAAATTTACTGATATTGGTCATTTTGAATCCTAAAGTTATATGAAAAGTATGCCAGGAATAACATAATCAAGATGAATGGTGTGTCAAAAATGACATTGCAAAATCAATCATGAAGTGCAATGCTGTTGGTGATAGGGCTGTATCAATCTGCCTTCAAGGGAATCCAATCAATATAACTATTATTCAAATTTGTGCACCGGATACCAAAGCTAGTGATGAATATTGAAGAATTCTACCAATGACTTCAATGTGAAATTGATTCAATATACAAGCAAGATGCATTCATTATTATTGACAATTGGAATAAAAAGTTGGAAACAAGGAAGGAACATACAGTAACAGGAAATTATGTACAGTGAACCCTCGCCACTTTGCGCTTCGACTTCCGCGGCTTCACTCTATCGCGGTTTTTGCGTAACAGCGCATGCTCTGTCATGACTGCCACTGATTGGCTCATACTGTACACGCTTCTGTCTGCATCGCTACGTATCGGAGCTACGTATCAGATGCATTTTTGCTTTTGTACAGTGTACTGTAATTGTTTGCGATTTTTAAGAAATTTTATCTAAGCCCTATGATGGCTCCTAAACGAGCTTCTTCTTCTAAGCCTTCTGACAATAAAAATAAGCGCCAGAGGAAGATGCTCACCATCCAGGAAAAGGTAAAACTTTTGGATATGATCAAATATGGCAAGAAAATCGTGGAGGTTGCACGCCATTTCGACTTGAATGAGTCTTCTGTTCGCTCCATCCGTTGTACTTCATAATATAATAAATAATAAATGATAATTGTAACGTCCAAAATGTTTTACGGCATTTTCCCTTTTTCGTTTAATAAATTGGGTAATACGAGTGTAATGGTGACTAAAGGGTGTTTTTTCATGTCCTCTATGCTCTAACTACGAAAGTATTTGATTTACAAATAAGGAATCCTACTTCGCGGAATTTCATTTATCACGGTAGGTTCTAGAACCGATTAACCGCGATAAACGAGGGTTCACTGTACTTGATGATGGAAATGAAGCTGGAGGTCACGTGCTAGAATTTTTCAAGACCAAGGACTTATTCATAGCACATACCTTTTTTTCAATAATACAAAAAGTGACTGTACACATAGACTTCTCCAGTTGATTGCATCCGTGGGAAGAGACACTGGAGAAGTACAATATCAACAGCTGAAACCAGGCCAGGGGACCGACTGTGAAACAAGGCCGTCCATTACTCACATGGAACTTTATGATAAAGCTAAAGAAAATTAAAACAAGTCCACAGGAGCAAAAATGCAACCAGAGTCGATCTCCCCTGAGTTTTAAGAAAATCTCTAGAATAGATTTGACTCACTGGATTCTAATGATAGGACCCTGATGAGCTGTGGGAGGACATTAAAGTCGTTGTTTGTGAAGAAAGCAGAGTCGTTTAAACGAAAGGATCAAATGGATGTCAGAAGACTCTGAAATTTTATCTTTATATTAGAGTAGCTAAAGCACATAGAAGAAAGGATGAACTCAAAGAGTTAAATAGAATTTTTCAAAGGGAAGCTCAAGAAGAGAAAGCCAAGTATTATAATCAGGTATATAAATACTTAGAAATAGGAAGACAAAGGGGAAGAACATACTCAGCATGTCTTGAACTAAAAAAAAGGAAGGAGAAAATCAAGCCACCAGTTGCAGTCTTGACAATTCTATGAGCACGATATTGCAGGAAGCATGACGAGAAGATGGAAAGAATGCCCAGAGCTGGTGTCCTGAGAAGAACTCCCTGATATTCACCACTTCACGAAGTAGCATCTGAGCAAGAACCAGTGGTGCGGAAGAAACATGTTCAAACTGCATTGGCAGCATTAGTCAAAAATAAGGTTCCAAGAATTGATGGAATGCCAATAAAATGTTTCATTAGCCCAATGCCTTGAAAGCACTGACTCATCTATGCCAGCAGATTTGGGAGGGGAAAAATCTACTTTGCCAACTGACTGGAAGAGATCCATATTTGTGTCCATTCCAAAGAAAGGTAACCCAACAGAATGCACAGAGTATAGAATTATATCATTAAAATCACATGCAAGCAAAATTTTGCTGAAGATCCTCCCATTACAGTTGCAGTAGTGCACTGACCAGGGTCCGGCTAGATTCATAGAGGATGTGGAACAGGGCTGCTATTGCTGATGTCATGTGGATCTTTGCTCAAAGCAAAGAATACCAGAAAACAAAATGGTACTTGTGTTTTTGACTATGCCAACCCATTAGAATGTGTGGAGCCCTAATGATCTATTGACAGCCTTGAGAAGAATAGGAATTCACATGGATCAACAGGCGGTTGTGCACGAAGAAAAAAGGAAGACTGCGTGGTTCACAAGCAGGAAATATTTTTGTGAGGGTTGCATTTTGTCACCATATTTGTTCAGTCTATATGCTGAGCAAATCATCAGAGAAGCTGGCTTGTGGGATGAAGAATGTGGCAACAGGGATGGAGGGAGGCTGATTAATAGCCTGCAATATGCAAATGACACAATCTTGGTTGCTGGAAGTGAGGAGAACTTGAAGCACTGGCTGATACAAATCAATGATTGCCGCCTTTAGTGTGGATTAGGACTCAATGTATAGAAGACCAGAATCCTTACAACCGGACCAATAGGTAACATGATACATGGAGAAAACTTTGAAGTTGTGAAGGATTTTGTCTTACTTGGCTCCAAAAACCATGCTCATGGAAGCAGCAATCAAGAGATCAAAGGATACATTTCAGCAGGTACATCTGCTGCACAAGACCTCTTCAGAGTATTGAAAAGCAAGAATGTGACTTTGTGGACTAAATTGCACCTGACTCGAGCCAGGACATTTTCAATTGCCTCAGGCCTATGCATGTGAAAGTTGGACATTGAATAAAGAAATCTAAAACATAATAATAATACATTTGAATGGTGGTGCTGGAAAAGAATATTGAAAGTACCTTGTACTGCTAGAAGGGCAAACAAATCTGTCTTGGAAGAAGTATGGGCAGGGTAGAGACAAAAATGGCAAGACTTTGTCTTATACACCTTGGGCATATTGTTGAGAGAGCCCAGTCCTTGGAGAAGGACATCGTGCTTGGTAAAGAGGAAGGGTAGCGGCAGGGGAAAGGGTCTCCTCCAGGTGAATTGACACAAGGGTTGTAACAATGGACTCAGGCACGGGAATGATTGTGAGGAAGACACAGGACCGTGCAGCGTTTCATTCTGTGGTGCATGGGCTCACGGTTGGTTGGCACCTACTTGATGGTACCTAACAACAATAGCATCCATAGACATATGGATCTAGGAATGATGGTAGTAATCACTGCACTGGACATTTGTTTAAAAAAGGTACTGAACTACCCAGCCTTTGATATACATGATATATGTAGAATGGAATCAGCATTTGCTTATCCTTCATTATCAAGATCTGAAATTCTTGACAGCAGTGTTTTTCTTGGATGTTTTATTATTTCTATCAAAAATACTTTTTGGTCCAAATATCATTATCTTCCTTGTCATTCTATTCACATCCTCCTTCATTGTCTTGCCTTGATTGGTACTCAATAAATAAAGGTCAAATTTAACTCATATGCCATACCTTTTCACAAAAGTACACCTTTTTGGCATACAATTATTTTATATTAGTTAAAAATAATAAACAGTTATGAATTTTTATGAGTCAACATACTTTTCAATTCTTTTAACCTCGTTTTGTTGGGTTTTTTTGCCCTGTTGTCTTCATTTCATGTAGAGAAGATGAATCCCAACCATCATCATCCCTGGATCAAAGCTTTGTGCGCTCTGTGCTGTCAGAGTAAACAGCATGTTTGAAAATGTAGTCATTTGGCTGATTAACTTTACTTCATTCTGGAGAAAAGGGATTATTATCTGTGCTTGCCTTGTTGTTTACTCCTGGGAACTCCTCCCCCACGAATCTTCTCTTTATGCACCTGGGGTCCTCAATTGATTTAGCTCCTACTGTTTTATCTTCATCCTTTCCTCTAATTCCTAATCTAATTAAATTCCATACATGTTTTAAATGCTGATGATGGAGTTGGACTTCCTGAGAGAGTTTCCTTGTGTGCATGGGATGCAACCTATTACTTCCTAACAATATGTCATTTTAATCTAAGCTGGATAGTTTTGGAAAACAATTTCTCTGTATTTTAATCTTGCTTTTCTGATGGTTCTCATTTTAGCCACATCCTTTCCAGGTGGACATAAAGATAAAAGAACCACCTGTGCCCCAAACCATTCATCAAAAAGCCACTGGCAAAGTCGGCTACTGGAGGTCTCCATAGGATCCTTAGCATTTTAGCTTTGATTTTGAAATCTACATCTTAGGTAAACGACAACAATGTATTCCTCCCAGAAACCTCCTTTGGGAAAAGCTATGCTCTATTGCTTGTTTACAGGGGTCTCCTGGATAGGTGGAGGTGTAGGGAATGCTTTTAGACTGGTTTGGACATGCCGCTTCTATCTACCATGTCCTGCTGTATAGGTTACTAGTAGTACCATTTATTAAAGACAAGTACCTTAGCAAAATTCAGAGCTTAAGCCATAGTATTTCAATGCAAACCAAACAAAAATTTTAAACGTAATTTTATAATATTATTTTCAAAGAATTTACCTTCTGTGTGTGTGTGTGTCTGTTTTCAGTCATGGTCTGATTTTGAATGGTAAATCTAGGTTATTTTATTAATCGAGGAAAAGTGCATTATGCTTAGACGTAGTAGATACTTTTGCATAACACTTGAGATATCTGAAAGAAAGGGGTTTTGCTATATGCATGTTGGGAACAGACTCGTTCTCTCTGCTTCTCATGTTAATTTAAATGACACTATTTGGACCTATAAAAATAAGATTGGGGACTTGATTCTCCCCCTCGGGCCCTCCCCCCACCCCACGACTACCATTTCTTCTTGCTACACCAGTTGTCTTGAAACTGATTGCTTTTTAATGGAGATCAAATTAAATGATATGTGATTTAACACACTTCAGCCAGAACATTTTATGCTCAGTTTACAGTTCATTGATACCCAAATGTAGAGTAACATTAAACTATTCAATGTTCAGTGATTTCCTTGCACAGACAGCAGTATATAAATCTGCAATGTTGACTTTAGGTAAAAGTATGCTAAGCGCCTTAAAAATAATATAGCAAAAAATGTATCATTTCAACTTTTTTCCTATTGATCATATGCTTAAAAGAACTTGAAATCTAGATCCTAAAGGACTTTGATAGTATACATAAATTCAACATACCTTTAGACTGAATTTAGAGAATTTTAATTTCCCTCATATTATTTATATATTTTTCCTCACAAAAACTTCAAGGAGAGCATTAAAATATACAGTATTTATTAATTTGACCACATCAAAGTTATTTATTTTAATATTTTGAGATATTTTTAATGAAAACATTTGTAGAAATAACAATATTCTTGTAAATAACCTATCAATCACAAAACTGATTGATAGGTTATAAATTAGTATTGATACAAATTAGTATTGTATAATACCATTTATGAAATCACATGACAACCCATATCTCTTTTTGTTGAAACATTTAAAAATTATGATTCATATTTTGACAATTTCTGTACTCAAGTTGATTTATTTCTCCCTCATTCTAAGTTATAGTCTATCAATAAGATTTTTAATATAATTTATGACATAATATATTATGGTTATGACATGGTGTTAATGTAATGCAGTTTCTATTTTAAAAATGACATGTCCGTGGGCGAGCTGTCTTGAGGACAGAGGTATTTCCTGAGAGATGTAAGTGGTTTAACAAGAGCGCTCAAATAAGTGAGTAGTGTGTATAGCCAGATGGTGATGTTTTCCTATTTATTGTGTTTTCATCTTGCTATTTGGTGCTGTTGTGAATATTAAAGATCATATAGTATAGCCTATGCAGTCATGCTGCTCAAACAACAGCTTTCCCCAGAAAACTGCTTTCCATGTGCTTTCTTTTCAATCATTAGGAATATGAAAACCAGTCTTCCTTGTGTCGTCCCCGTTGCTTTCATGGGGATGTGCTTCCATGCAGCGCTGTGTGTCCTCCTCTCAGAATGCACGCTTCAGTGGAGTTACTCTTTGAACTCTGATTGATCACCCTTCTTGCGATCTATGTTCATGAGGCCAGTGAAACACGAGGAATATAATGGCGTGGTTTAAACTTTCACTTCCTGCTCATATTTACCTGCTGTGAATTCCCCGGAGGAAGTCCTTTCACCTCGTGTTACTTTAGTATTCTTATTTGCTTAAGGAAGATGGCGATATAATCTCTACTGCTTAGACAATAGTGTTTGTATTAAAATGAATGCCTCTAAAGCACTTACCCCTTTGGTAAGCAATAGCGAGGTATATAAATCAACACCATGATAAGTTGTCACTTAAGTGGATGTTCTTACCATTGTCCACTTCTCTCATTTAATTGGTGAAATATTCAGTATAGAGGTTAATTTGGTGGAACTGTGTTAAAACCTGAACATCTATAACAAAGAAATGCCCCTATGGGATTACTTCTAAGCAATACTTGGGACATTAGCTATACCAGCCAGCGGTTCTCTACCTGTGGGTAGTGACCCCTTTGGGAATCGAATGACCCTTTCACATGGGTCGCCTGATTGATAACAGTAGCAAAATGACAGTTATGAAGTATCAAGAAAAATAATTTTATGTTTGGGGTCACCAAAACATGAGGAACTGTATTAAAGGGTCGTGGCATTAGGAAGAAGTTTGAGAACCATTTATCTATACGGATTCTTAATTAAAAATCAAACAAGCCAATCATCATTGAGTCAATCTGGCTCAGGGTGACCCAGTGTTGTAGGTCTCCTTCAATGAACTAATCTTACTGGGTTTGCCCTACAGCAATATTCCAGCGTAGGATTCCATTCCCACTTCTAAATTTCAGCTCTTATGTATAACAAATGGAACATTTTGTCAACATGGGATTTATATGACTTAACCTGAAGCATATTTAGTCTATGACAGAATAAAGTAATTTCGCTTGAGGTTCAATGAATCATCACTTCGATAAAAAATGCTTTGCATTATTCCAGAACCATAGTTCTAATGCCTTTTTGTTTGTTCTCATCAACTTTTCTCCATTTCCCCTTAACTTGAATCAGCTCTGTAATTTATCTAAATGTGCTGAGAAAGAAATGTAGTCCAAATGACTCCATTTCATTCTCAGAGAAGATGAGTTTTGATGTAAAACTTGAATTTGAACAGGGAAATCAGATTTAGTTTCTTAGTGTGATTCTTTTTAGTGTTCTATACCGCTGGGTTTTCAAATGCTAATATAGGAGTGATGTGTGCATGATAATAACATTATGAGTATTGTTCACTCAATCCTGGTCTTTGAGTTGAAAACATATGGTCCCCAAATAGACTGAGCTGATTGCTGATACTAAAAGGGTCAATGAGAATTGAGGAGAATTCAGTTTAGGCCCAATTGCAACCCGGCTTCTTGTTCTCACTTTTATTTTATTCTTCACAATATCTTCTGCTACCATCACTACTTCAAATAAACTCTTATCAATTGGAAGGTTCTTCAGGCCATACCTTGACAAGGTATAGGATGCTGGTATGAGCTATCAAGTAAATTGCAACTCACGGTGACTCTCTACACACCTGAAGACAACACTGCCAGCTCCTGAGTCAGCCTCAAGCCTATTGTTGTTACCACGGTGTCCATCCATCTCTTTTTCACCAGTCCTCTACAAGTATGCGATCCTTTCCCAGGGACGGGTCTCTCCTGATCACATGTCCAGCGTCTGTGAGATGAATTCTTGGCATTCTTCATTCAAAGGAGCATTCGGGCCATGCTTCTTTCAAGGGAGATAGATGTTTGCGGTTTCATGATCCTCCCAATTTTATTTGCCAACACCTTTATTCAAATCCATCAATCATTGCACCATCTTCTTCATTCATTGCCCAGCTCATATATGTATGTGAGATGATTAAAAATACCCTAACTTCAGTCAGGCACACCTTTGTCCTCAAAGTGACAACCGCTTTTCAACACTGAAAAGGTCTAATGCAGCAGATTGTACAAGTGCAATATACTCCTTGGTTTATATGGGTGTTGATTGTGGATGTAAGCAAAATGAAATCCTCGACCGTTTCATTTTTGCCTCTGTCATGATGCTGTCTATTGGGTCAGTTGTGAGAATTTTGGGTTGAAATCTATACTGAGAATTTTGGGTTGAAGTCTATAGTCTTTGATTTTATTAAAAAATTCTTCAATTCATCTTTGTTATCTACAAGCAAAATTATATAGTTAAGTCTTCCTCCAATCCTGAGGCTGTGTTTGACTTCATAGATTTTGGCGTCGAGGATTATCGATTAGTAAACAAATTGATAAGTATGGCGAAATATTACAACACTGACTCACACCATTCCTGGTTTTAAATTATGCAGTGTTCATCTGTTCTGTTAGTACTACTGTCTCCCGGTCCATACACAGGTCCGATATGAGCACAAGCAAGTGTTCTGGACTTCCTGTTCTCTTCAAGGTTATCAATAGTTCGTTATGATCCACACAACGAAATGCTTTGCATAATCAATAAAAGACAAAAGTGCATCACTCTAGTATTTATTCTTCCAAAATATATCTGACATCAGCAATGGTACTCCTTGTTCCACGTCTTCTTTTGGAAATGGCTTGAATTTATGTCAAATCACTGTCAATGTACTACAGTCACTGTGTTTGAATTATCTTCAACAAAATCTTACTTGCATATTATATTACTGGTGTTATTTTTTAATTTCTGTATTCTAAGTAGGTATGAGCAGGGAAGGTGAAAGTTAGAAAAGCCTTCATGAGGGTAGAAGCATTAATAAGTAAGCCAACTGGATTGTCTACTATTGTTAAGGTACAAAGGACTGTGTCATATTTTTTCTTTATTCACTTCCTCTAGATTTTCATTTTTATCTAAAGCCTCGTCTCTTCCCTGATAATCCATAGCTAGCTTCCATGCTTAAGTGAATGAATGAATGAACCAACCAGTCAACCAACTAGTTTGGCCTTCAATCTTTAAAATAATATTCACCTATATTCCTTGTAACTATTTCACCAATACTGTATATATGGATGTATATTTATATATAAGTGTTTACCATATATGAGTATATATACATATATGTATATAAAATTTAAAAAATATATTTGAGTGCTGTTGTCACAGGATTTAAAGCACTAGGCTGCTAATCTAAAGGTTCTTGGGTTGATGCCATCTGTTGATGTATGGGAGAAAGAGGTGGCAGTCTGCTTCCGTAAATATTGACAGCCATGGAAGCCCTATGTGATGGTTCTGATTTTTCCTATAGGGTTGCTATGAGCCAGAATCAACTCAATGTCTGTGTCTTTGATTTAGTCAATAAAGATACATGTGTCATATAGACATATATATGAGAGGGCTTCAAAAAAAATTGGGGGGGATTCCATCATCTTTCAATTCCATTGTTCCGTGAACTTTTGAATTCTATATTATACGTATGAGGGCATACCAAAAACAAACAAACAGACAAAAAGTGGATTTTCCCCCCAAGCTTTTTATGTATTTACAAAACAACCTTATGACTTTCAAAGTACTCTCCATTACACTAAATACATTTGTCAAATCTGCGATTCCATTCTTGAAAACATTTTTCAAACTCATCTGTTTGGATGGCTGACAGCACCTCCCTCATTTTGTTCTTCACCTCTTCTGTGTCATCAGATTTCTGTCCTTTCATGTCCCTCTTCATTAGCAGAAACAAGAAGAGGTCACAAATGGAACAAAGTCAGGTGACTCAGGTGCCTGGGGCAAGACAGACGTGCTGGGTATTGAGATGGCTGCATGAGCAGGTGTATTGTTGTGGTAGCAAAACCAGTCCCCCGCTGCCACAAATGAGGTCAATTTTGTCACACAGTGTTATGCAATCTTTTCAGACACTCTAAATAAAATGCTTGATGAACAGTCTGACCTGATAGAACAATCTCCAAAAGCAGTATCTGATGGAAATAATGATAAGAATAACTAATAGTTTTTAGAAGCTAACTATGTGCTAGTCAACAAACATGAATGATTTCATTTCCATGATGAACTTGTGAGATTCACAGTCCTTTCTGTGTGTCTGATGGATAGATGTGGATAATAAAGTATAGAGAATTAGGTTGCCTAGTATTGTAGAGCTAGTGAGTGACTAAATCATATTGAAACCAATTAGTTCTGGCTTTAAATTCAATGATATGAAGCAAATCAGAACTCACTGTATCAAGTCCATTCTGACTCACACAGACCTTTTTGGACAGTGTAGACTCACTCCTTTGTAAGATTCATGAGTCCAGCTCTCTTACAAGACACACTTTTTGGAGAGGGCAAGATCTGCAAGAAGAAAAGTCTATAGATAAAAGATAAGATGCAATGAGGGCATGGGGGACCCTGAAGCAGTAGTCACTCCAGGGTCCAAAGCTTTATTTGAGGCAGGTTTAATTATATACACTCCCTTTCTCATAGCCTGCATCTCATGACAGGTTTCCACACAAAGGGATAATTGACAATCACCTGAAGGCATACAAAGAAGCATTAATAAGACAAAGGGCAGGATAAGTTTGGGAATAGGGAGTAACTGATGTTTTGCAGATGGCTGTGTTTCAGCAACTTTGCCGGGAAACAGGAGGGAAAGTGTGAACTTTATCTCAGACTGGGAGTCAAATCACCCAGTGCATCATCAGCTCCCGGTCGGAGCCTTCAGCATTCCCCGCGGGCCTTGCCTGGACCTTGGAAGGTGGTGTTCCTGTCCCATTTGCCTAAGGAGTGGACAACTTTGCCCCCACAACCCTTGGGCTTACAAGGCTATAAACCTTTATGAGAGCAGACAGTTCCAGCCTTCTACTTTGGATCAACTGATGGGTCTGAGCC
>NW_022111320.1:37373538-37375773 GCF_000313985.2 Echinops telfairi
TTCTGGAATTTCCATTCTTCTCAAGGCTATCCATAGTTTGTTAGGATCCATGTAAGTCTAGACTATTTGAATCATAATTTCAATGTATAGGCCACAAGCCTAGTCAATCTCTGAAGATCCTCACAGGATTGCAATATGCAAATAATATGCAAAATGTTAAAGTAGTGGAACAGCACAGATGGAACTAACCTCACATTCCTAAGCAAGATTGGTTTTGGAAGTCTTGGTGGGTTTAGGCTGCACAAAAATAATTTTTTGCTTCAATTTGTTTTGAGTATTTGCTGTCCTGGCATGGATACAAGCAACTTCCCTGGGTTGTCAAACTATGCACAAACTTTACCCAACCTACTGCTAGTGAATCAATTCCAGCCATAGTGAGTCTATCGGCTAGAGTAGAAAGGGCCCATAGGATTTCCACATCTGTACATCCTTACAGGAGCAGAGATCTTCCTCTTTCTTCAGAGTGGCTACTGATTTTGAACTGCAGACCTTGTGGTAAGTAGTCGAATGCTTGTCCCGGTAGGGCTACCAGGGCTCCTGCCCAACTTTACATCAAGTGTGTATGAAAACTGAGGCTGAGGAGATTCAAACAAATTGCTCAAAGTGACAGAGCTAGTTAGAGGTGGAATCAGGGTTCAAAACTCATTTCTACTTATCTCTGAACCCAGGATTTAGAAACACAGTTCTGGTATTAACATTGATTGCTTTTAATTAGGGCTCACCTTTCTATGTTTCTATATGTGTCATGTGTGGGAGCCTATATGTGTTGTGGTTTCTGACATTTCTGTTTGTGAACCCAACTCCTCATCAAGCTTCAAGCTTTAGAGCATCAACATTTAGTATAACCCTGGCTTCTCACATGAAGAGTCTTAATCACGCTAACTACTGGGTTTCAAGCTTTATCTATATTTAGGTTCCAGCTGCTCTTGCTAAAGAAACTACTAGAGACCAGAAACGCTTGTGTTTCCTATATGGTGAAAAAAAAAAAAAACTTCTGCCAGCATACCTAAAATAGAGTTATGGATTTATTATTGCCCCTGCTGCCTGGGTTTCTTTTCATTAGAAAACTCGCTGACTCTCTGTTTCTTATTATTTATATGAGGCATAACTTTAAGAATCCTTGATCATGTATGCTTGACAAAACATGGAATGAATGCAATACAGAATATTCTAAACATGCATTCAGGGAGAAGTCTTTTTCAAAAAGGAACATTTTTATTGCACTTTAGAAATTTTACTATTTTAAATTTACAGAGTTGCCAACTTTAATTTAATTACCAAAGTAGTGACAGCATATTTGTGAAATGATTCTTTACAAAATAATTTTAATTTTTTTCATTTTCCATCACAGTACATGAGACATGAAACATAGAAGATTGATAAAAATGCATTCAATTATGTTTGAGGAGTCTTTTTAGATAGTAAACATAGAAAAAAATCAACTCTCCATAATTAGAAGGACTCTGTGTTTATGCTAATTCTCTGCTGTTACCAATTTGAAATTCTTTAACTTATTTTCACAAGGGCTCCAAATTTCCTTTTACATCAGGATCTGGACCAGGCTTAGGAGGCAAGAACTGACTAGCAGGTATCTTGTTAAGTCTCTACGATGGTTAAATCGGACCTTGTTGTTACTTAAGCCACAGATACTTAAGAAAACTTACCATGTAGACTCATGGATAAGCCGAGTTTTTTAGCACATTTTTAATGCAGTTTTTGTGGTAAAATTAGGTGCCTCAGCTGATATTCGGGCTGCCTTATACTCGAGCTGGACCTAAAAGTTCATGAATAAATGACTATTGAACAGATGAAAAAATACTCACAACTACTCGCAATCCAGGAAATGCAAATTAAAACCACAATGAGATGCCACCTTACCCTCACAATGCTGGCCTAAATTTTAAAAAATAAATAAAATAAATAAATAAAAATACTGGAAAGGATGTGGAGAGAATGGTACTCATATGGACTGTTGGAGGACTGGTAAATAAATACAGCTATTATGGAAATTGAAATGGGGAAACTTAAAGCAACTGGGAATTGAAATCCCATATGATCCGGCAATACCTCTATTAGACATAAACCGCAAAGCAATAAGAGACACAGCATGAGTGGATATATGCTCTCCCATGTTCACAGCATCACAGTTCACAACAGTGAGAAACTGGAAGCTGCCCCAATGCCCCCAAGTGGAAGCATGGAGAAAGAAACGATGGTAGGTACACACAAGGGAAT